>NW_025814856.1:87490000-88090000 GCF_022079265.1 Lynx rufus
AAAAAAAAAAGAGGTTAGAGTGGGAGAGAGCCAAAGCATAAGAGACTGTTAAAAACTGAGAACAAATTGAGGGTTGATGGGGGGTGGGAGGGAGGGGAGGGTGGGTGATGGGTATTGAGGAGGGCACCTTTTGGGATGAGCACTGGGTGTTGTATGGAAACCAATTTGTCAATAAATTTCATATATATATATATAAAAAAATAAAATAAAATAGAAAAAAAAAGTGAAGTCAAATTAAAAAATAAATAAATAAATAAATAAAGGTCTTATATACAAACCTCATATGCAACCTTGAAAAACTGAAAGCTTTTCCTCTAAGATCAGGAAATAAACAAGGATGACAACTCTCACCACTTTTATTCAACACAGTACGGCAAGTCCTAACTGCAAAAATCAGACAACAAATCGGTAAGTAAGAAGTAAAACTGTCATTCTTTGCAGGTGACATAATATATATAGAAACCCTAAAAACTTCACCAAAAAATGATTAGAATAAATTCAGTAAAGTGGCATGAAACAAAATTTATATACAGAAATTTGTTGCATTTCTATATACTGATAAGTAGCAGAAAGAGAAATTAACCAACAATCTCATGTACAATTGAACCAAAAAGGATAAAATATCTAGAAATAAATTTAATCACAGAGGTGAAAGACCAGTACTCTGAAAAACATTAAGACACAGATAAAAGAAATTGAAGATGACATAACTAAATGGAAAGGTATATCATAATCAAGGACTGGAAGAATATTTTTAAAATATCCATAATACCCAAAGCAATCTATAGATTCAATGCAATCCTTATCAAAACACCTACAGTATTTTTTTTACAAAACTAAAATTTACAAATCTAAAATAATCCTAAAATTTACATGAAACATAAAATACCTCAAATAGCCAGAGAAACCTTGAGAAAGAAGAAGGAAGTTGGAGGTATCACAATCCCAGATTTCAAAATACACTACAAAGCTGTAGTGATCAAAACACTATGGTACTGGCACAAAAAGAGACATGGAGATCAATGGAACAGGAAAGCCAGCCCAGAAATAAACCCTTATTATATGGTCAACTCATCTATGATAAAGAAGAGAAGAATACACAATAGAGAAAAGGCAGTTTCTTCAATGGTGCTGGGAAATCTGGACAGCTACATGCAAAAAAAAAAAAAAAAAAAGAAAGAAAGAAACTGGATCACTTTCTTACATCATGCATAAAGATAAACATAAAATGGAGTAAAGACCTAAACGTGAGACCTGAAACCATAAAACTCCTAGAAGAAAAAATAGGCAATCATCTCTGAGACACTGACTTTAGCAATGTATTTGTGGATATGTCTCCTCAGGCAAGGGAAACAAAAGCAAAAATAAACTATTGGGACTATAACAAAATAAAAAGTTTTTAAAAGTTTATTTATTTATTTTCAGAGAGAGCATGTGCAAATGGGGGAGGGCCAGAGAAAGAGACAGGGAAGAGAAAATCCCAAGCAGGCTCCACACTACCAGTGCAGAGCCCAATGCAGGGCTTGATCTCACAAAATTTGAGATCATGACCTGAGCCACAGTCAAGAGTCAGACTCTTAACTGACTGAGTCACCCAGGTGCCCAAAGCTTTTGAAGAGCAAAGGGAATCATCAACAAAATTAAAAGACAACCTATTAAGTGGGAGAAGATACCTGAAAATCATATGTATCTAATAAGGGGTACCAAAGTATATAAAGAACTTATACAACTCAAAATGCACAAAAACAATCTGATTTAAAAATGGGTAGAGGGGGGTGCCTGGGTGGCGCAGTCGGTTAAGCGTCCGACTTCAGCCAGGTCACGATCTCGCGGTCCGTGAGTTCGAGCCCCGCGTCGGGCTCTGGGCTGATGGCTCAGAGCCTGGAGCCTGTTTCCGATTCTGTGTCTCCCTCTCTCTCTGCCCCTCCCCCGTTCATGCTCTGTCTCTCTCTGTCCCAAAAATAAATAAACGTTGAAAAAAAAAAATTAAAAAAAAAAAAAGAAGAAAAAAAAATGGGTAGAGGATCTGAATAGGTATTTTTCCAAGGAAGACATATTGTCAACAGACACAAGAAAGATACTCTACATCATTAATCATAGAAATGCAAATCCAAACCATAATGAGTTATCACCTTACACCTGTGAAAATGGCTAGTATCAAAAAGATAAGATATAACAAGTGTTGGCAAAGATGGGGAGAAAAGGATCCCTGGTGCACTGTTACAAGAATGTAAACTGGTACACTGTGAAAAACAATATGGAATTTCCTCAAAAAATTAAAAATAAAAATACCAACACCATATGATACAGTGATTCCGCTACTGGGTATTTATTCAAGGAAAACGAAAACACAAAGTTGAAAAGATATATGCACCCCTATATTTCTTGCAGTATAATTTACAATAGCCAAGATATGGCAGCAACCCAAGTGTCCACTGATAGGTGAATGGATGAAAAAGATGTGATGCCTGCACACACATGCATGAGTGCACACGCACACACCCCACCCCGCCAGATGTGGAATATTACTCAGCCATAAAAAAGAATGAGATCTTGCCATTTTCAACAACATGGATGGACCTAGAAGATGTTGTCCTAAGTGAAGTATGTCATCCAGAGAATGATGAATACCTTATGATTTCACTTATATGTGGTATCTAAAAAAACAAACTGACAAATAATGATAAAAAAAAAAAAAGAACCCTACCCAGACTCTTAAATACAAAGAACTGATAGCCAGAGGAGAGCCAGGTGGAGTGAAGTGATGAACTAGGTAAAAGAAATTAAGAGGTACAGACTTTCAGTTATAAAATTAATGGGTCATGGAGCTGAAAAATATAGTAAGGGCAATAGAGTAATATTGTAACAGCATCCTACAGTGACAGATGGTGACTACACTTATCTGTGCTGAGGATTAAGTAACGTACAGAACTATGCGATCATGGTGTTGTACGCATGAAATACAAATTGTATGTCACTGTTATTTAATAAAAAATGAGTAAGAACAAAAATTAAATCAGCTATACAACTTTGTATCTAATATAATCTTATTCAGAAGGTGTATATCTGCTTACATGATAAAAAGATTGGAAGAAATACAACAAACCATTAAGATTATCTCAGGAGGATGGGATCACAGGTGATTTTTCATAGTCCTTTTAATTCTTCCATGGATTTTACACACTTACACATTCAGTAAGATAAACTTAAAAAGAAATACTTTTTTTAAAAAAAAATCGAAGTAGATAATTGATAGAAACACAAAAAGTGGTGATTTTCACTGAGCAGGTAACATGGTCTGTGTCCCAGACTTCACTCTATCTTTAAATAGCTACTAAGCCTACAATATTTTTTGTCTGAGTGGCAACAGTTAATTCCTAACCTCCTCTTAACATCTCATATTTCAGTCGTTTTATTCCCTTTACCAGATAAAAATTTCTTTGCCATATTCACTGAAATTTAGTGACTCTTTTGTAATATCTGCAGATTTTCTTTTGAATTTAAAGTAGAATTACATGAAACATCATTAGGATCAGTCTCCTAATATTAATACATAACATGAATGCTTTACATTACTATTTATTTACATTACTATTACATTACTACAAAAATCTTAAATACATCCTTAAGTCTTACTTCAATATTGTCCCCATCTTCAGTTAATCATCTTCGGCATATCATGTAAGACAAAATGTGTATTAAGATATTTTTGTTTTTAGAGAGAGTATGCCAGTGGAGGAGAGGGGCAAAGAGAGAAGGGGAGAGGGAGAGAGGGCGGGAGGAAGAGGGGGAGAGAGGGGGAGAGAATCTCAAACAGGCTCCATGCCAGTGCGGAGCCTGATGTGGGGCTTGATCCCACAATCCTGGTATCATGACCTGAGTGGAAATCAAGAGTTGGGTAGTCAACCTACTGAACCACCCAGGTCCCCAAGATACTTTTAATTATTTTAGAAACCAATCTTTTGAACAGGACTCAAAATAGATTCTGACTTTATTTATTTATTTATTTATTTATTTATTTTTATTTTTTTTTTAATTTTTTTTTTCAACGTTTATTTATTTTTGGGACAGAGAGAGACAGAGCATGAACGGGGGAGGAGCAGAGAGAGAGGGAGACACAGAATTGGAAACAGGCTCCAGGCTCTGAGCCATCAGCCCAGAGCCTGACGCGGGGCTCGAACTCCCAGACCGCGAGATCGTGACCTGGCTGAAGTCGGACGCTCAACCGACTGCGCCACCCAGGCGCCCCTAGATTCTGACTTTAAAGCTATAGCACATTGTAAGATAATTTGAGAAAGCGTTACCATAAATTACATAACAATGAGAAAAAAAATTTGTTATTACTCAGAAAAATGTCCTATTTGTAGCTTCCTTCAAAGACAGTGGGAGTAGCTAAATTAACACTAAATACAAATTAAGTGGAAATTAAGCCAGACTAGAAGTAAACATGTACTTTTTTTTCTGAATGTTTGGTCAACACTGGTCAATATTGCAAGATTAAATATATGGATTTGCATTAATTGTTAAAAGGACTAAGTTACTAAATTGATAAGACTGCATATATAACTCTATTCTACATTTACTCTATTTTATTCAGTCACTTCTTATATGCCATTTTTGTTGCTATGGTTATGATAAAAGCCAATGTGTTCTAAAATACTATCACATAATCCAATCTAAGAGAAAATAGCAAAAAGATGAAGAAATAGATGGTTAGTTGATTTCCAAATTTTGATAGATTACAAAATTTGTTTACAAAATTAAGTATTTTTAATAGGAACAGAGCCCTAAAGTGATTGCTTTTATGGAAGGATCCAGCTTATGTGAGAATTTCTAAATGCAAAGAATGTACCATAGGAGATCTTGAAGTATTTGGGTCTTTTTGCACACTTTTTGGTATATGATACAATGATTTTGTAAACTAAAATTATGAAAGGAGGAAGAGTATCTTACATCAGGATACAAATGAGAGCCACCTTGTCTCTCAAAGATGTGAATCAACTTGGTTTGGCTTCAGGGGCTTTCTAATTCATCTAACTTCAAAAGCGTAAGGGATTACCTATGGTTTATTATATCATTTCATTAAAAATGATAAATAAAATGCCATCTCTTATCTTCAATTTGCTTTTTAGTATTTATTTGGCATGTCAAGATTCCAACTTTCCATGTAGTAACTATGAAATGAGACTATTAGTCTATATGCCGGTTTATACACTGCAGATTGTTCCTGAAAGGGACATTAGCAAAATTCTTATCCAATATTGCAGTTTTTTTTCAGATTATTTTCCTGCAAGGAGTGATGAAAGTAACATTAAATTGTATATGCACATTCTATTTAAGAAATATGATATATAGAATTTTATAAAACTTTAATCTTTTTTTTTTTTTTTTAATTTGAACTATATGCCATATCAGGGCACCTGAGTGGCTCAGTTGGTTAAACGTCTGACTTAGGCTCAGGTCATGATCTCGGGGTCTGTGAGTTCGAGCTTTGCATTGAGCTCTGTGCTAACAGCTCAGAGCCTGGAACCTGCTTTGGACCTGTGTCTCCCTCTCTCTCTGTTCCTCCCCCACTCATGCATGAGCGCGCGCACTCTCTAATACAAAAAAAAATGTAAAAAATATTAAATGCCATGTTAAGAAAATTTTCTCAAAGAAAACTAAATGTATCCAGATGAAGAAGGTAAATGTTGCGGTACCTCAAAGATAAGTATTTATCCTTTATTTCTTCACATTTTATTGAGTTCACAGACACAAAAAAAGTTGCTGTTTCACTGAAATTCACAGTAAAATCAGTAAAATCAAGTAACTCTTATTTTTTTAAATTTCAAATTAAAAATACCATAATAAACTACTACCATTTTGACATGGCTAAGGCATTTTTCATTTTCTCCTGAAAATTACTTTTTATATCAGTTATTATGCAGGAAGCATTCCATGTAGAAACAAATAAATATATATATTTCTATATATTTTTACTGAAATTTTTATGAGTATTTCAGGCATGCTGAATTTATTTAACGGCTTTGAGGCAGAAAAATCATTTTAGATTATATTATCAAAGCCTTTTTTTTTTTTTAAGCATCTAGGGCCTGAGATAATATATTAAATAGCAGAATGGACAAAAGCATTATCTGGGAATATATGACACACAAAAAGTAAATTAAAATGGAACTTGTAACATCCATATAGAAAAGTATTGTTGGACAATATCTAATCATTAGTTTGCCGGGTCTTAAACTAAGCAGGAGTAATATTGAAGGTTATTAATCATTCAATTTTCACAGCAGTGCACCAGCATGATTTTATTTAGCACAGCCACTCGCATTATTTTGACACATTAGAAAAAAAAAATTCTAATTGGCTTTCACATTCTCACTTCCACCAGGATGTCGTGTTAATCCATTATTATTTCACATGGTACGTGCTATGTGGCATGTCGCAAGTTCTGCCTCGCTTCAGATCTGCTAACAAAGTTTCATTGTGCCATCCATGCATTCCCTTTTATCACCCTCCTCTCCTTCTGTTGTGGTGATCATAGAAGCATACATCTTCAAAAAAAGTAAAGAAAGACATCAAATCTACAGTAGTATTCTCTATTTAAACCCATGTGGAACCGCACTGTTCTGAAGAGCTGAGAGCTTTGTGGATTGAAGGGAGAGGCAGAAGAGCCCCTTGGATGAATGCCCCCCAAACCTTTGTTTCTTCATTTCATTATCCTCAAGCAGCTTCATCAAAGTCTATCACTGAGAATTGTTCACTACCCCGATTCCACCAAAAGATAAAATGACTGCAACAGAAAAAATCACCTGAGAAACATGGTATCGATCCTTTTATGACTGCATCCCAACCTTTGCTCGTTTATAAACAAATCTTTTACTGAAATGTGCTAGAAGAATGATCTGCCTGAAAAATACTTTCTGGGTTTCAAGGACTATTTCGTATCTCTCTTTTCTTTGCTAACGGTTATTAGTCCCTCACTGCTTCCTTCACCTCACTTATTATCTCGCCTTAAATCGGATCCGTGAAATGAGAAGTAGTCATTTAGAAACTGTGAATTCCTCCCACTGAGTTAAACTATGCACATCTGCTCAGAGGCGCCCTACCTTCTCTGTTGGACACTCTCCCTGCTTTTATCAAAGGTGAACTTGAACTTCCCTGTTTCAGTTCTAGGTCCCATCCGCTCTCACCTCAGCAACCTTGTGCCTGTAATTTCTCTCTTCCTAACATCATCAATTTCTTCCTATCCGCTAGATTACTCTCATCAGCGTGCAAACATGCTTTAGTGCCACTTAAACAAAACCCTCTGTCCCACTTCCTCTCCAACTGTCACCATTACTCCTCTTCACAACGAAACACTCTGAAAGAGATGCCTGCAATTACGCTCCACATTATTCACCAACATTTATTACCCGAATTTTGCCACTCTTGCTTTTTTCTCACTCTTCTAACTTTGCTCACGTATTTGAATATAAACCTCAGACATCTGATCTCTTTGTTCATAAATACATCAACATAGACCTCTCAGATAAAGTCATTTAAAAACAAGCACAGGGGTGCCTGCTTGGCTCAGTTGGTTGAACGTCGGACTTTGGCTCAGGTCATGATCTCGCAGTTCGTGAGTTCAAGCCCCGCGTAGAGCTCTGTGCTGACAGCTCAGAGCCTGGAGCCTGTTTCAGATTCTGTGTCTCCCTCTCTCTGCTCCTTCCCCGCTCATGCTCTGTCTCTATCAAAGATGAATAAACGTCAAAAAAAAAAAAAAAAAAAAAAAGCAAGCAAGCACAATGCAGGGGCTCCTGGGGGTCTCAGTTACTTAAGTGCCTGACTCTTCATTTCTGCTTAGGTCATGATCTCACAGTTTGTGGGTTTGAGGCCCACATGGAACTCTGGGCTGATACTGTGGAGCCTGCTTGGGATTCTCGCACTCTGTCTCTGCCCTTCCCCCGCTTGCGCTCCTGCGTGCTCGCTCTCTCTCAAGAAAGTTAAGTACGACAGTAACCATACTTAACAAAAGAACAGTAATCCTGAATAATTTAATATCCATTAAATCTGTTAATTTCAAAATTTGTAAGTGCTTGCAGTCAGATTCCGAAATAAACACACTGCCAAGGATTCCCACCTGAATAAAATAAAGTCACCTTTCTTCCCTATTTCTCCCCTTTTTTATAAAGTTAATTTTTTAAGCTTTTACTAATGCCAGCCCACCCCATCTCCTACTTCATGCTCAACAGATAACTTCTCTCCTACTTCAGAAGGAAAACTGTTAGGAAGAAAATCCACCAACATCCTCCTACCGAATTAGTAAAAGTACCCACAAAAACACTTGAGTTTGTTTCGTTAAAACTGGAAGTCATGTCTTTCCTACCTGAGACTTCCTCAACCCTTAGAGAACATGCTCCAGTGATTATTCTAGTTCAACCTATTTTTTTCTGCTTATTCCATTAGCTTTTTAACATGCTTACATTTCAGAAATAATGAAAGAACTCTCTTTCAGTCCCCCAACCCTCTCCAGCTTCTTTTTCATCCTGATTCATAACAAAACGCTTTGAAGGATTTTTTTTTTTTTTTTTACACTCGTCATGAATTCTTTCTTACCTCCCACTCACTTCTCAACCCATGGCAATCTGGCTTCTTCCTACCAACGGTTCCCCTGAAATTGCAGTTGCCAAGGAAATTAGCAATGTATACCTCACTAAATCAAATGAGCATCTTTCAGTCTTACCTTTAGTGTCTAGAACTATGTTGTCAGTCTGGGTGACTCCTCCTCTCTTGAAAACTTTTTCTGCATTGTTAAAACATAACATGATTTTGGCATACCTCAAACAAAACAAAACAAAACAAGACAAAAAAAACCCAGCACGCTCAGCTACTAGGAGCCACCCCCAAAAGAATGATTTTTAGTCAACCACTACTTCTGTTAGAGTGAAATTACCAGAGAAGGATCTTTAACTTGACACCCTCTTGGGGAGCCAGGGTGGCTCAATACGTTAAGGGTCCGACTTTGGCTCAGGTCATGATCTTACAATTCCTGAGTTTGAGCCTCACAGTGGGCTCTGTGCTGACAGCTCAGAGCCTGGAGCCTGCTATGGATTCTTTGTCTCCCTCTCTCCCCCTCAAAAATAAACAAACATTAAATAAATACAATAAAAAAAAATAGACACCCTCTGGAATGCAGTATGATCATAGTTCCAGGATTCACTCTGCTTCTATTTTTTATAAATTCAATCTTGGCTGCATGGAACTCTCATTAATTCCTAGTACCCATTTCCTTCATTTAGAGAGTTTTAATCAAAGAGTTAAATACTTAGGAGAAAAGTCACTCTTAAAAGTGTATTCCTTTTTATTTGATTTTACTCAAGGCAAACAAGATTTTCTTTCTTTAGAAACCAGCTAATTAGAGGGGCGCCTGGGTGGCGCGGTCGGTTAAGCGTACGACTTCGGCTCAGGTCATGATCTCGCGGTCCGTGAGTTCGAGCCCCGCGTCGGGCTCTGTGCTGACCGCTCAGAGCCTGGAGCCTGTTTCGGATTCTGTGTCTCCCTCTCTCTCTGCCCCTCCCCTGTTCATTCTCTGTCTCTCTCTGTCTCAAAAATAAATAAACGTTAAAAAAAAATTAAAAAAAAAACCCAGCTAATTAGAATGGGTGAATGGAATCTGGAAACAGAATTCCTGATCACTATATCTAAGAAATGTTTATGTAGCTGATAAGGCAGTATTTTTTTTTTAATTCTAGAGCCCCAAGGATTTAATTAAAAGTGGATTCAAATAATGAGTAGAAGACCTCGATAGGTCTCATTGGACAAGCCATTTTTATAATAATTAGCTACAATTCTCAAAATTCTATTATATATATTGGAACATCCTCAGATTAGATGCTCTAATATATACATGTGACTCTTATTGCTCATTTATGAGTACAATATTTCCTAGCCAAATAAAATAATTATGGATTAAAATAATCTTACTAAATGTATTTTGTAAAAATACTTTAATAGGTTTTAAAAAATATATTTAAAAAAAATTTTTTATTAGCATTACTACATAAATAGTAATGCTATTAAGAAGAGACAAAGACATTCACAACTGGGTATGTGACACTGACTTACCATCCTTGTTGTCTGCTCGATAACCACTTTTGTCTTAGCTCTGATGCAGTACAGAGAATTCTAGTTCTATTATTAAAGGAAATACTGTCCAGACTCTTTGTCATGTATTTTCTGACATCATATACAATAATGCATTGATATTGGAAAAAAGCTAATTACTTAGCTCATATTACCTGGTAGTTATCACAGAAAACTTGATTAAAGTCAAGGTAAGCATAACATTAATTCTGTCTTATTTGTGCATAAATTACTTGATTGTGATCTGGCTGTACTTTCTACTGAATTTTTATTTAATTAGTTCAAAATTAATATAAGTATTTTGGAGTATTTATTCCATAACTGGGAAAAGCATTATCATTACATAGTGAATTATGTAGCTGAATATGCTATTAACTTCTGTTTACTGAAATAAATACAGATGTAAGTATACCATTATGTAAAACCAAGAAAGATGTAGTGATTACAGATGGCATATATATGACCAGTAAACTCAGACCAAGGATTCAGGAAGTCTAAGGATCATGAAGATTTTAAAATGTAAAATGCAAAATGTAAAACTAGTTGTGTTAATGTAGAGATTATAATTTGTTTATTTTAATATGAGTAATACCCAATTTTCACAAGACTGTCAAGGTGTGAAGTTAGTTTACTTCACACATACGGATACACATTCTATCAATTTTTTATCTATGTCCATGAATATATCAGAAACTTATAGTAGTGTATGAGTAGATAAAATATAGTGTTTCAAAACACTAGAAAATATTAGAAATATTTATTGAAATTAATGAAGGTAAAAGATTCATTTATGCAAAAGAATGCATCAACATTCAGGACAGACTCCCAATTATAGAGAAACTTATGAAAATATTGTACAATTAGCAAAGATTATTCATTCTAATAAACTAAAAATAACACAGGTTCTAATAATAATATATTTTTAGGTTACTGGGGTTCTATTGCCAATAGTATATTGAGGTTGACATACAATAGAATGTGACTATGTTGCACCTAGGTTTACACTTGAGATCCTAGCTACCACCAATTAGAAGTAGGCAGCTCCATGGTTTACTAGAAGGAATATCATCCTCAGTGTTCATCTCGGATTTTCCCATGAAAGACAATGAGCATTTATTTGAGTGTAATTCAATTACACTAGTAGTTATTTATTCAAAAGCAATTATGCTAGTAGATATTTATTGAAGAGAAATTCTAGGGAAATGAATTACCCTAGTAGATGTTTATTCACGGGATATTTAAGTAGATATTTATATCCACACAACACTTGTACATGAATGTGTACCACACATTTACTTATAAAAGTCCAAACTAAAAAGAACGCAAATATCCATTAAGAAGTGAAAGGATAACCTATGGAACATCCACAGAATGAAATACTACTTGGTATTCAAAAGGCATGAACGGCTGCTGTCCACAAAATAAATATATCTGAGTACCTTTATACTAATGGAAAAAATAAGACACAAAAGATTATATACCATGGGAATCCATTATACTCTGGAAAAGACAAAACAAATCTATAGGTCAGAGGCATTACATGAGCCAAATGGAGCCAGGTATAAAAGTATTAGCTCTCAAAGTATGCAAGGAGAATTGTATGGGTAACCAAAGTACTAGGTATACTTTTATTTAATATTTTTTTAATGTTTTATTTTATATTTGAGAAAGAGAGAGAGAGAGAGGGAAAGACAAAGGGTGAGCGGGGGAGGGACAGAGAGATGGAGACAGAATCTGAAGCAGGCTCTAAGCTCCGAGCTGTCAGCACAGAGCCTGATGCGGGGCTTGAGCTCAGGGTCAGTGAGATTGTGACCTGAACCAAAGTCGGACACTTAAACAACTGACTCACCCAAGAACCCCAAATGTGCTCTGCATACTTTATCTTTCAAGGTAGACGTCACTTCCTTTGGAAAGTCATTTCTGGTTCATGTATTTTTGTTGTCCACTTCCTATAATTTTCTTTATTATCCTCTGTTACAATTACCAACTGATTCCTGCTTCAAAAAGTATACCTTTTTGGGGACAATTATTTTGATTTGCTTTTCATGGGATTCTATTATTTAAGTCCATACTAACCAATGGAAATTTCTTTGATGATATAAAATATCTGTACGTGAATAGTCCATATAATAAATACCAATGATATGTAGCTGAACAAATAAATTACGCTTGTCATACATTTTTAAAAATTTTTCAGGGTGCCTGGGTGGCTCAGTCAGTTGGGCATGTGACTTCAGCTCGGGTCATGATCTCACAGTCCGTGAGTTCAAGCCCCACGTTGGTCTCTGCACTCACAGCTCAGAGCCTGCTTCAGACTCTGTCTCCCTCTCTCTCTGCCCCTCCCCTGCTCACACTCTGTGTCTCTCTCAAAAATAAAATAAAAACATTAAAAAAATTAAAAATTAAAAAAACCAAAATTTTTCTTGCAGAATTGAGAAGTTTTTTTGACATATGATTGACTTGTCAGCGAATGTGGACTCTCTTATCGCGCACTTTGTAAAGAGGTAAAATGAATGCCAATTTCTTTCTTTGATGGTATTTTACTCTCTCAAATATGGGTAGTGGCCTCTGGCAGCTTCTGCTTCCTGTAATTCAGCACCCCTGTCCTCCAGAGATCTCCTTTGTTATAATAAAAGTCTTGAGATTTATTTTGATTTGACTGTTTAGGTCAGATCCCACTACAATTAATCCCAAGGACCAGCAAAAAGTGATATTTAGGATAGAAGACTAGAGTTTACTCCTTTGAAAAACATTTGGACTGAGAGTTGAGAGGCAAGGTGTTTTCCAGAGAAAAATCTGGATATGTGTGCTAAAAATGGGGAACATGTAAAAAGTGGCTGAAAAACCCTTAATGTTCATTCAGAGTTGTTCTAAATAATTTGAACTCTTTGCTTCTCTTGAAAAGAAAGGATTTAGAAATCTTTTAGTAAGGAAAATGTGTTATGCCTTTTAGTGTCAGAGTAATCAAAATGAAACTACCATAATGTGTCCCCCAAGAAAATTCTATCTACTGTTTAGCTTATTCCATTAAGTCTAAAGTGGGTAACCTTGACTTATTACTTATTACCTTGTCTTTATTACTAATACTTTCAACAAATATTGATACTTTTGTTGATTTTTCAATCGTAAGTGGGGTTCATTTTGTTGGTTTTTCAATGGTTACTTATAAATAAAATCATGGCGGCCAAAAAGCCTTAGTTCTGAGATAGATTTCAAAGTATTTAACTGATGAATTTTCTAGCTATAGAAAATGCATCCTACATATTCTCATTGGTTGTTCAATGTCATTCAGCGAGCAAATTGAGAATAAAACTCATTTCTCTCCTATATTAGTGTATTTAGAGATCTCTCAACAGTCGACAATTCTCATATATTTCTGGTATAAAAAAAGATTGCTTTTGTTAAATGTAGTTATGATAATTAATAGTATTCATGTATTCTGAGGTGAGGGATACAAAAGGTTTAAATACAATTAAAACAAAAACAATAGGACGTAGAAGGGAAGAGAGGCCCTCGCATAAATTTAACAAAGGTACAGTGTTTGGAATTTTAAAGTGAAGTACATGTCACATGGGCAAGAGGGTCGCATATTCAAATGACAGAGGCTAGTGTACTACTTCTGATGGTAAAAGAAATGACATCTAAGTAAGTGAAACTCCGGGTCATGTGTTGCTCTGAACTTTAAAAACAGCTGCAGTAGTCTATCACATGAAGGCTATAAAATTGCATGTGTTCTTTTTTATTGATTTTTATGTAAGGCACACAATAACATATGGTAAATGGGGTGGGGAAGGTTACATTACCATTTTCTTGTTTACTTACCCTGAGGTCTCTTTACACTACACATTTTCTTTACAAATACATGTCATCTGAATCGTTTGTGTAAATACATTCTACAACATTGTGAAAAAACATTCTTTTCGGGTTTCTCTCTGAGGCTTGTTTTCTTTGAGGTATCTGTTGCTTTAAAATATCAGGGGAAATACTCAAAATCAATTCTATTCCATTGTAGGACATAAAAGGACAGAAGATATTTTAGTATGATTTAAGAACCCAGTGATTTTCTTTAGCAAGGCATAAGTCCACTCTTGATCTGGTCATGTAGAAATTCAGGTTGATATCCATCACTCATTTCTAGAAATTCTGAGGTCCAATCATAATAAACTACTATTAAGTTATTTATTAACTGGTACTTTGCTAATCACTGCTAGGTACTATGATAAGCACTTTATGTACATAATATGAAACTTCACAACTCTGTGACAGAGGTGTTATTATATAATCCTCATTTTACTGCAAAAGCAGCAGAAACTTAGATAACGATAGTCAGGGTTGCAGGGTCACTGTCGGTAGTAGATGGAAGGATCCCAATCTCCACAGGATCCTAAGCCTGTGCTCTTATGCTTAGTGTCACATCAACTGCCTCATACTTATTTCTCATAAACCATCATGTTACTTGAGACCCTCATGTTTTTATGTATTCAATTTTCATTGTCAAAATTGTCCTTATTCCTGTCCATCAGAAAAATCTCTGTAAATCCTTCCTCCAAAATCTCAGATTAAACTTCATCCTGTCTTGTCCCTCCACTCTACACCATGATACTTATCATAGGGCACAGTAATTGCTTGTTGGCTGATAAGATTTTTCCTCAGGCTGTGAGTTCCTTGAAAGTAGAGATCGTGTATTACGTATCTTTGACCCTGTAATCTATTTTGTCTTAGCTCTACAAAAGGGATACATGAAGGGGTCTTTCTGTAAAAATAAAAATAAATGAAACACATCTAATTAAAAAGGGATACATGATAAACATGAACATACTGCATCATTACATATATCTCTGATACTTTACCCTATTGTGTAAAGAATGGTTGGTACAACCCATAAGTAAGATATCTTACTGTTACCTCATCAAGCACATAATAAAATCTAGAAAAATGTTACATCCATTCTTTTGCTTTGTCTTTCCTTTTTTTAACTTTAGGTGCGAACAACGTAATTCAACCCTTACTGAATCTACAATGTGATGGAGATGTGAGAGCTCTCCTAAGATATTAAACTGGTCTCTGCTGGCCAGACTGTCTGCAAAGGGCAGAGAGCTCCATGCTCAACTGCTTTCTCTCTCCTTTGTCCTCTCTCCAATTCTTTGCCCTATAAATCTCCTAAGACACTGCCTTCAGCTTGGGTTAACAATAAAACACTACTTGATCCTGTTTTGCTTGGGGAAAAGTGACAGGAGAATGGTGCCCATGGGGCCTCAGGTGGGGCCTGAATGATCAGAAACCTCCCCAGTGGTCAGAGCTCCAGATAACATAGCAAAAATAAAATTTTATGGGGAGGGCTGAAAATGGCAGCAGAGGAAGATCCTGAGCTCACAGTCTCCCATGGAAACAATAAAATTGATAAGTACATATCTAATGATTCCCTCCAAAGGGGATCCAGAAATTGAATCAACAGAGTATCCACAGCAAAGGACAGCATGGAGATGGGGAGAAGAGACAGAGGTACAGTTCTGCTCAGTAAAAACCACATTCCAGGCATAGAGCTTCCTAGTCAGCAGGGATCTCAAAGGTATGGAAATTTTCTCAGAGGAGAAAGAAATTTGAACTCCACATCAGGCACCCTTAGATCCCACACAGGAGAGAGAAGCCTATAAAACCCCTCGCGTTGAAAACCACAGGTAATATATTCAGGAAAACTAACTGTAGGGAAAGAAAAACCTTCTTTTTAAGGGCTTGCATGTGGATTCACTCAATGTGGAAACTAGTACAAAAATACCAGATCAAGAGTGCATACATCATATGCAAAGTAGAAATGCTTACTAATCATTTTTAAAAATTTTTTATAGTTTATTTATTTTGAGAGAGCAAGCAAGCATGAGTGGGTGAGGGGCAAAGAGAGAGAGAGAGAGAGAGAGAGAGAGAGAGAGAGAGAATCCCAAGCAGCCTGATGTGGGGCTCAAACTCACGAACCATGAGATCATGACCTGAGCTGAAGTCACACAGTTAACTGACTGAGCCACCCAAGTGCCCCAAAATGCTTACTAATCTTAAAGAAAATGCCAGAGAGCCAGACAGCAGCTGGGCCTCTTCCTGGAGATTAAGACACTGGTGGCAGCCATTTGTTCTATCTTATTTTAACATGCTAATCCCAATGCCACTTAGGAATTCTCCCTTATTCCTGCTAATGCCAAGGGATGCACCCCACTGAGAGCCCCATATAATCCTGCACCTTGGCTGGGCCTCACAGGCCCATTCATCAGTTATCACAGGACAATAACTCTGCCCATTAGCACACCCCCAGCAGTCACGGCCCTGCCAACACAGGACAGCAAGTGTAGCCCACATAAGAAATACCCCTGATGCACCTGATTCAGTGGCCAGAGGTGACTGGGCTTCTGGGTTTCACAGGACTATTGGGTGAAGGCTACTCCTTCAAGATTAGGAGACATAGCTGAATTACCTAATAGACAGAAACAAACACAGAGACTTAGGCAAAAAGGAGAGACAGAAGAGAACAAGACCAAACTTCAGAAGAACCAAATGGAATGGACATAAGCAATTTACTCAATAGAGTTCAAAGTAATGGTCATTAAGTGCTTACTAAAGTCAGAGGAATAGATGAACAAAGTGAGAGCTTCGACAAACAGAAAACCTAAGAAAATATCAATAAGAGCTGAATGATACACTCAAGAGAATAAACAGATTAGAGGATATAGAAAAATGCCATCAACAAGCTGAAAGACAGGTTAATAGAAATCACCCAAACTGAAGAGCAAAAAGAAACGTAAAAAAATGACGATAGTTTAGGAGACCTCTGAGACAACATTGGGCATACTAACATTCACATACTAGGGTTTCCAGAAAAAGAAAAGGGAAGGAAAGGGGGAGAATTATTTGAAGAAATAATAGTTGAAAGCTTTCCTAACCTGGGGAAGAAAACAGATATTCAGTTCAAGAAAGAACAGAGGGCCTCAAACAAGATATACACAAAAATATCTACACCAAGGTGCCGTATAATTAAAATGTTAAAAATTAAGATAAAGAGAATATCTTGAAAATAGCAGAGATTATCAATTAGCTATGTATAAGGCAACCCCCTTAAGACCAGCCCTGATTTTTTAGGAGAAACTTTGTTGGCCAGAAGGAGTACCATGATATATTCATCATGCTAAAAGGAAAAACAAACTAACCAAGGGTACTCTACTTGCAAGATTATCATTCAGAAGTGAAGGAGAAATAAAGAGTATCCCAGACAAACAAGAGCTAAAGTAGTTCATCACTACTAAGCCAGCTTTATAAGAAATGTCAAAGGGACTTCTTTAAGCAGAAATGAAAAGGCCATGACTAAACATAAGAAAATATATAACAGAGAAATTTCACTGGTAAAGGCAAACATTTGGTAAAGATAGATCAACCACTTATAAAGCTAATATAAAGGTTAAAAGATGAAATGAAGAAAATCAACTATATCTAGAATAATTAGTTAAGGGGTAAACAAAATAAAAAGATGTACAATGTCAAAGACATCAGATGTACGGGAGGGGAATAGAATGTAGTGGCTGTGCAATGCATTCAAAGTTAAGAAATGACCAACTGAAATAGAAGGCTATAAAATAGGATGATATATATATATATATATATATATATATATATATATATATAAACTTCATGGTAATCACAACCAAAAAGCTAAAAACGATCCAGAAAAAAATTTAAAAAATGTAACCCAAACATAACACTAGAGAAAACCATGAAACCACTAAGAGGAGACCAAGAGAGTAAGAAATGAACAGAGAAAAAAGGCAAAAATCAATTGGAAACAGTTAACAAAATGGAAAAAATACATACTTATCAATAATTATTTTAAATGTGAATAGAATAAATGTTCCAATCAAAAGACAAAGTGGGGGGGGGTGAGTGGCTGCCTGTAAGAGACTCACCTCAGACCTAAAGACACATACAGAATGAAAGTGAAGGGATGGGAAAAAAAATATTCCATGTAAATGGAAACAGAAACAAAGTAAGGGTAGAAATACTTCTATCACAGAATAGGGGAGTTTAAAAACAAAAACTTAACAAGATACAAAGAAGGGCATTACATAATAGCAATAGGATCAATACAGCAAAAGGATATAACAATTGTAAATATCTATTCACCCAACAATGAAGCTCTCAAATACATATACAGCAAATATCAACAAACATAAAGGGATATATTGGTGATAATACAATAATAGTAGGGGATTTCAACACCCCATTTACAACAATGGACAGATCATCCAGGCTGAAAATCAGTAAGGCAACAATGTCTTTAGACCAGATGGACATAACAAATATATACAGAACACTGCATCAAAAAAACAACAGAGTATACCTTTTTTCAAGTGTGCATGGAACATTGTCTAGTATGGTTAGGTCACATGTTAGGTCACAAAACAAACCTCAATAAATTTAAGAGAATTGTATCTTTTCTGATTGCAATGTATAAAACCAGACATCCATTACCAGAAAAAAAAAAAAAAAGGACACACACAGGGACGCTAAACAACATGATACTAAACCACCAATGGGTAAATGAAGCAAAGAAAAAATAAAACACATAGAGACAAATGGAAATGAAAATATAATGATCCAAAATATTTGGGATGAAGCAAAAACAGTTCTAAGAATGACATATATAGCAATATAGGCCTACATCAGCAAAAAAGAAAAAGTTCCAAAAAACAATTAAAACTTATAACGAAGGGGCACCTGGGTGGCTCAGTTGATTAAGCGTTCAGCTTTGGCTTAGGTCATGATCTCACAGCTCGTGGTTAGAGGCCCACGTTGGGCTCTGTGCTGACAGCTCAGAGCCTGGAGCCTGCTTTGGATTCTGTGTCTCCCTCCCTCTCTGCCCCTCCCCTGCTCATGCTCTGCCTCTCAAAAATCAATAAAAATGTTAAAAAAATTTTCTTTATAAAAACAAAAATAAAAAATAAACTTACACTTCAATAGACTAGAATAAAGCCCAAGATGAATAGAAGGAAGGAAATATACAGATTAGAGCAGAAATAAATGACAGACTAAAAGGTCAATAGGAAAAAAACAAAACAAAAGAAAACAATGAAACCAAGAAGCAGTTCTTTGTAAAGAGAAACAAATTGATAAACCCTTAGCTAGACCCATCAATAAAAAAAAAGAGAAAGCACCAAATAAAATCAGAAACAAAAAAGGAGAAATAACAACTGACAAAACAAAAATACAAAGGATTATAAAAGAATACTGTGAATATTATATACCAACATATTGGACAACCTAGAAGAAAGGGATGATTTCCTGGAAATGTACCATCTTCCAAAAGTGAGTCAGGAAGGGAAAGAACATCTGAACAGATCAATTTTTTTAAACATTTATTTATTTTGAGAGACAGAGACAGAGCATGAATGGGTGAGGAGCAGAGAGACAGAATCCGAATCAGGCTCCAGGCTCTGAGCTGTCAGCACAGAACCTGACATGGGGCTCAAACCCATGAACCATGAGATCATGAGCCAACCTGAAGTCAGACGTTTACCCAACTAAGCCATCCAGGTGCCCTTGAACAGATCAATTCTTAGTAACAAAATTGAATTGTTAACAACCACCACCACCACCACAACAAAGTACTACCAAAATATAAAAGTTCAGGGCTTCTACAGAAGATGGCAGAGTAGGCGAATCCTAAACTCACCTCATCACATGGATACAACCAGACAACACTCACATCAGGGTAAATAACCCAGTCAACAACCTGAAGACTGGCTACCATAACTAAATGCACATCAAGGAGGGTAGCAAGGGAGAAAATAGAATCTGGAGCTGTAGCTAAACAGATCTGTGGGAGGGAGGGATGCCACAGGTGTGGAGAGGGGAAAGAAGCATCCCTGCACATCAGGTGCCCCAGGCAGGGGGAATCCACATGGGAAAGATGAAACTCCATACTATCGGGCTTTGTAAATCAGAGGGGCATAATTTTTGAGTTCTTTCAATCAGTAGGGCTTAACACCTAGAACTTTAAAAATCAGATGGCTTTGAGAGAGCTGGAGAGTGGAGTCCCAGCCCTTAAAGAGACAGCAAAACAAAGCTGCACAGAGAGACAGTACAGATCCAGCAGTTTAAAAAAAGGCCTGGGGTGTACCGGAGGGAGCTTTGTTATTAATCTCTGCGTGTGTTCTGGAGGGGAAGGAATCTTTGGGAGACTTCTCCAGGAACAAAGGAGCTGGTGAGAACCATTTCCCTCCTCCACTCCCTAGCCTAAATACTTGGATACCTGCAGGAACCAACACAGAGCTAGCACTCTCCATCTAGCTTCCTGACAGCACCCCATACCCCTATGGTACCCTGCAAAAACACCCCCTGCAACTAGGCCTTTGTGCCTGGTCTCCTCCCACAGCAAATAGCTGGACAGTTACATGCAAAAGAACGAAACTAGACCATTTTTTTACACCCTATGCAAAAATAAACTCAAAATGGATTAAGGACCTAAAAATGAGACCTGAAACCGTAAAATTTCTCAAAGAATAATTAGAGGCAGTAATTTCTCTGACATCACCCATAGCAACATTTTTCTAGATATGCCTCCTGAGGCAAGGGAAACAAAGCAAAAATAAACTATTAAGACAACATCAATATAAGAAACTTCTACACAGCAAAGGAAACATCAATAAAATAAAAGACAACCTGCTGAATGGGGGAAAATAATTGCAAACGACATATCTGATGAAGGATTTATATCCAAAATCTATCAAGAACTTATCTAACTCAATACTAAAACTAAATAACTCCATTAAAAAACGTACGGAAGACATGAACAGATGTTTTTCCAAAGAAGACATACAAATGGTCAAAATACATGAAAAGATGCTCAACATCACTATTCATCAAGGGAATGCAAATCAAAACCACAATGAGGTATCACCTCATAGTTGTCAGGATAGGATTATCAAAAAGACAAAGAAATAGGAAGTGTTGAAGGGGATGTGGAGAAAAGGAAAGACTTGTGGACTATTGGTAGGAATACAAATTGGTGCAGCCACTGTAGAAAATAGTATGGACATTCCTCAAAAAAAAAAAATACTATAAAATCCAATAATTCTACTACTGGTTAGTTACCCAAAGAAGACACAAACACTAATTCATACAGGGTGTATGTGCATGTGTGCGTGCATGCGTGTGTAATGGAATATCAGGCAGCCATCAATATGGATTAGTTCATGCCATTTGGGACAACATGGATGGACCTAGAGGGTATTAAAGTGAAATAAGTCACACAAAGAAAGATAAATACCATAGGATTTCAATCAGATGTACAATCTAAAAAACAAAAGAATAAACAAAAAGCATGGCAAGAGCTATAAATACAGAGAACAAACTGAAGGTTGTCAGAGTCAAGAAGGGTAGGAGTATGGAGAAAAGAGGTGAAGGGGAGTCAATGATACAGGCTTCCAATTAGGGAATTTATAAGTCACAGGAATAAAAGGTACAGCAAAGGGAATATCGTTGATGATATTGTAATAGTGTTCTATGATCCAGATGGTAGCTATACTTCTGCTGAGTATGGCATAATGTAGAGAGAAAATGAATCACTATGTTGTACACCTGAAATTAATGTAACATTGAATCTCAACTATACTCAAATAATTTTTTTTTAAATCATATACTATGATCGAATGTAATTTATGGATGCAAGGATGGTTTGATATCCACAAATCAATCAACATGATACAACACTTTCACACAATGAAAAATGAAAATTATAGATGATCACCTCAAAAGATGCAGAAAAATCACTGGACAAGAGTCAACATACATTTTTGATAAAACAGGTATACAGGAAATGTATCTTAACATAATAGAGGCAATCTATGACAAATCCACAGCTAACATCATGCCTTATAGTGAATTTTCCAAGATAAAGAACAGGACAAAGATGCCTACCATATCCACTTTTATTTACCATAATATTGGAATTCCTTGTTGGAGCAATTAGGCAAGAAGAAGAAATAAACGACCTCCAAATCAGAAAGGAATAAATAAAACTGTCACTATTTGCACATGACAAAATACCGTATGTAGAAAATCCTAAAGCCTCATGATAAATTGACATGACTGCAACCATTTATTTTTTTTAAAGTTGTATTTATTTATTTTTTGAGAGACAGACACTGCGACTAGGGGAGGGGCGGAGAGACAGGGAAGAAGAGAGAATCCCAAGCAGTCTCTGCACTGGCAGTGCAGAGCCAGACGTGGGGCTCGAACCCACCAAACCATGAGATCACGGCCTGAGATGAAATCAAAGAGTCAGACATGTAACCAACTGAGCCACCCAGGTGCCCTGACTTCAGCCATTTTAAAAGAGAACAGGAACAACCACTGATGAGAAACTGCCTTAACATCTTTGAACCGGGTCAAAACCTTCGGAATGAGCAAAACTGCAATTGTTTAAACAACTGCCTGAGAAGTCAGTGGGAGAATGGACACCCTGATCATGAGACCAATGGTCGTGGATTTTCTGAAGATAGAATAAAGACTTAATCAATATGTAACTGAGTAGTTGTTAACACCCACAGAAAACTTTTTCTTCTTTTCTTCAACTGAGGTAATTGCCCCCGCTTCCTTTCCCTCATAAAAACCTATTACTTTCCCCCTACAAATGGGGCAGTATTTGGGTTTTTACTGAATCTGTGCTTCCCGAATTGCAATTATTTTATCCTAAATAAATGTACGTCTGTCTTTCATTGTGGCTCTTTATTTTCAGGTTAACATATCTGGTGTTGGAAGTGATCTCACCTTCATGGACTGGGGTCTTCTGGAAATGGGTGTGGCATTTACAGCGAGCCCCTTGTGCTCAGCTTCTACAAAAAACTGATTCCTCCTACTGTGAATTTTCTCAGGCTACCAACTTTCCTTTTGGTAAGTTGATTCTAGAAACAATAATCCGATGTGGGTGTTATCACCCAAGGACACAATGGTCTCTGCTGGTTCATCAGCAATGCTATTTGGGAGGCTTTCCCTATGTGGTAAATATCTAGGTTAATCTGGAAGAGCTCTCCTTGGTAGAGTTTCCCCATTCATTGCCCACTTTTCCTTAAGATGAGTTTCAGTTTCTAAAAATTCCTCAGAAATTCCTCCCTTGTAAGCCCCAGCTGAGTTTATATTCAGAAATTATGGCTCCTCTTCCTGTAATTTTTTTATCTGAAAGGACTGTAATTAGTGATGATGATTTAAAACCACTGTGGCCACTCTGGAGCTCCTTTGAATTTCCATAACTTGTCTTTTTGTACAGTTGACTTAAAACACTATAGATTTCTAATGAGATCTTTAATTCTAAAAAGTTAGGAGTGCCATTTTTCAACACACTTGCTTAAAGAACTACGGTATCAGAAAGCCGTAATTTTCTACAAAATCACAGTCTCCTTATGTCATTTTGTGTCCTGAGATTTTCATTTAATAACTTAGGACCCTCTGATTGGACAGAAATGTGGGTAACACCCCTTTGTGGCTAGATACGGCTGAACAAAAACGTGGGCTACATTTATATTTTTTTAATATTTATTTATTTTTAAGAGACAGAGAGAGAGAGAGAGCCAGCATGACCAGAGGACGATCAGAGAGAGAGGGAGACACAGAATCCATGCTGTCAGCACAGAGCCTGACTCCAGGCTCAAACGCAGTAACTGTGAGATCACGACCTGAGCTGAAGTCAGAAGCTTGACTGACTGAGCCACCCAAGTGCCCCAAATGTGGGCTCAACTTAATTTACAGCTAGGGTCCTACCAAACGGCTGCCAGTCATCAGGAGAATTACAACCCAGAATAACTATGACCATTATGAAGAACAACGGTTTAGATAAAATAAAATAGGTAGTATGTTTAAAAGCACAGTCCTCAAAATTCCAGAATAGCTTTATTAAAAGTTTTGCTGCAAAAAGCTAACGGGAAATTAAAGATATAAGATGTATCTACAGGAAAAGACATCAAGCTCAACTCTTATTTTGA
The DNA here is from genome assembly GCF_022079265.1 of Lynx rufus. Taxonomy (NCBI): domain Eukaryota; kingdom Metazoa; phylum Chordata; class Mammalia; order Carnivora; family Felidae; genus Lynx; species Lynx rufus. Next base: position 87,514,135 of record NW_025814856.1, read on the forward strand.
CTCAGGTCATGATCTCCTGCTTGTGAGATGGAGCCCAACATTGGGCTCAGAGCTAGGTGTGGAGCCTGCTTGAGATCCTCTCTCTCTCTCTCTCTCTCCCCCCCCCACCTTTGCTCCTCCTCCACTCTTTCCCCACTCTGTCTCAAAAAAAAAAAAAGAGTGACATCACTTATAAACAAAAACTGCTAAATTAATGACCCTACAGATATCCCCATGTCTATCCTCAAAGGAGAGCCCCCACACGGACGCCTCCTAGAGTTGAGATTCTGAAAGATTTCCTCATCAATTGCTATTCCCTAAAATGAAGCAGGGGAAATTAAAAGTTAAAATTAATGGGATTATTTAATACTGCCAGATATATTTGCTGTTTGTTCTGGCTGAAACCTGACAAGATACATTTTTGGGAATTTTAATAACTCTATGATCAAAAATTTGGCCCAAATGAAAGCTGACTTTTAGAGCCTCCTCTAAGCATACATCAGAGGCTTATCTCTGTAAGACAAAAATGTTAAAAAAAAAAAATATCGGGACAGGTGTTAAGTACAAACATCAGGGAAATAATTCTTACCAAATGGAGAACACAAGAGGAGAAAAGGTCATTTGAAATTTAGGGGGGAAAAACCCTCTAAAATGTCTTCCTAAAATTTTCATCTAGTTTATACATTCATGTGTGTCTCAGATGCATGAATATTAAAATTTATTTGGTTAAAGACCAAATAAAGGCATTTCTAAGGATTGAGCATACTAAATTCTAAGGACAAGAAACAAAAACTAACCCAAATGTTCTTCTTTTAAGTTTATTTTTGAGACAGAGACAGCATGAGTCAGAGAGGGGCAGAGAGAGAGGGAGAGAGAGAATCCCAAGCACTAACCGTGCAGAGCCTGAAGCAGGGCTCAAACTCTTTGGAACCGTGAGATCATGACCTGAGCTGAAACCAAGAGTCGGATGCATAACCAAATGAGCCACCCAGGCACCCCTAACCCAAATGTTCTTTACATTCATGTGATCTGGAAAAATATTCAGTATTAAAGCTAATGTAAGTATATCAGTTTAATTGACATAGACTTATCTTTAAACTTATCAGCATTAAATATAAAACATTTATTCTACCTCATTAACTAAAAATAAGCTCATGTTATCTCTGTTACAACATTTGTCAACAATAACTTGGTGTGATGAAATTTTACTTAAAACTAGCTCCCCAAATCCTTCTGGTGACTTAAAACTTTAGAGATTTGCTAAGTTAAATAATAGCAATTTAAATGGCTAGATCATTTCCAAACAAGACCAAATATTAAATATTACTAAACATAGGTTTGTCTACTTTTGGCTTCTTTGATACAAGAAAACTCAAGATAAATTTAGGTTGGTTAAACATATTTTATATTTTATTGAAAGACTACACTATGAAAAAGAACATGTTCATGGAAATTATGAAATTTATTCACAAATTTGCCAACCTAAAGAATGGTGGTATAACACACAGTTCATAATTACTTCTTAGTTTTTTGCTAGAAACTAAGGCTTCTCAAAGTTAAGAATTCTAATAGACATAATTAAAACTACTAGAAATATTAAGGGAAACATCTCTGTATACAAAAAGAATAGGATGTGTGCTTTTGGTAACAGAAGATATGCAAAAACAGAAATGTATTTTTGAAGAAAAAGAAGGTAATTTTGTCCTAAACTAAGGCTGGTTATTTAAAGAGAGAAAACTTAGGAAAAAATGTGAATGTAAAAGAAAGTTGCAGAAGGTCTGTGGAAGAAGAACCTTTCAAAAGGAAATTTTATGTTTGGATAAATTGGCTAGGATTAAAATTTATTTAAGGACGAATTTTAGGGACACCTGGGTGGCTGAGTCAGTTAAGCGGCCAACTTTGGCTCAGGTCATGATCTTGCAGTCCGTGAGTTCGAGTCCCGTGTCGGGCTCTGTGCGGACAGCTCAGAGCCTGGAGCCTGTTTCCGATTCTGTGTCTCCCTCTCTCTCTCTGACCCTCCCCCATTCATGCTCTGTCTCTGTCTCAAAAATAAATAAACGTTAAAAAAAAATATTAAAAAAAAAAGAACGAATTTTAATATCAACAGTACACTTGGGGTGAAGCTATAATTTGGTCTGTACTCTCTGAAAAGGACAGTTTCTTGTGCCCTTGGTCTGCTCTTGATAAAAGACTAAAAGGTATTTCCTTAAAAAGGGCTTTACGGTTCTTTTGTTTAAACTGAGTGTTAACTAGTCAACCTTCTGTATTTGACTGAAGTCTTTATCACCATGGTTGAAGGAGTAACTGAGTTATGTTTCATTGTATCATTACGGCTTATAACCCTCTTTGATCAAATGTTTTATAACCTTTTAATATTTTAACAAGCTTCCCCCAATTTATCATTTGTAATTCCAGTTATCGTAAAATACTGGGTTACAAAAAGGACTAAATTTTTTTTTTCATTTCTATTTCAATGAATTCTCATAGATCTTTAATGATGGACAATAAAATCTATAAAGATTGTGGCACACGTGGGCAAAATCGATTCTACTTCCCGCCCCCCCCAAAAAAATGGTCCCTTATTATCAGACTTTTTCTATCCTGCTGTCCCTGTAACATGGCAACAGTCTGTCCCTGCACTAGAGAAATTAAGATGAATTAAGAATGGTTACAAATTAAATGAAGAGTTGGGGCTATTGGAAACCCCAAGCACTTGGCTCTTCTTGGCTCCCCGGCAATCCTCATTTTTAGTTTTTGCATTCCTTCAGCCATCTTAGTGCATTTAAGAAAATCTATTTTGGTCCTGAGGTCTCAGTGGTCCCTCCTTCCACTAGACTTGTCACTGGGATTCTTTCAACTGCCCTTGCTGTGGGTTATTGTGAAATCTGTTTCCCATTTGGGGCACAGCTTCCACAATCTCCAATAATCACCACACCTACTTCGCTGGACAAATTATACAAGCCTTAAAGAAAATCTTACAAATTTCTTCAACTGTCACTCTCAATCATCATGCAAGATCACTGAAAAATAAAGGAAAAAGTGGACCCAGGCAGAATAAATGTTATTTACAAAGGCCCAAATGAACTAATACGATTTTTTAATGAGTTTTTGTCTGAAGTATCACTGATTTTGAATCTTTTGTTTTTCCAGATTTGAGAAAAAAATATTTTTTAAAGTTTACTTATTTTGAGAGAGACAGAGACAGTGTGATTAGGGGAGGGGCGGAGAGAGACGGAGAGGGAGAGAATCCCAAGCAGACTTCACACCATCAGCACACAGCCCGATGTGGGGCTCGAACTCATAAAACTGTGAGATCATGACCTAAGCTGAAACCAAGAGTTGGAGGCCTAACCGACTGAGCCACCCAAGCGCCCAAAGGAGAAAAAAAATTTTAAAGCTGTCAAAAATTTGGCAAAATATACTTTTGTAAACAAAAATGAAACATTTATCTTTTTTCTCCCTACTTGATCTCTTCAGAAAATATTATTATTCACATAAATACAATTAAGTCTTATTCTTATTACAGGATAAAATCTTTAAAATTGGCTACCTCCCAAGGCTTTGACTAAAAAGTCATGTTTGATGGATATATACAGAGACTTAGATAGGACAGAGAGCTTTAAGAAACTGCTTGAAAAAATCAGCCTGAAACCTTACTTAGAAAGTTCCGACAAAATAGTCTTTTCCTTAACTGGCTTTGCATTTCTGTTCATTTTTATTTATCTTTTATTTTAATCCCAGTAGACATAACATATAGTCTTGTATTAATTTCAGGTGTACAATAGAGTGATTCAACGATTCTGTGTGCTACTCAGTGCTCATCATGGTAAGTGTACTCTTAATTCCCTTCACAGGTTTTAGCCATCCCTTCAACCACCTTCCCTCTGGTAACCATCACTTTGTCCTCTACAGTTAAGAGTCTACTTCTTGGTTTGTCCTTTTTCCTTTGTTTCTTAAATTCTACATCCAAGTGAAAGCAGACAGAATTTGTCTTTGACTTATTTTGCTTCTCGTTATACTCTTAAGATCTGCCCATGTTGTTGCAAATGGCAAGATTTCATTCTTTTTTTATGGCTGAATAATATTCCATTATATATATAGACCACCTCTTTTTTATCCATTCATTTATTGATGAACACCTGGGCTGCTTCCATAATTTGGTTGTTGTAAATAATGTTACAGGAAGCATAGGGATGCATGTATCTTTCTGAATTAGCATTTTTATATTCTTTGGGTAAATACCTAGTAATGTGATTACTGAATCACATGGTAATTCTATTTTTATTTTATTTTTTTTAGGAACTCTACACTGTTTTCCACAGTAGCTACGTCACTTTGCATTCCCACAAACAGTGTGCAAGCGTTGTCTTTTCTCCACATCCTCCCCAACACTTATTTGTTTTTTGATAATAGCTATTCTGACAGGTGTAAGGTAATTATCTCATTGTAGTTTTGATTTGTAGCTCCCTGATTAACGATGTTGAGCTTATTTTCATGCATCTTTTGGCCTTTTGTATGTCTTATTTGGAAAAATGCTTATGTCTTTTGTCAATTTTTAATTGAATTATTTGTGTTTTTGGTGTTGAGTTGTAGAAGTTCTTTACATGTTTTGAATATTAACCCTTTATCCAATATACCATTTGCAAATATCTACTCCCATTCAGCAAGTTTTCTTTTTAGCTTTGTTGATTGTTTTCTATGCTGTGTAGAGGCTTATTTTGATTTAGTCCCAATAGTTTTTTTTGTTTGTTTGTTTCCCTAGACTCAGAAGACAGATCTTGAAAAATGTTGCTATGGCTGATGTCAGAGAAATTACTGCCTATCATTACCTTCTAGAAGTTTTTATGGTTGCACCTTTATGTCCTTAATCAGTTTGCTTTTGTGTATGGGGTAAGAAAGTGGTCTAATTTCATTCTTTTGCATGTAGCTGTCAAGTTTTCCCAGCACCATTTGTTGAAGAGACAGTCTTTCTCCCATTGTATGTTCTTTCTTCGTCAAAGATTAATTGACCGTGTATTTATGGGTTTATTTCTGGGCACTATATTGTATTCTATTGATCTATATGTCTGTTTTTATGCCAGTGCAATACTGACTTGAGTTTTACAGTTTTATAGTACATTTTGAAATCTAGAATTGCAATGCCTCTAGTTTTGTTCTCCTTTTTCAAGATCACTTTGGCTATTCAGGGTCCTTTGCAGTTCCATGCAAATTTTAGGATTTTTTAGTCTAATTCTTTGAAAAGCACTTTTGGTATTTTGACAGGGATTGCATTAAATGTGTAGATTGCTTTGAGTAATATGGACATTTTAAAAATATTTGATCTTTCAATCCATGAGCATATTTCCATTTGTTTATGTTGCTTTCTATTTCTATGTTGATGTTTAATAGTTTTCAGAGTACAGGTCTTGTGTCTCTCTGGTTAAGTTTATTCCTGTGTCTTTTAGCATTTTTGGTACAGTGGTAAATGGGATTTTCTTAATTTCTTTTTGTGCTTCCTCGTTATTAGATTATAGAAATGTACCAGATTTCTTTGTACTGATTTTGTATTCTGTGACCTTACTGAGTTCATTTGTCAATTCTAGTAGTTTTTTGGGGGACTCTCTAAGGTTTTCTATTTATAGTATCATCTTCAAATAGTCAAATTTTTACTCCCTCCTTGCCAGTTTGGGTGTCTTTTATTTCTTTTTCTTGTCTGATTGCTGATTACAGTATTATGTTGAATAAAATTGGTAAGAAGAGATGTCATTGTCTTGTTCTGATCTTAAAAGATCTGTTTTTCACCATTGAGTATGATATTAGCTGTGGTTATTTCATATACAGCCTTTATTATGTTGAGGTGTGTTCCCTCTAAACCCACTTTGTTGAGGGTTTTTCTCCTAAATTGATGTTGTACTTTGTTAAATACTTTTTATACATCTATTGAAACAATCATATGGTTTATCTTGTTGATGGATTTGCAAATACTGAACCATTTTGCATCTCAGAAATAAATCCCACCTAATCGTGCAAGATTTTTTTTTAATGTATTGTTGGATTCCGTTTACATCCATGGTCATCAGAGATATTGGCCTGTAGTTCGTTCTTTCTCTCTCTTTCTGTAATGTCTTTGGTTTGGGTATCAAGGTAATACTGGCCTCAGAGAATACGTTTGGAAACATTCCTTCCTCTTCTATTTTTTAGAATAGTTTGAGAAAAATACCTATTAACTCTTCTTTAAGTGTTTGGTAGAGTTCACCTATGAAGTGGTCTGGCCCCAGACTTTTGTTTGTTCGGAGTTTTTTGATTACTGATTCAATTTCATTGCTGGTATGCAGTCTGTTCAATTTCTTTTTTTATTTCTTCCTGATTCAGTTTTGGGAGGTTCTATGTTTCCAGGCATTTATTCATTTCTTCTAGGTTGTCCCATTTGTTGGCATTATACTTTTTCATAATATTCTCTTATAATCATTTGGATGCCTGTAGTGCTAGTTATTTTTCTTCTTTAATTTCTAATTTTGTTTATTTGAATCCTCTTTTTTTATGAGTCTGGCTAAAAGTTTACAAATTTTGTTGATTTTTTCCAAAACCAGCTCCTGGATTCATTGATCGATTATTTCAGTTTCTCTTTTATTTCTGCTCTAATCTTCATTATTTCCTCCCTTCTACTGGTTTTAGGTTTCATTTGTTCTGTTTCTAGCTCCATTAGGTGTAAGTTTGGTTGTTTTAGATTTTTCTTGCTTCTTAGATATGCCTGTATTGCTATAAACTTCCCTCTTAGAACATATTTGCTACATCCTAAAGATTTGGACTGTTGTATTTTCATTTCTCTCCATGTATTTTTAAATTTTCTCTTTGATTACTTGATTGATCCATTCATTGTTTAGTAGCATGTGATTTAACCTCCATGTATTTGTGTTTTTTTCAATATTTTCTCTTATAACTGATTTCTAGTTTCATAGTGCTGTGGTTGGTAAAGATGCATAGCATAACTTCAATCTTTTTGAATTTGTTGAGACTAGTTTTGTGGCCTAATGTGTGATCTATTCTGGAGAAGAATGTGTATTCTGCTGTTTTAAGATGAAATGTTTTAAATACATCTGTTAAATCCATCTGGTCCAATGTGTCATTCAAAGCCACTCATTCCTTATTCATTTTCTGTTTGGATGATCTAGCATTTGACGTAAGTGGGGAGTTAAAGTCCCCTACTATTATTGTATTACTATTGGTTACTTCCTTTATGTTATTAGCTGTTTTATGTATTTGGGTGCTCCCATGTCAGTTGCAAAAAATATTTGATTTTATCTTTGTTCTTTGAACAATATTTGATTGTTCTCTTGATGATTATATAGTGTCTTTCTTTGTCTTTTGTCCATTAAAGTTTATTTTTCCAATATAAGTATTACTATTCTGGCTTTCTTTTCACTTCCAATTGCATGATAAATGCTCTTCCATCCTTTCACTTTCAATATCCATGTGTCTTTAGCTCTGAACAGAATCTCTTTTAGGCAGCATATAGATAGGTTTGTTTTTTTAGCCATTCCATCAACATACGTCTTTTGATTGGAGTGTTTAGTCTATTTACATTCAAATTATTGCTAGGTCTGTCCTTATTGCCATTTTGTTACTTTTTTGTTTGTTTGTTTTTGAGAAAGAGAGAGAGGAGGAGGGAGGGAGAAAAAGAGAAAACATGTAAGTAATGTAAGTAGGGGAGGGACACAGGAAGAGGAAGAGAATATCCAAAGCAGACTCCACATGCAGCATGGAGTGTGATCACTATAGTGAGATCACAATAAGCCAAAATTGAGTCAGATGCTCAGCTGACTGAGCCACCCAGGTGTCCCTTGTTACTTCTTTTCTGGTTATTTCTGAAGTTCTTCTCTGCTACTTTCTTTTCTTGCTGTCTTCTGTCTTGGTTTTCTGGCTTTCTTTGGTAATACACTTGGATTCCTTGTTTGTTTTTTTGTTTGTTTTGTTTCCTACCTATTACTGGTTTTTGGTTTGTGATTTCCAGGAGGTTTGTACAGAATGTCTTTAGCCTAATGCAGTTTATAATAAGTTGATGGTCACTTAAGTTTGAACAGTCTTTTCTCCTGCCCCTCCCCCCACATTTTAGGTATATGGTGTCATACTTCCCATCATTTTATTTTGTGATATACTTATTTTTACTGCTTTTGTGTTTCCTGCTCTCCTTTCTCCCACTTACAGTCTTTTGTTTCCAACGAAAGAGTCCCTTTAATGTTTCTTGTACAGCTGGTCTAGTGGTGATGAATTCCTTTTAACTTTTTGTTTGTCTGGAAAAATCTTTATCTCCCTTTCTATTCTGCATGATAGACTTGCTGGATGGTGTAGTCTTGGTTGCAGGGTTTTTTGTTTGTTTCCTGCACTTTGAACACATCATGGCACTCCCTTCTGGCCAGCAAAGTTTCTGCTGAAAAATCAAAATAGCCTTATAGGGTGGGGTTTCCCTTGTATTTAACTGTTATTTTTTTTTAATATTTATTTTTTGCTGCTTTTAAAATTATCTCCTTATCGCTACTTTTTGCGATTTTAATTACTATATAACTTGGTGTGGACCTCCTTGGATTAATTTTGTTGGGGGGTCTCTGCCTCCTGGATGAGGATTTCTGTTTCCTTTCCCAGATTTGGGAAGTTATCACCTACTATTTCTTCAAATACGTTTTCTGCCTTGTTTTCTCTCTCTTCTCTGAGAAGCCTATAATGTGCAAGTTACTACGTGTGATGGTGCTTCTTAGGTCCTTAAGTCTATTTTCATTCCCCCCCACCTCCTGTTCAGCTTAATTGCATTCCATTACTCTATCCTCCAGATCACTGATTCATTCCTCTGTTTATTCTCATCTATTTATCCTCTCTAGCATATTTTAAAGTTTAGTTATTGAGTTCTTCTTCTCTGTTTGGGTCTGTCTTATGTTTTCTATCTCTTTGCTGAGGATATAAGTGAGGTCATCCAATCTTGGATTGGAGATCCAATCCAAGAAATATTAAAAATTATTTAATATTCCATCAGGGAGTATCTCTATGACTACTACTTTAATTTCTCTATCAGGCATATTACTTATGTCCTTTTTCTTTAGGTTACTTGTTGTGATTTCGTCTTTTTCTTTCATTCGAGACATTTCTCTGTCTCCTGATTTTGGCCAACTCTCTAGGTCTGTTTCCATGTGTTAGGAAAGTCAGCTGCATTTCCTGCTCTTGAAAGTAGTGGCTTATGAAGAAGAGGTCCTTAAGGCCCTGCAGTTCAATGTCCCCTGCTCACCAGAATGTGGCACTTCAGGGGCATCTCCTCTGTCTGTTGTGTACACACTGCTTTTGTGGCTGAGATACTTTTTCCTTCATACCAGTGTTCTATAATGGCTCTCTGTGCCTATCGTGGACAGGGTTGGGCCCTGTGTTATTGGTGGCCATTCTGGGGCCACCTTGGGCTTGAGTTGAGTCAGAACAGGCATTTTCCAGAGATGCAGTAGCACTGAACTGCAGAGTGCTTTCCCTGTGTTGTCCCTTGAGAAGCTTTTGTTTGTTGGTAGGGCCTGCAGTCAGACCAGCTCTCTCCCCCTTGCCCACTTTCAGGGGCCACAGCGTGACTGGTGTGTGTAGTCATCTTTCCCTTTGCTTGGGGCAGGAGTTGCTTTGGAGGGGTATTGGCCTCTGTTGGGGTTGTTTTGCACACCACCATGCTTGTGATATCACTTTTTACAGGCTCTGGCCAAGCATATATTGGAAAGGGAAAAATCCACAAAACACAAGGCAGGGCACATAGTGCCAGCAGGGTCTGTGTCCATCCACTGTGGGGAAGGGTCCTGCTGCTGCTGGGGACTGAAGTACACTGGGTTTGAGGAGACCTATCTTGAGAAGGATGCTGGGCAGAGGTAGTTGCTTGTTTGCAAGTTAGGTAGTGAGTACATGCTGCACTGGTTCCCACAGGTATGTGTGTGTCTAGGTTGGGGGATGGCACATGCCAACTCCTTTGTTCCTGGAGAAGTCCAATGATCCCTGCCCCTCAAGCACATGCTCTGAGATTAGTAGACAAACCTCCCTCCCCTATACCAAGGCCATTTTCAAAATGCTGCTTTTATGTTGTATCTCTGTGGGGCCGTTTATTATGCTTTCTCTTTAAGGATAGGGACTCAGTTTCCTATCTCCCTAGGTGTTAAGTGCTAATAACTTCAAAAACTTGTGAAATTTAGCCCCTCTGATTTTCAAAGCCTTCTCCATGCAGATTCCCTGACTCTGGAGTGCCTGGTATGAGGGTTTGTTTTTTTTCTCTTCTCTGAGCCTGCAGAGTACCTCTCCTGCAGACAGTCCCATGGGCTCCAACCATGTCTCCATTCTTCCTACCCTTTTCAATGTGGCCTCTCCTCTGCATTTGGCGGTGGAATATCTGTTCTGCCAGGCTTTGGGTTATTTTCTAGGTTATTTACACTAATGTAGTGTTATCTAGTTGTATCCATGGAATGAGGTGAGCTTAGGATTCTCCTCCCCTGCCGTCTTCCCCAGAAGTCAATAAAGTAATCTTAAAAAAAAAAAAAAGATTATATAGTCTGTCACTAGTCTTGCTGCATTTTTATAAATAGGCCAAGCTTAAATTATTTTTATGATTTAAAAAGGCAAGTAATTATAGAAAAATTATATTTATATTTTTCCTATTAGATTGTAGTCCTTTAGACTGCCTTTGATGTTTGTTATGCTCCTGTAAACTGGACTGATCTTAAATTTTTCTAGTTTCCTCAAATGTCAGGCTATGACTCTACAAAATAATGTTTCCATTTTTCTTCTACCCTTCTGATTTGCAATCAGTAAGAACAAAGACTACCCTTAAATCTCCTTGGAGAGAATATACCAGGTCTTCCTGACTATCCAGATGGCAGCCAAACATCAAGGAGTTGAGCCTTGAGTACGTATCTCACAGCTAAAGAAGACTCCACATGACATGTGGCCCTATACAAACAATGCACATCTCCAAATCAAATTAACTAAGAAAATGAAACGGACAACATCTGATATGGACAGCTAGCCCACCAGACTTTGCACCAGGCCTGAATAGTCATGTGTGTTGTTCTGGTTCTGCCATTACTTTTTCTCACATTAGATCTACTTTACAATATTGAACTTCTTAAATTGGTAACTCCACACTTCTCTGGCTTGCCCCAGAATATTGATCCTCTCTTGAACAATAAAATGAAGTCAAACATTTGCTATAATAATTATTGTTCCTGGGATACCTGGGTGGCTCAGTTGGTTAAGCATTCGTCTTGGGCTCAGGTCATGATCTCACAGTTCGTGGGTTTGGGTTCAAGCCCCATGTTGGACTCTATGCTGACAGCTCAGAGCCTGGAACTTGCTTCAGATTCTGTGTTTCCCTCTCTCTCTGCCCCTCTCCTGCCCATGCTCTGTCTCTCTCTCAAAAATGAACAAACATTTTAAAAAATAGTTAAAAAATCATTGTTCTCCTTTCACCTTACTATCTTTGCCTAGAACGATGATTCCATTGTCTGCATATTGCATACTCTTGCATATGGAGTAAACTTCAACTATTGGATTGCTCATAAGAGGCCCGACTCTGTACATGAATCCGGAGATCCTCTAGTACATTTAATTACCAATCTTTGTGCCATTCCCACTCTAACTTCCTGTGTTAATTGTACTGTTGAACTTCATATAGAGTGAGGCTTAGTTGGACTCTTCTTAGGACACCTTGCCCGACCACTCGAACCAAGGACTTGAAGGATGATACTTGTAATCAAGAAAATGTAAAGGCTACCTGATTTCTGCCAGGTTCATCATACTCTATCTACAGAGAACCTTCTCAATTTTTCATACTCTTCTTTTTCATGCTAACGACAACATAATTTGTGCCTCATTAGGGTATATTTTCACTTGTATTTGGCAAAAAGAACTATGGGGAACACAATGTTTGAATCTCTATGAAAATGAAAGTTACTGTGCGGTTGTATTATTAGTTATGACTATTTCACTGTATAATCAACCAGATAATCAGCATTAGGCATCACTTTTGAATTACTTGACAGACTAAAGCGTGACAGTGGTTGCAAAAGACTGCTCAATGTCTAGTGGTGTCTATCCCAGTGAAGGTGCCAGGTTTGGAAGATTAATTACTTTTTGCGTGGGTAGACAGTGCCATAAATAAATACATGATCAGAAATCTATCTGAAAGCCTGGGGAATTATGCTAACTCTGTTGCTTAAGCAATAGCTGCCCAAGAAAGATTTCTGGATTTCCTTGCAGGAGTAGTATTAGCTAATGGAATTGTTTTTGATTACCTCCTAGTTGAACAGTTTAAATACAGTTCCCACTGACATTCCATGGTTCTTTGATCTTTTTTTGTTGGCTGCCCTCAGGTATTGCTTCCTGGTTCAAGTTAATCTTCCAATTTGGACTCAGCATTTTGTTTATTATTATTCAAATTTTTTCACTGTAAAATTTGGCCTCCCTTGTATAGCTCAGTGTTATAAAGAAATCGCCCAAATAATGGTCACTCAGCATTTTGAAATGATTTCTAAGCCTTATGAGACATCACATAAACAAGCTCCAGAAATTGCAGAAGACACTTAGCCTTAATGGAACTTGACATGAAGCCTTTCTCTGCTCTGCACTGTAGTTGCTCATATGTGGCCAATGGCTCCAAAAGAAATCACTTTCCTTCCTCCTTGGGACATGACACACCAGGAATGGGCCTTCTTAGCAACCATGAATCGATAATGTTTGATTGCTGACCAGCATGACTTTCTAATAGCCTAACAGCAATGCTTTCCAATGACTGATCAATGGTGCCTTCTAATGGCTGATCAGTGATATTTTTAGAGATTGTGATCAAAAGGGGTAAATGTAAAAGGGACACCACTAGAGCCATTTTCAAATAGAGCCAGAGTAGGCACTGCAGAGAAAGTGCCTTTGAATAGTGCCCATCTTTGAATAGTGCCCAAACCTTTCAACTGGGCAACATGGCAATTGTTTTAAGTAAATGCTTGAGAGGTTGGCAGGAGAACAGATGTCCTGATTAGAAGGCTGATGGTTGTGGATTTTCTGAAAAGAGCATCAGTAGTCAGTCAATGTGTAACTCAGAATAGTTTAGCTAGTTAACACCCACAGAAAACCTTTTTTTTTTCCTTCCTTTTCTTCAACTCCTGTAATTACCCTTCTTTCTTTTCCACGTAAAAAATCCCTTACTTTCATTATAGAACTAGGACATTATTTGGGTTTTTACTTGAATCTATACTCCCCAAAGTGCAATTCATTGATCCCAAATAAACATTTGCTTGCCTCTCATGGCTATTTTTTATTTTCAAGTTAACAGTATCTGCCAAAAACTATTAGAATAAATGAATTCAGTAAAGTTGCACAACGTAAAATCAACCTCTTGTGTTTTAATACACTAATAACCAACTATCAGAAAAAGAAATTAAGAAAACACACTCATTTACAATTGCATCAAAAGAAAAAAATACCAAGGCACCTGGGTGACTCAGTCGATTAGGCTTCTGACTTCGACTCAGGTCATGATCTTGCAGTTTGTGAGTTTGAGCCCTGCGTCAGGCTCTGTGCTGGCAGCTCAGAACCTACAGCCTGCTTCAGATTCTGTGTCTCCATCTGTCTCTGCCTCTCCCCTGCTCACACTTCGTGTCTCTCTCTCTCTCTCAAAAATAAATAAATATTTTAAAAAATTAACAAAGAAAAGTAATAAAATACCTGGGAATAAATTTAACCAGGTAGGTAAAAGACCTGTACTCTGAAAACTGTAAGACACTGATAAAAGAAATTGAAGATGACACAAATAAATGGAAAGATATACTATGCTCATAGATTAGAAGGATACTGTTAAACTGTCCATACTACCTAAAACAATCTACCAATTCAGTGTAATCAGTATCTTAATACCAATGGCATTTTTCACAGGACTAGAACAAATATTCCTAAAATTTATACGGAATCACAAAAGTCCCTGAATACCCAAAGCAATCTTGAGGAAAAACAAAGCTAGAGATATCACAATCCCAGATTTCAAACTATACTACAAAACGATAATAACCAAAACAGTATGGTACTGGTACAGAAGCAGACACAAAGATCAAAAGAGCAAAATAAGAGCCCACAATAGAAATAAACTCATGTTTATATAGTCATTTAATCTCTGACAAAGGAGAGGAGAATATCCGAAGGGGAAAAGACAGTCTTTTCAATAAATAGTGCTGGAAAACTGGGCAGCTACATGAAAATAAATGAAAGTAGACCACTAACACCATATACAAAAAGGAACTCAAAATGGATTAAAGACTTAAATATAAGACCTGAAACCATAAAATTCATAGGAGAAACCCTTAGCGATAAGCTCTAGGACATCAGTCTTCGTGATTCTTTTGGATGTATCTTCTCAGGGGAGGACAAAAAAGCAAAAAAACCTACTGGGATTATGTCAAAATAAAATGTTTTTTTCATAGCAATAGAAATTATCAACTAAACAAAAAGGCAATGTACTGAACATGAGAAGACATTTGCAAATAATATATTTGATACGGGGCTAGCATCCAAAATTCATAAATAATTCACAGAACTCAATATAAAAAAAAATCTGATTAAAAATGGGCAGAGGACCCAAAGAGACTTGCTTCCAAAGATGATATGTAGGTGGCCAACAAGCACATGAAAACAAACTCAACATCACTAATCATCAGGGAAATGCAAATCAAAACCACAATAAGATATCACCTCACATCTGTCACAATAGCTATCGCCAAAAAGACAAAAGGCGTGCTTCGGTGGCTCAGTCAGTTAAGTGGCCAGCTCTTGGTTTCAGCTCAGGTCATGATATCGTGTTTTGTGAGATCAAGCCCTGCATCAGTCTTCGTGCTGACAGTGTGGAGACTACTAGGGATTCTCTCTCTCTCCTCTCTCTCCACCCCTCCCCATGCTCAAAAATAAATAAATAAATATTACAAAAAAGAAGAAGAGTAAGAAGCATTGGGGAGGACGTGGAGAAAAGGGAACACTTGTGAACTGCCAGTAGGATTGTAAATTAGTGCAGACACTGTGGTAAATAGTATGGAGGTTCCTCAAAAAATTAAAAACATGTTAATATGATCCAGCAATTCTATTTATAGAATTATAGGTATTTACCAAGAAAAACAAAACCACGAATTTGAGAAGACATATGCATCTCTGCTAATCACAGTATTATTTATAATAGCCAAGATACAGAAGCAACCTAAATGCCCACTGATAGACAAATGGATAAAAAAGATTAAATACACACACACACACACACACACACACACACAGAGGAATATTACTCAGTCACACACACACAAAATGAAATCTTGCCATTTCCAACAAATAGATGGATCTAGAGAGTATTATACTAAGGGAAGTCAGCCAGAGAAAGACAAATATCATAAAATTTCATTTACATGTAGAATCTAAAAAACAAATGAAGGAAACAAATAGACTCATAGCGATAACAAATTGATGGGTGCCAGAGGGTAGGGGTGGTGGTGGGATGGTCAAAGTGGATGAAGAAGAGTACAAGGCACAAAATTTCAATTATAAAATAAGTAAGACATAGGATAATAATGTACAGCATAGGAAATACAGTCAATAATATTCTGACAACTTTGTATGGTGACAAAGGGTAACTAGGCTTATGTGGTGATCAGTAATATATTATTAGATGATGTAATGTATATAAATGTTGAATCCCTGTTTTTCACCTGAAACTAATATAATATTGTATGTCAATTATTCTTCAGTAAAAAAAAAAAAAATTCCCACTGGAAACATTACTCTCTTGTTAACATAGGTTTTATAAATTCTATTAAAAGGAATTTCCATATTTAGCTCAAGTCTTACACTGGCTGCCTTTTGTATTCATGTGTATGTATGCCAGGCTTCATAATGTAGGAGCTAAGAAAGCAAATCTCAGGGGCACTTGGGTGGCTCAGTTGGTTGAGCATCTCACTCTTGATTTTGGCTCAGGTCATGATCTCACAGTGATGAGATCAAGCCCCACATGCTTTGCATGGAGCCTGTTTAAGATTCTGTCTCTCTCACTCTGCCCCTCTTTCTTAATTACAATTTTTCTCTCTCTTAAACAAGAAAAAAAAGAATGTAAATCTCTATATGCTTACAAACTATTAATCCTTAATCTATTAGTCTTTTCCTTCAAAGATGTCCAAATCTGGCTGATTGTTACAATCACCAGGGAAACTTCCTTAATTCTAAACCAACAGGTATGGCACAAAAACAGACACATAGACCAATGGAATAGAATAGAAACCCCAGAACTAGACCCACAAACGTATGGCCAACTCATCTTTGACAAAGCAGGAAAGAACATCCAATGGAAAAAAGACAGCCTCTTTAACAAATGGTGCTGGAAGAACTGGACAGCAACATGCAGAAGGTTGAAACTAGACCACTTTCTGACACCATTCACAGAAATAAACTCAAAATGGATAAAGGACCTGAATGTGAGACAAGAAACCATCAAAACCTTAGAGGAGAAAGCAGGAAAAGACCTCTCTGACCTCAGCCGTAGCAATCTCTTCCTCGACACATCCCCAAAGGCAAGGGAATTAAAAGCAAAAGTGAATTACTGGGATCTTATGAAGATAAAAATCTTCTGCACAGCAAAGGAAACAACCAACAAAACTAAAAGGCAACCAACGGAATGGGAAAAGATATTTGCAAATGACATATGGGACAAAGGGCTAGTATCCAAAATCTATAAAGAGCTCACCAAACTCCACACCCGAAAAACAAATAACCCAGTGAAGAAATGGGCAGAAAACATGAATAGACACTTCTCTAAAGAAGACATCCAGATGGCCAACAGGCACATGAAAAGATGTTCAGCGTCGCTCCTTATCAGGGAAATACAAATCAAAACCACACTCAGGTATCACCTCACGCCAGTCAGAGTGGCCAAAATGAACAAATCAGGAGACTATAGATGCTGGAGAGGATGTGGAGAAACGGGAACCCTCTTGCACTGTTGGTGGGAATGCAAATTGGTGCAGCCGCTCTGGAAAGCAGTGTGGAGGTTCCTCAGAAAATTAAAAATAGACCTACCCTATGACCCAGCAATAGCACTGCTAGGAATTTATCCAAGGGATACAGGAGTGCTGATGCATAGGGGCACTTGTACCCCAATGTTTATAGCAGCACTCTCAACAATAGCCAAATTATGGAAAGAGCCTAAATGTCCATCAACTGATGAATGGATAAAGAAACTGCGGTTTATATACACAATGGAATACTACGTGGCAATGAGAAAGAATGAAATATGGCCTTTTGTAGCAACGTGGATGGAACTGGAGAGTGTGGTGCTAAGTGAAATAAGCCATACAGAGAAAGACAGATACCATATGGTTTCACTCTTAAGTGGATCCTGAGAAACTTAACGGGAACCCATGGAGGAGGGGAAGGAAAAAAAAAAAAAACAAAGAGGTTAGAGGGGGAGAGAGCCAAAGCATAAGAGACTGTTAAAAACTGAGAACAAACTAAGGGTTGATGGGGGGTGGGAGGGAGGAGAGGGTGGGTGATGGGTATTGAGGAGGGCACGTTTTGGGATGAGCACTGGGTGTTGTATGGAAACCAATTTGACAATGAATTTCATATATTAAAAAATAAATAAATAAATAAACCAACAGGTAAGCATTGGAGCTATGGAACCTTTATTTTATTTATTTATATTTTACTTATTTTTGAGACAGAGACAGAGCATGAATGAGGGAGGAGCAGAGAGGGAGGGAGACACAGAATTTGTCAGCACAGAGCCGGATGCGGGGCTCAAACCCACAAACTGCAAGATCATGACCTGAGCTGAAGTTGGACACTTAACCGACTGAGCCACCCAGGCGCCCCTGGAAGCTTTATTTTTAAAATATCTTTTAATTTTGTGGGTTTTGGAAGTACTGTCTTAGACCCTAAGAGTAATCAAAACATTCTTATCAATAAACACTGTTTACCACTTCTACCCTCCATATCACAACATACTTTTTCCATTATTTATTATAAGGCTTCATGTCTCTGGAACTACCTTACTTGTGAGGATGCAGTTTGAGGTGAGATGCCTGAAAAGAAAAGCCTGAAGACGATGAAGCTGCCACTATCTTGGTTTGGTAACGATATTATATTCAGTTAACAAGTATTTAAAGCCCTAACAAGTATATTAGCCCTTAAGACTAATCCAGTTTGGCAAGTGCCAGGACTGGAGTATAAATGGGGCCTGAAGGACACACAAAGGAGGGAATGCTAAATTATATTGAGGGGAATGAAGTCAAACTTCACAAAAGAAGTATTTCTAAGTTACACATTTAAAATGAAGACCAGTTTTTGGGGTGCCTGGGTGGCTTAGTTGGTTGAGCAGCAGACTCTTGCTTTTGGGTCAGGTCATGATCCCAGGGTTGTGGGGATCAAGCCCCATGTGGCACTCAGCACTAACAGCACTGACCCTCTTTGGGATTCTCTCCCTCTGCCCTTCTTCCCTGCTTGTGCTCTAAAATAAAAAAAAAATTTAGACAAGAATAAAAAAACAAAATGAAGACCAGTTCTTGGAAGACACATGTTTGCTGCGGTAAGGATTTTAGACTTAATATGCAGTCAGTAAGGAACCAGTGGAAGTCTAAACAGACAAAGTAACTTGACCAGAGGTGAAAGATCTGTCTATTCAACAACACACAGTCCATAGTCAGAGTTAAGAATGGACACGGGGAGGAGATTATAATGATTTGGTAGGGATAAAGATGGACAGCAGATGTTAATGAGGGGCTATATATTTTTTTCCATAAATATTTTCTGTGGGGGAACAAAGTGGTAAGAAAGACTTCCAGATTTTCTGCAATCAGCATCTAGGATAGGTAATATTTTCACTGAGCACAGGAGTGAGTTTAGAGAGAGATTTAGTGTTCAGGTTTGGGGATTTTGAGTTTGATGCATTTTGGTATCATCCAGAAGCATTTCTTTCGTAGAGATACAGATTTTGGAAATACTGTCATTAGCACAGGACAACTTCCAGACACCAAAATATTATTTCCATACCGTTTTTCTTGTGATCTCAGCTCTCTGTTCCCTGAATTAGTAAACAAGTGCTGTTATAGTTTTGACATCTCTGATGTTACAAAGAAATTTACCTTTTTATTTTCAGCACAATCCCTGGCTTGTAACTGGTTGAATATACACTATAATTTTCAATCAATAGCTCAAGGACTCAAGACATATAGACATAAATGTTAAATATTGGATAGAGGGAGAAAATCACAATACACTAGAAAAGACATGACTTGACAAAGGAGAGGATACCTAGTCAGGCTTTGAAGAATGAGTAGGTTCTGAATGAGCATACAGAAGCAAGAAAACACACTGAACTTTATCAGTGTTTTAAGAAACAACAATTTTACATATATGTACTGCCTTAAACTCCGTTATGGTCCTATAATGGTCTGTTCAGGTTTAAAAAAAAAATCTAAATACTGTTTCTTTACACTGTTAAGAGTCACCAACCTGTATTAAAAGAAATTTTAACAGATTTAAGATGACTTTGGTCCTTCAAATTACATCTAATAGAAGTTTCAGTGTATGTGTTATTTCATTAGAAGGAAAAGAAGAGAACCAAAGCACAAATTACTATAAGTAGGCAAAGTGTGGAAAATTGTGTATAATTGGTTGATGTTATCACCCACAGAAGTAGGCACGTGATTAATGCAACTCTGTAGCAATAAAATGAAGATTAAACCAGGTAAATTTATAGACCTAATCCTCTGACATTTGCATTCAAAGTAGGTATTGTGAAATTTCAGTGCTTTATGGATATAAGATACTTAGTAAGATTTAGCATTGTCTATGCAATCACTAAACATAATTTGTGTCAACAACGGCATAAATGTAGCATGGGCAAGCTGTAGATAGTGATAATAGAAGCCCGTGACTTGTGTAACTAAATAAAGTTAAAAAATGCATTGGACCAGGACGAACACTAATATGACGGCAGAATATTTTATCCCTTTATCCCAATTTTAACTTTAAAAAATTCTCAGTTTAATCAACAATATTAAAAAACAATACTTTCTTATATTCTTTCAATGTCAGCTCTGATTAACACTGAATTATTATTATTTGTATGTTATTCAGTACTTTCCTTTGTAGAGGTAAGGTTCCTTTGTACAGGTAATTGATACATCACTCAAAGAGAATTCTAAACTTTTTAATATTAATTCATGCTGCTCTGGGTGATATAACAAACACTGAATTCATAATAAAGATCTTTCTTGACTTTAATAGAGGCTACAAAAATTAGAAATACCGCAGTTATTGGAGTCCACTTTAAAGTCTTCACCTCCTCAATATTAAAAATAAATTTGTCATGCAATCACAACCAAGAGCTTTAATTTTTTCTTCCCTTGAAGTCCTTACTAGGTCTATTTGTGTTTAGGAGGGAAAGGAGCTGCAATGAGCTTCTAAGGAGAAAGCACAGTTGACATGTGTAGAAATATTGCTAAGACTCCCCCTGGTTTTTAAAAGACATTTCAGCAGCTGGTCTTAATTCCTGACAGTTTTATTTCTAATATCATCTGGTTGACATAAAAGTGCCCCTGTCGGTTTTGAAAATGAGGAGAATGGGAGTGGGCAACCAGTGTAAGAGCGAACTCTAATGCATCTGAAGTGGTAATTTTTTTTTTTTTAACTGAAAGGAGAAAGGAAAGCAGTTTGGTCTAGGAAAACACTGATTTTCCCAATTCCCAACTAATAGTAAATACTTACTTTAAATCCTTTTTGTCCTGTTGCACATAAAAATGCAGTATGGTCTTGTTAGCAGCTTTCTTGTTGATGAAGCATTTTATTTTTGGCACGTTTCATTACGTGAAGTGATGTGCCTGACAAATTGGCTTCCGCTTCTCTGTCATGCAAATAGAATCCATCCATACTTTTCTCTTAAGCACTTTTTGCAAAGTCATTAAGAGTAAGTGGGGGTGGTCAGAGGCACCTTTGGTTTGCACCAAATAAGTCAATGAAACAATAAGGGTAGGTCATTTAATATAGTTGTAATCGATTGCTGCTGTTGCCTTTCCGGCCAAGCTGTTGTGCAGGAACAGATTTTTAATTAAATAAATAGCTGGGTCGACAGGCAGGTGCGCCTGGGCAAGCAACCTGCCCCGGGATTTGGTTTGCAGCAGTTGCTTGGCAACACAACACGGCCGGTCTCTGAACAACAGCTGCACCCTCTGTTAGCAGCTAGCAGATGTTCACACCTCGGAGAACGGCATCAGAAATAATGATTTGCGAATAATAGTTTGTGCAGCTCTCTAATAAACAAGAAAAAAAAATAGCTCGCATGACAGAGGTCAAAGATATTCCAGACTGTCATAGTGAATGTGAGTTGGGACCCAGTGAAATTATTAGCAGACAATGAAGATAAACTATTACTGGGTACACTGGAGCTAAAAAAGGAAGAGAAACTTATACATGATGCTAAGTGAGAGATGTTTCCATATACATTTCATTTCATCTCCTCATGAACTTCTACGGCGGTATTAACTGTACTTCAGCAGATGAGACAGTACATTACAGCGAATTTAAGTCACCTATCAAATTTTCGCTATTATTTTAGTGTGCTCATTTTAAACTGGGTGGAGGGCAGAAACCAACAACACACTGTTTAACATGATACAAGAGAAAATATATGTAATGTAATAATGGTTACTACTAGCAACTGGTAGCCATGTCAATTATAACTACTTTCCTTTTACTGTGTCTATAGGATAATGCTTAAATTTAAAAAAAAATAATGAATATTTAATACACAGTAACTTGATTTTCCGTTAATTAAAAATTATTATAAAATGTGGGAAGGAAATTCTTAATCTCTCTGTTCGTAAGAACATATAATTAAATTCTGATAAACCAGAACCTCCTACTACTTTAATCTTATCTGATTATCCCATGCAGTGAACATATGGCCCCAATTTTAATGTTCCTTTTGGTACAAATGCAGTTGAATGAAAAAAAGTATTGTGTATTTGCATTTGGGTAACATCTAGAAAACTGCTTCAAAATTTATTTGAAAATTTTTCTTGTTTGTATTTTACAAGAGGTTTAACAATGTCTCAGGGCAGTTTGTGAGCAATTTTTCCTCCCGCCCATCATCCTAAGCATGCATGGGGTATGAGATCCATAGTACCATATAGGCTACATAATCACACAGAAAAATCTGTCTTCTCTTCAACCTCACACACATGCACAACATGCCCTTTTCTTTAATTTATAATAAATGGAGAATGAGTAATAAGGAAGTGACGCCAATATAAAAATATATCAAGAATTTTTCATTTTGCTTTTTTCAGTAAACAAAGTATATTTTCTTTCAGAGTCGTGCTTAAATAAAAAACACAGCTTCACAAATACTGTTTGTTCGTCGTAATCATTTTCTGCGACTCTTTGGATGAAAAATGTTTATTCATTTTCCTCTTTAAAACCTTAAAACCTGAAGTTACCTCAACAGCATTTACCAGTTCTCACATTCTGTGATCGTATAGTTACAGCTTCTTTAGAAGAAGAAAAAATCTCAACCCAACGATTGAATATATAATTTTGTGATAGAGCATTTAGAGTAATGTAATGTGTAGTTAATATACTAAGTTAATCCTTGCTGGGTCAACAAATAGGAAGTTACAGATAATAGGTTTCTTTCCTTGTCTTTTCTAAGATATAACAAATCTAATCAATCAGGCATTATATGTCTATATATAGATATATAGATATCGAGTTGGATACCTTAAAAAGCAGGACTTTTAAGAGTAAATCTTTAAGGGAAGAATAGTTTTTTTTTTTGAGGAGGACAGTATTTACTGCTTAGGTATATTATTGAATTCTAGGGGGGAAAAAAAAACAACACTGTCATTTCCCCTGAAGACAGATTAAATGTTAAATACATTGTCGACTAATACTCAAAAAAACGCTTCATTGACTCATCAGTGTCACATAGGTATTGAGGGCTAGATGTAGAAAGTGCCCTTTTCAACTGCTTGTTCAGGCTGAATTTTTAGATAAACTAGATCATGTAAAGAATTTTTCAGCATAAGGGCTGACCACTCTGATTTATGCAAGTAAATTTAATTTGCCAATGAATCAACTGTCCTCATAGTCAACCTTCTCATAGGACACAGTAGAAATCTTTGATTTACAAAACTGAAAGGAGTATGATATTATAAAGGACTTTTATTACATCAAGTTTAAAATATCTAACATGTGGGTAGGACTATCACTGCAAAATAGGAAAAAGAATATTTGTCTTTGTAGTATCATTTAAGGAATTCTGTGACTATGTTCTAATATAAAGTAATGAGCATTCTACATCACTTCTATGATATTATTGCTAAAAATACATGACCCAGGGGCACCTGGGTGGCTCAGTCAGTTAAGTGCCCAACTCAGTTTCAGCTCAGATCTTTATCTCAGGGTTGAGTTCAAGCCCTGCATTTGGCTCTGCGCTGGGCATGAAATCTACTTTAAAACACACACACACACACACACACACACACACACACACACACACACACACACAAATACATGACCCAATGTAATCATGAGAAAAAGATCATATAAATTGAAATTGACGGATAGTCTATGGCATAATTTGCCAATATTCTTCAAAAGTGGGAAGGGCCTTGAAGGGCCTTTATCAAAAGACAGGGAAGAGTGAAAAGCTATTCCAGAATTAAGGGAGAGCATGGAGAAATTGTAACTACACGTATTGTGTGACTTTTTTTTATTGGATCCTAGACTAGAAAAAGAACATCAGTAGGGCAGTTGATAAAATCTGAATAAGGTCTATGATTAGAAAACTGTATTATATCAATTTTTTGGCTTCTGTCATTTTGCTGTGTTTCTATAAAACGTTAACATTTGAGGGATCTAGTTAAAGGATCAACAAGAATATTTTAGACTGTTTTTTAAAAATGTATGTATAAACAATTTCAAAATGAAAAATAAATTTTTAAAAACTCATTAAGCCAATGGTGGATACAAGTCAGTACCTATGAAGAAGAAATCCTATATTAAGTCTTTTTTAACATCAACGTCATTTTCTTTGTGATGGTGACTGACATCATTAAAGATAAAAGGAAATGCATACATATACACACAGATCAAACCAGATTCCTGGAGAGTAAAGTCCAGAGTTATAAATACTGTTACAACAGAAGTAAAAAGGGACAGTTTGGAGCAGACCAGGGTGTATGGTCGCCCTATTTAGAGACTCTACTTACAGAAAAACTTTCTGGGTTTACAAAGGAACAGGCTGTAATGACAATGACTCATCCATCTTCGTATGCAAACCACTTGGTACAGTGCCCTACACAGTAAAAACTCAATACACGTTTATTGAAACACAGAGGAGCTGGCAAAGAAGTTAGCTTCTTTTAAGGATATAGTGGTATATTTCATCTGTTTCACAGTTTAATCTGGGACTGGCTACTCCACTCAGTAAAGGATGTTTGGGAAGATACATTTCTCACCTTGTTATAGTTTCATAATTATGAACATCCTTTATATTTATTACCACATATACGATACAAATTCAAGACCCAATTGGTCCTGTAAACTCAGGAAAGGGACTCACAGAAAGAAATGAATGGGCTACTGAGATGGTCAATAGAAATACTAGGAAGGTCTGTGGTTAAAAAAAAAAAAATGAGTACTTTTACCTCTTTAGAGGAAGCACACGAAATGAGTCATTATTGACTAGAGAAAGAACTTGGTGGTGGGCAATCTAATTGTTGAATGTGCTCCCCTGGTGGTGTAAATCAGAAAATCATTGAACAGTACTAGTTCCCAAATTCTCTCTCATCACACATAACAACAAAAGCCCAGACAATCAATCAAGCAATTCATTCAGAATCTGGTGCTGTGTCAAAGAGGTTGCCAAATGCTACTTGTTATATACTGCAATATCCTTCAGTAGGTAAGAATATAGTTTTTTTGTTTCTTTGTAATAAAAAGTAAATCTTAATATATCCTTGCTGTCTCCCACAAGTCAAACATATCCACAAAGCCTTGGATGGCTTTAGACCATCTGAAGACAGCCCAGTTCATTCCCCCTGATGGGTTTTAAGTCTCAGCTAGTAATTCCATATTTATATATAGATGGCTAATTTAAAGGAGTAAATGTTACCTTAACCCTCCTTGATTAGTTTTCTCTAATTAGGGAATAACTAATAAAGCTTGTATATATTTGCTAACTTTCAAGAAGGAGAACATGGAAAGATTTTTTCTATATTCACCAATTTAATAAGCAATTCAATGTTTTCTGGGCACCTGGATCGCTCAGTCGGTTAAGTGTCTGACTTCAGCTCAGGTCATGATCTCATGGCTTCAAGTTCAAGCCCCAAGTTAGGCTCTTCACTCACAGCTCAAGCCTGGAGCCGACTTCAGATTCTGTGTCTCCCTCTCTCTGCCCCTGCCCAGCTTGTGTATGTGTGCTTTTTCTCTCCCTCCCTCCCTCAGAAATCAATAAACATTAAAAAAATAATTCAATGTTTTCTAAGTGTTGAAATGTATTTATTTAAAAGGCAAACTGATTTATGGAAAGTGTGAGGAATGGATGAGGATTGTAGAACATCATTAAAGTGTGGTGAACTCAGCAAAAATCTGCAAGAATTTGTTGGTTCTATTTAGGGGAAAAAATCATTTAAAAACACACACAGAAAGAAACTAAAACATTTAGACACTAGGATTATATTTATATGACAGATGAATATAGTTGCTGATCTTATGTAAATACCTATTATTTAAAAAGGCTTAAATGATATTTTTATATTTTATGAAAACAACTTCTCATTTCCCCCCCACAAGAAAGAGAAGTTAGAAATCAAGCAGGCCTAAATACTTATTATCTACCTTACACTGAACTGGAATGAGAACATTTAAAGGAATCAGAAGGGGGGAATGGAGGGAGAACTAGAAAATATTAGATATGCTACATAAATAGTCGAAACTATGTAGGACATGAATTCACGAGAAACAATACAACTGGAGATGTTTAAAAGCAAAATGTTTTCTCCATTATTTTTAAGATGTCTTCACTTTACTCCCAGGTTTTACCCATATGTATCTCTGAAAGCTTAATGGATCTGTGACCCTTTAAAACTAGACAAAAATTCAGAGACTGAGGATGGTAATGGAGTAGGAAATAGAAAATAAAATTACATGTTATTTCTTTCCTCATCTTATAGTAGAAACATAAAGGAGAGGACCAAGTTTGACATGGTCTACACTCCTTGGAAACAGAAGATATGTAAATGAGTAGTATTTTACTGTTATCAAATTTATATGGGCAGGTACAAATCATGCATGGGAAAAATTCCCATTTTACTCTTAGTTTAGCATGAATAAGAAGAAGCTGAGTTACTTGTAATTATTTAAAAGTAAATACCTAGGCTTTATCTGGCATCCATACTACACATGAGGTATATTCATAGTTTCATGAACCACAGTCCCACCTCTAATCTCAGCAAATATCGTCTATAACTTCAATGTATTATATATCACAATGGACTGCCTTAATAAATCTTTAAGAGTATCGTTTCCTAGTGAGCGTAATATAGAAGCCAGTGAGGCTTTGGAGTGAGCTCTTTCTTGGATACTCAGAGCCTGGGACAAGGTAATTGTTCATCTTTTATGTAAATAGGCGGTTTGATAACAAGTGCATATTAGGACCACCTATAGAGTTTTCAAAAATGTTGATGTCCAGGTCCCAAATCCAGACCAATTAGAGCAGAATCTCTGTGCTGAGATCAGGGAAATGAGATTTTTTTTTTTTAAACTCACTAGAGGCTCAAGGGGAGGTAGGGTTGATGAACATTGATTGAAGTGCTTTAAAAGGGATCAGGCCCTGGGGCACCTGTGTGGCTCAGGCGGTTAAGCCTCTGCCTTTCCCTGAGATCATGATCTCATGGTTGGTGACTTTGAGCCTCACATCTAAGTTCTCTGCTGTCAGCACAGAGCCTGCTTCAGATATTCTATCCACCTCTTTCTCTGCCCCTCCCCCTCTGTCCCCCTTGCTCTCTGTCCCTCCCCCACTCATGTTCTGTTTGTCTCTCAAAAATAAACAAACATTAAATAATTTTTTTAACTAAAAAAAAAGGGATCAGGCCCTGCCAGTGGTCGAATCCTTGCTCCCAACATGCTTCTGACCCCCAGCTTTGTGAACTTGGCCAAACGTCCTCATCTTCACTACTAGGATGAAAATAGAAAACTGTCTCATGAGATTGTTAAACAAATTAAGAGTTAATATTTATAAAGCAGTGAGGACAATAATAACTGTATACATGTCTGTTAAATAAACATTAAAAATAAATCAGACATGGGGGTGCCTGTGTGGCTCAATCAGTTGAGTGTCCCACTCTTAATTTCAGCTCAGGTCATGATCCCAGGGTCACGGGATGGAGTCCCGTGTCAGGCACCGCACTGAGTGTGGAGCCTGGTTAAGATGCTCTTTCTCACTCTGTCCCTCTCCCCAACTCATTCTCTCTAAAAATTCAATCAATCAATCAGTCATCACTCAGGCTTTGGGGGTGAAGGGGGAGAAGTTTTAGGATAGTAAGGGAGTCAGTGTAGCCATTTGGTGTCCTTAGAGCTGGAGTCCTTATTGCAACTGGAACATCATTCAAGGTTTAGCTGGGACTTCATCAAGAAGTCCAGTTAAATAGACAGAAATTGGGATATCTTGGCACTTTATTTAGTTGTGAATGACACACATAAAGCTGGCTAAAAAAAAGTATTCATGCACATAAGTGAAAAGCCCAGCAGCTCAAACAGGATGGTAAAGACTCTTTCCCCTCTTTCTTGCCTCCACTTTCCTTTCCAGGCTTTATCTTGGGACATGCTGTTCCTCGTTATAGCAAGTAATTCGTTCTATCACATGTGCCACTCAGTAAGTCAGGTAAATAGAGATCTTCCTTCCCTCTCTAATCTCAGGCTAAGCCCCGAGTTTCAGGGTCTCTGCTTTGCTCTATCCAGGATGATGTCAATGTGCCTTGGCTTTCCTGGCTCTCCTTGTTTGCCTAATGATTAATTAATTGCCAAGTCCAGGGGAATTTGATGCTCAAATTAATTAGACTGGAATCATATGCTTTTGTGGGGAGTCAGGGTTGGAGCTAGCTTTACAGAAAACAGAGACAGAGTGAGGGATCAACAATCCTTTAAAGAAACAACAGGTGATGTTACCAAGAAAAGGAAAGGGTTCAGGGCAGGTTATTAACAGGTGTCACCATCGTTCAAGAATAATAATTCCATGCTTCTTGGAGGCTCCTCTAACTAGTGGGTTCCTAAATCCAGCTAAATTCAGAATCTATGGGGTGGCACCTTTAGAAATGCTGGCAAGTATCATCTTCTCTCATTGTACAAAGATTTCCTACTTGTTAATTCCTGAAATTCTCTCAAGAGAGGATGAAGCATTTATGCTCAGACCTAAAATGCAATGTAACCCTGGGCTAAAGAATTCACTTATCTAAACTCAAATTAAAATATAAACTGTCGTGAGATCTCTCTGGGAGAGAGAGAGAGAAAAAAAAAAAGGTTTTGACAGGAGGCAAGAAGAGAGAAGCCAAGGAAGAAATAAATGACCACAGAAGGGTGAAGCCTTGGGCACTCTGGGCAAGCAGCCGGTTTCATGTGGCTGCCAAGGCTGGCCGTGTCCCCCATAAGAGCTCTCAAAACTAGATTCTCAGCACATTACATCCTGGCAGCTTAGAGCATGAAATGCAGTTCACGATTTCACAATGTGCCTAAAGTACCTTTGATTCGAAATCAATCCTTTGGGTGGTTGTAGATGCGATGGACTGTGGATGCCAAAACATTCCCTCAATTCAGAGAAGGATTTGATTGTTTGACATTATGTGAATTAAATACTGTGGTTATTGACTAATTTCTTTCACATTTAAAGATATTGTGGAGACATCATGTAGACAAGCCAGTTTCAGCACAACCAACTGCCAGAAATGACCCTGTAATCTTAAGACTTCAAAACTTTTACCTTGGAAATGTGACCCTTAGAACACTGACAAGGTCTGCTTTTCTTTCTCAGTACTCTCATTAGTGTTGTGTCGGCTTCCCTTCTAGTCTGGCTTGCCGCCCTCATCATCTTCATTTCCCCTGGTTAACAAGTGTCTACTAAGGGACTCCCTGCTAGATTGCAGCCCACACAGTGCTCCATGCAGGATAATAAAGGTTTTAAAAAATCAACTTCTTTGTGACCTCTAAGGTCAACATGTTCAATCTCTACCTTTAAATTTGTTTTCATTTTTTTTTCTATGAATCTGCAATGATTTCCCTCTCCCCTTTCTCTAACTTCTGTTTCATTTTGCTGCCCCCAAAAGAGAACCATGGGTCCTTATTTCCATAATTTGAGAGGCCTCAGGTTTTCCCTAATTCCTTTCTGGTGGATCCTTCACCATCTTCCTCACACTCTACATGTAAGTGTTCTTTTGACCAAATTCCCTTATTTTCTAAGCTGGGTTTACTGTCCTTTCTATGTGTTCCCATAAGGTTCTATTAAAGAAGCAATCGTATTGCACTGTAGTCAGTTGTTTGCATGTTGATACCCCTACATGAACTCAAACCTGAGAAAAGAAACTGCTATCAATACCTGTTTTTCTCTACTAAGCAGCTCACTGCCTACACCTGCAAATAAACTCTTTTCCCCTCAAAAAATATATCTGAGATACTTTGCCTGAAGGAATTGTGTGACAGACAGGATCAGGCCACTGCAGGTGGAAGTTACAGTGGAATTAGAGATAATACTTTATGGCAGCTGTTCCCCAAACTAGAAAATTAGAGTACGCTTCCAACTCTAGACTTTCAAAATCTTGGTCAATCACCAGACAGTTGTGATAATTTG
This sequence comes from Lynx rufus, assembly GCF_022079265.1. Lineage (NCBI taxonomy): Eukaryota > Metazoa > Chordata > Mammalia > Carnivora > Felidae > Lynx > Lynx rufus. The sequence goes on from NW_025814856.1 coordinate 87,544,013, forward strand.
CAAACCAAAGTTCTATACTTGTAGATATATATATATACTTATGTGTAGCTCAGAAATAGGACAGTGCCTTTTGCCACATTTAAAACCATGTTAAATCTCTATATAGATGGATTCTTTTTTTAAATTTTTTTAATGTTTATATTTGAGAGGGACAGACAGAGTGCGAGAGGGGTAGGGGCAGAGAGAGAGAGAGGGGGACACAGAATCCAAAGCAGGCTCCAGGCTCTGAGCTGTCAGCACAGAGCCCGATGTGAGGCTTGAACCCACGGACCATGAGACCAGGACCTGAGCCGAAGTTGAACGCTTAACCAACTGAGCCACCAAGGTGCCCCTTTACAGATGGATTCTGATACTAAAAGAGTAACTGAATATCCAAGATTTTGTGAACGTACACAGTGATAATTTCATTACAAAGAAATCATTCTGTGCATCCTGTAAGATGCACATATCCACCTGACCAATCAAATCATTTCTAGACATTTGTATGCTGATGAGAACAGTAAAATATGAAGAGAACAATAATGGTGGAAGCAAGTTGACAAGAGGGAACAGACTCTTGATCAAGTAGACAGGTTGGCCACAGTTAGGAGAGAGGCTACTCTCTAGGCCAAGACACAGATGGGATCGCCTCAATCTTCTTCTGTTTGTTTCTCTTTTCACATTCAAGTACGTAGAGGTTCACTTGCTCAGTGTGAAGCGGTGATTGAAAGATGAATTTTCAACAGACTGGGAGGGCAGTAAATGACTTCCACGTCGCTGAATCCATTGGCCCATTCTCAGTTGGGCCATTTGAATGATAGACAGCCTTAACATCGTCTGGCACTCCCTCCTTAAAATACTTCAATCACATGTTTTCTCAATTTTCTCCCAACTTCTTGACCACTCCCCTCTCAGCCTCATTCGCTTGTTCTGCATCATGTCTCCAAACTCTCAATTTGGAGCGCCCCACAGCTCAGACCTTGAACTCTTTTCCTGTCTGCACTCCCTAGGTGACCTTTTCCATTTTTCTAACTTAAAACCCATCTGTGTGTTATGGTTCCCAAGCTTCTATCTCCAGCCTATATTTCCCCAGTGAATTCTAGGTTAGCATATGCAATTACATACTCCGTGCCTCCACTTAGAATCGCGCTGTACCTTTCAAGCTTAACATGTTCAGAACGGAGCCCCTGATATCTCCCCAACCACAAACCTCCTTCCTCTATGTTCTTTCCACACTTAGTAGTAGTGGTAGCTCCAGTCTTCTGATTATCCACACACAACCCTGGGAGTCACAATTGGCTTCTCTCTTTCATCACACTTCACTTAGAATTCACCAATATAACTTTTTGTCTGTATTTTCAAATTCTGTCTGGATATCGATCTCCAAACAGATCACACTTTCCCTAATTCCACTGCTACCACTCTGATCCAAGCTACCATCACCCTCAGCCATCTAATTAGCTACCCTTTTTTGGCTTACATTTTCTTTTCATCCATCTACTCCAGCTACATTACACACCTCACTGTTCCTAGAACATGCTAGGCACGTTCCCAATTTAGGGCTTTTGCACTTACTATTTTCTCTGCCTTGAATACTGTTCTCTTTGTTAGCCATATGGCCTACTCCTTAACTCTCTTCAAATCTTTATGGATGTATGGAAAAAAATATGAAAGGATGTATATCAAAGTGTTAACTTTAAAGTTTATAGAACACACACACACACACACACACACGCGCGCGCTCAACTAGTTCTCTCCAGATGGTGGAATTTAAGGTAACTTTACGTTTCTATTTGAATATATAAATATTTTCTTAGTGTATTCCAGTGAAGATATAATAATTAAACTCTAATATATTTTCAAAACGTTTTTAATGTGGTTAGTCTTATGAATTATGAACCATTAATGTAAATTAAATTTAAAGAGTCCCAATTCACAACGATTACACTAATACATTCTTCCCTCATGGACATAGCTATTTGTACTAAGTGTTTTTGGTGTTTTTTTTTTTTTTTTTTGCTATATTCCCATTACTACAATCTTCTCTCATCCATTACTCAGTTTCATTGGGTACACACTGGTGAGGATATAGACACCCAACAGTTGAGGTTTACAATTGCATTTTAAAATTTTGTATTCACCTTCTACAGTTTTGATAATGTAGTATGAGCCCATTTGGAATTGCTTACACTACAATGAGCACTGTGGGAATGACTGGGATCCCTGTGATGAGACTCACAGTAACTAACACTGTTGAGAAGTCCCTGTGCTTCCTGATACATTATAAACACACTCTCTGATCCAACCTCAAACTGGCTCCAAAGAGCTACTACTGCTGTCCCCTTTTAAATGTAAACAAACTAAGATGCAGAGAGATTAAGAGATTTGCCTAAAACAGAATAAACCAAGGGGCCTAAATTCAAAATGAGGTTTGACTTCAGTGGCATTGGTCTTGACCAATATACTTTGCTGTAACACAAAGGCCAGTTCTCCGATAATAACCTCCAAAAGATGGGGAAAATATTAAATCTAGAAACAGGAAATGGGGAAACCTAGCAAAGGGAGTTTTTCTCCTGGCCCCAAATAACTGCCAAATCTCCCTCAAATCTGATAAAATAAGCTGTGAAATTATTGGTTAAGACAAAGGGTATAAGGAAATATGAAGAAACATTAACTTCTACCCGTTTCCCTATTACAAATTGGGTATAATTGTCAACAAGTTCTATCTATGCCACAGATTTCTTATGTACAAAATCAGTGTTTTCGATTCATCTTTCTGTAATAACACTTTAAATCTGAGCATTACAAAAAGTTTGCTTTTATTAATACTTGACTCAAATGTTGAAATATATATATGGCAATTCACTATGCCTGTTGGAATCTCAGGAGCCAACTTTACACTACATTATTAAAAACATGAGTTGGGGCACCTGGGTGGCTCAGTGGGTTAAGCGTTCAACTTTGACTCAGGTCATGGTCTTGCAGTTCATGGATTCGAGACCCACATTGGGCTCTGTGCGGACAGTTCAGAGCCTGAAGCCTGCTTCAGATTCTGTGTCTCCCTATCTCTCTGCCCCTCCCCTGTTCACACTGACTGGCTCTTGCTCCCAATCACTCAAAAATAACATTAAAAAAAAAAGTGAGGTTTGATGAATACATTTTGGATCCCTATCATGTCAATAGAGTGGTGATAGAAACCATCACAGAAAATGAAGTCCAAAGACATGATGTTACATATTTTCAACAGGTGTGTCAACAGCAGGCCACCAGAATTTTTCCTACTCTTTCCATGAAGATGAAGCTAGAAGAAACAGGTTTGTGCCTTTGTAAATGTCTATCTAATGTGAACAAAGTCTCAAGAAGCTGATCCTTAATAGCTATAAAGTAAAGATTGAATGTTCCCAGCTTCTTGTAATGTTAATTCATGGCTGGCATCCTTTGAAGAACTTTAAACACAACGAACACTGGGGACATAGTATTGCCTGGCTAATCAGCATGAAGTTGAATGTGGAAAGAGACTGGCACTGTTACATGAATATGCTCTGAGCTGATCCATGATGAGCCTTTGGGAATGAATCACAACTGTCCTCAATGCTTTTATTATGAAAAAAACAAAAACAAAAACAAAAAACAGAAAAGTGAAGGGAATGGAAACTCAATCCAGTCTCAATAAAGGTATCTGAACATGCAGTGGAAAAAAAAAAAAAAGACTTGAACTCTGGAAGCTTCAAGTGAACAGTCAGGAAACTTCATCAGACCACTCAATGTAAAGATATCTAGTTTGTGACAAGGGAGTAAAATGTTGAGAAGCAGTGAGGAAGAAGCATTTGTCCTAAGTAAAACTCGCCTGTCCCCCAAAAAGTTTGCCTTAAAAACACAATTGCATAAAATAAAAGTTTGCGTTATTGCAAGGTTAGTAAGCACCCTGTGATCTGTTCCAGCCTCCCCCCTATTTCCGATGGGTTGGCTGCTGGAGGGAAATCCGTCCCTGCTATGGTTTGGCGCCATCTGGTGGAAGTTAGGATCCGGCTTTAGAAGCAAGGAGCGGATTCTGAGTCATGCGGCTGGACACACAGGACTTCCAGATCGGGACAGCGATTTCTGGAACCTCCCTGTGAGTTGATACCAGTTTTTTCTCATCAAGAGCAGCATCGAGAGAATACGACCCATGAGAATATCGTAAATGAGGCAATCCACTCTCCTTCTTGCTCCCAATATGAAGGTTGGGAGGCGTACAGCTACCAACCCCCGGTCACATTATATCCAAATTGATGTCACCAGAGCATTTTACTGACTTTAGGCCTATCCATAAACTCCCATTCAATCTTAATTCTGGCAGCTAATGCTGAAATCACTTATTCTTACAGAAATGATTATATTGTTTCTTCATTTCTTAGTTGACCATCCTTCCAGTTTCCAAACTCTCCAACTTGGGGTTATTCTAAGATCCCTCCTGGGTATCTCACTCCTTCTATAGTACTTTTCACCTGTGAAGGTTTCAAGCTCCTCAGCTTAGTTTTGCCTCATTATCCACTGCCCTGTTGCTTCATAATATTCAAAAACTCTGCCATTCTTGGTTGTTGGTGGGAGTGGTCACTTGGATTTAGCTTTGCTTTTATTTATATCATTTTGTATTTTATAATCTTCTACTGATAAATTCAAATTTTTAGTTTTGAGTTTCTCTGACCTTTTCAAAGAGATTCAGAGAAAGAGAAGGAAACGTGTTTGCTAGGTAGTCACCTTGATAGGGAATGTGTGCTCCTTTTCAACAGGTGAATTTATTAACCTCCAATCTGATAGCCAATCACTGTTCCCCACTCTGTTATAGAGAGCGATTGTGTTGCTTCCAAATTCTTACGCTGAAGCTCTAACGCCAATCTGATGGTATTTGGAGATGAGGCAGTTGAGAAATAATTAGATTTAGATGATGTCCTGAGGGTAGGGCCTTGGTCACAGGGTTAGGGCCCTTAAAAGAACACACACCAGAGAGCCCCTTCCTCCACCCTGACATGGAAGACGTCATGAAGGCAGCTGTCTCCAAGTCAGGAAGAGGGTTCTTACCATAACTCCCCAGCCATGGTAGCACCTCGATCTTATACTTCCCATCTGCTAGAACTGTGACAAATAGGTCTATGGTTTAAGTCTCCCGTTCTGTAGTATTTGGTTACGGGATCCAGGCTGACCGATACACATTTCATCCTTTCTCGGATATTCAAGTGTTGGTCTATGCCAGAGGTTTGTTAAGCCTCATTTTTTCCTTTTCATTTTGAAGATATTATTTTTAAGTAATCTCTGTACCCAGCATGGGGCTCTAACACACAACGCTGATATCAAGAGTCACATGCTCCACCGATGGGGCCAGTCAGGTGCCCCCTTTCGTTTCTTCTTCAAATAATGTTTTTTCAGTATGTGAAAGTGCTTTCTGACCCACACCAGTCCTTTAGTGATAAGTGGTCCTCATGATCCTCTTAACCCTATTTAAACACCACAATTCTTATGCAAATATGGACTTCTTTGCACAGAATGGTAGTACTTATAACCACTGCTTATACTTGGTTTGTCAGAAGAGTTTACATTAGGCACAAGTACAGAAAGCAAGTATTACCTTTTTTTAAAAAAAATGTATGTTTATTTGAGAGAGAGGGAGAGAGGGAGAGAGAATGTGTGAGCAGGGGAGAGGGGTAGAAGGAGAGAGAAACCCAAGCAGGCTCCACACTCGGTGCAGAGCCCAGCATGGGGCTTGATCCCATGACCCTGGGATCACGACCTGAACTGCAATCAACACATCAAGTTATAGATGTTCAAGCAGCCAAGCCACCCAGGTGCCCCAAAGTTTGCCATTTTAAATCTTGTATATATAAGAAGACAAGGTATTGGAATACACAGATTATAAACAATGAGGATTTCTATCTTTTTTCAGATTTCTTTTAGTCCACGTTTATTGGGAATCTTGGTCTCACTTCACTCCTCTATGCCTCTGTGTTCTTTTAGGTAAAATTAGGATGAAGGATTCAATACTCTGTGTTATGTCTCAGGACGAAAACTATTAACTTACTGATATCATCCTACTTGTGTAACACTGTCATAGCCACAAGGTGCTTCCATATGCTATCAGTTAAATTGCCAGCAGCCTCGAAGGCCAAGTATTCTAATTTACCATTTTACCAAGAAGAGCAATCAGGCTTTAAATCATTGATCCAAGTGAGAAAAAAAATGGTAAGCAATGGAGTCAAGATGCAAGCCGGAATCTGATTCCAAATTTCAGGTTCTACCATCCCACACTATTTCCTCATCTGGGAGATCAGTGATGTACTTATTTTTTCCCCCCATTAGTCTCCCATTTAATGGCTTCTTGAATGTGAGATTAGGTTTATTCTAGGGTGATACAAAATGTACTGTACACAACTGTTTCTCTCAAGCCATTTCCACAAGGCAGTTCTACTTTCAAAAGGACCCTCAACAGACATGCAGCAAATCCCAGATTGCTCTGCTTCCCACAGTCCCTTGCCTTTCAAAGTGGGATGTCTATGAATTATGGAAAAGGGGCCAAGATTACTACTGGGGAGAGATGATGGCAGATATTTTAAGAAAATGAAACCAGGTTAGCAACCTAGTATGATTTCTAGATTAGCTTGTTACCTCCATGGAAGTCCAAACAACTCTAGATATTGAGGAGAGAGACCAAAAGAGCCAGTTGGGGGTTAAAACAAGTTCAGGCTTTGATGCACTGGGTTCAGGTCTTGCCCTCCTCTGACAACTTGAGTAACCTTGCCCGATTCTGATGGATTAGACTATGTTTCATCAGCAAAGTACCTACAACATGGGGCACTGGGGAGGCTACAATGCTACAAATGTATAAAAAGCACCCAATACAGTATCAAGAGCATTGATGGCATCCTAAAATATTATGTCTGATTATATAAGAGACAGTTCAATGAAACTAGCTAATTAAATCTCTGCACCCATTTACAATTTTATCATCTAAAAAATATTCTAGACTATTTTTAAAAGATGTTTTAGGTGTGCCTGGCTGGCTCATTCAGTGGAGCACACAACTCTTCATCTCAGTGTTGTGAGTTCAAGACCCACGTTGGATGGAGAGATTACTTAAAAATAAAAATCTTAAAAAAGGATATTTTAATACTATTGGCACAGTAGTATAAATAATGTCAAACTATACGCTTTGACTTGAGAAATCCATGCTTGCATTTAACAAATTAATCCAATTAGTAACTACTGCTAGAACATTTACCAGTGCTCTGTGTTGGGGAACAAGATGAGTATTTTCTTTGTCCTCATAGAGTTTGCATCTTCCACTTAATGGTGTACATACGTGTGGTTGCATTTTTTAAAAAATCTTGTCATTGATAAGTCAAAATTTACTTTTAACTTTGGTATAAACTTGCCTTGACAACTCTAACTCCCACAAGTAAAACAAGGCAAGAGATATGTTTGGCAGAGCAACTATTTATGTCCTATCTTCTGTGTTGCCAGGGTGATGGTAGCAATATTGAAAACATTGGAGGTGGTTGTTTTATTGGCAAGGATCCTGACTTTCAATTCCAAATGCAAGGACTGTAAAAAGCAAAATGTAGGCTGGGGTGTAGGCAGTGGACTGGCCATGGCTATACGTCAGCTAGATGAATGGATTATTGGTGATTAACCAAATGTGGATGCTGTTCTTGGAAGTGTAACACTCATAGGCAATATTTTTGTAATAATATTTTAAAACTAATGAAAGTTTAGTGATTACCTCAAATTTTTTTTCCAAAATCTAAAGCCTGATGTTTGTTTGCTTTCAAATGTTAGTTTTTTTGCCTAGATTTCTCTTCCTCTCCTTTCAGTGGGAAACAACTCAAAAGATGTACTAAACTTTTGATCCCTCCTTTAAGAATCAAAATATTGTCACAGTACAAGTTCAGCCTAAGAATTTTTTAAACATGTTGATTATGTACATTAAAGGGAATAAATTCATATACCAACGCTGAAAAGACAAAGTCATCTGTTAGGTCAGCTGGAAGTTCTGTCTTATATGAAAGCACCACATTTGTGTATAGACATAGACGGGAGTAACCAGCTTGGGACTTCTTTCCTCCCTCACCAACTTCATCAAATCAATCTCTTAGCTTCAAGCCAAGCTAAGGCTTGAGGTATTGGGGGTTGACCCTATCAAACTTCAGGTCTTCCACCTGGCAGTATCGTGAGACATAGTATGGTATGGAAAGAAAAAGAAGGATGGTGATAAACCATGACTATAGTTCTTAGATTTTTTCTTTTTTTTTTCTTTTTTTTTTAAGGATTCAAATACATTTTATTTCTTCGGTTACACCATCATGAGTAGAAAGAGTGCTTAGATGAGAAGGTCGTTTTGAGACAATTCTGCATTAGAGCAACTATCATGGTTGCTGATCTATTCACTTCTTTGTGATTTTACCAACAAAAGACAGGTTCTGTTTTTTGTTTTTTTTTTAATGTGTATTTTTGAACTAGAGAGAGTGAGCAGGGAAGGGACACACAGAGAGAAAGAGAGAGACAGAAGATCCAAAGCAGGCTCTGCACTGACAACAGAGAGCCTGATGTGGGGCTCAAACTCAGGAACCTCAAGGTCATGACCCGAACCAAAGTCAGATGCTTAACTGACTGAGCCACCCAGGTGCTCCCAGAGAACAGTTTCCATTCTATTTCAGTCTGTGCTATTCTAAATATCCCTACAATAACATAAAAAGTAGTTCTGCTGGCTAGCACAGCATTACAATACTTGTGAAAATCCAGTGAATATTTTATGTGCCTCTGTCTTGCCATAATTTGCTGAATGTTTCTATTCTGGAGATACTTAGTATATTTCTGGCCAAGGGAAACATCATGAAGGTGTGAGAGGATTGCATTGGATTGCAGCTGCTGGCATATTTCATTGCAAGACGCCCTGGTAGGAACTCAAATGCTCTTCTCAGAAACTTCTAGATTCTGCTTTTATGAAGAGTTTATTATATTATAAAGAGACACACGGTATAAGGTAAGGGGGTGGAGAGAGCATCCATGCCCTGAGTACACCCCATCCTCCTAGTACATCAATGGGTTCACCAACCCGGAAGCTGCACTGTTGGGTTTCTTGATCCATGTTAGGTTTTGCCAATTATTTGCAATGATGTGATATTTGAAAAGCAGGAATAATACGGAGACATTTTATATGTTTGACCTGTTTTGTTTCTGTTGGTGATCAGATCAGTCATATTGATATGAAGTGTGTGTATATTTTTTTTTCCACCAGTTTTAAAACTTTTCTGCAGAGTTTTAGTGTCTATTTTCTAGCTTCTTGGGTTTTGAGAAAGATTTTACAGCCAGCTCTGGAGGCCCAAAATGGAGCTCACTTCTCCAACTCTTGCAGTAATTTAAAAATTACCTAATCCTCTGTTAAGTTACTTTTTGCTCAGAATACCTCAACTAGTTTTGATTTTCTATACGAAGCCTTGTCTGATATACAGCACATGTTCTTCTCTGTTTAAAAAATTCAATACCTAACTAGTTTTTATGGGAAATTATCCAAATAATTACCATCATATTGAAGAGGATGTACTATGACAAATTCCTCACAATTATAGATGTAGCTTTGATTTTTCAGCACAATCTGCTTCTTTCCCAAATTCATTTATTCACAATCCAGTACATTTAGCACATCTACGTTTTCTTAGATTTTTCTCCCCTCCAACTTGTTTATTGCCATCTACCTTTCTACAAATTATTATTATTATTTTTTTTTGAGAGAGAGAGAGAGACAGAGAGAGAGAGCATGCGCACATCTCAAGCAGGCTCCGTGCTCAGTGCAGAGGCTGACACAGGGCTCGATCTCAAGACCCTGGGATCACAACATGAGCCAAAATCAAGAGTTGGACCCTCAACAGATTCAGCCACCCAGGTAGGACTCTACAAATTCTCATTTTAATCCTACACTTGCATGATAAACTTCCTATGATCATTTAACCAGAATTAATCTTTTTTCTTTTATATCTAAACTAATCTAGCACTGTGTTGCCTTTGATCATAGAAAACTCTGTAATACCTGAACACTGATTATTCTATCCCCCAATTTGCATCATTTACAAAAATTTACCAAATACTTAGCTATGAGCTAGTTATTGAGCTAGGCACTGGAGATATGAAAATACAGTGTCTTAATGAGCCTGTATCTTAGTAAGATATATCATCATTAAACAAATAGACCCAAAATAAATAGTCAAGTGTCAACTCTCAGAAGTTCCATAAAGGAAAGTATTGTGTGCCTAGACAAGAGAGCTTATCTGGTTTGAAAGTTAAGGCAAGCTGCAGGATCACTGGAGGTGGTCCCTAAAGAATCATCAGACACTTAACGGAGTGGGGAAGAATACTGGAAATATGGCAGTAGAGGGAGACTTTGGCTCAAACGAGCATTCTATAAGGAAATGAAGTCCCTGCCCCTTCTACAGGGAGCCTTAATCTGAGTGATTCTAAAGGAGCCTGTCTCACTTTACTTTGCAGGGGGAGGAACAATTCTGTCCTGGATAGAATAACTCTCATCAAAGAACATACTTTCCTTTCCACAAGGCTCACCACACCCATGCCTTCAACTGTGTCCCTTCTACTTCCCAATTTTTTTTACACATACACATGGTGGTGGTGGTGGTTGGGGGGATGTTTGTACCAACTATGGACAAAATAACACCCTTATTGACTACTTACCAGGATCCGGGTACTTTTACATTTATTTACATCTATGTTGGCACTTGATCTTCATAATAGCCCTATGAAATCGTTATTTCAAAAGGAGGACACTGAAGCACAGAAAATATTAAGGACTTACTAGATGCTGGATCTAAGCACCACTGAGTGTTTACCATGTGCTAAGTATAACTGAATAAATTCTATTTTCACAGTTACTATTATTCCCATCTTACTGAGGGACTGAGAGGCCGGGAGATGGACTTGCTCACAGTTATAGAATTGTGTGGCGAGGTGTGGATTTCAAGCAAATCCAGTCTGTGCCGTACTGTGCCACTGAGGACTGTACAGTTTGCCAGGGTTCATTCTGATCCCTTAGTACAGTTGCAGGCAGGACTCTCATGTCCATTTGGAGCCTATCTCTGGACAAAGTGGGAGCTTAGTACTTCTATGTTCTCAGCTTTGGGATCTAGTCACCAGTTCTGGGGCAACCAGAAAGTTCCCACCCACCATCCGGTTATATATGCGAAATGTCTTCTATCTTTCAATAAACTTTTGTCTCTTCTAGGGTAATATATACTGAGAAATGCACACAATTTAATATTAAAAGTAAAGAGAATAGGGGTGCCTGGGTGGCTCAGTTGGTTAACTGTCTGACTTCAGCTCAGGTCATCCTCTCACGGTTGGTGGGTTTGAATCCCGCATCAGGCTCTGTGCTAATAGCTCATAGCCTGGAGCCTGCCTCGGATTCTGTGTCTGCCTCTCTCTCTGCCCCTCCCCTGCTCATGCTCTCTCTCTCCCTCTCTTCAAAAATGAACACTAAAAAAAATTTTTAAAAATTTAAAGTAATGAAAATACAACTAAGGTTTAAATTGCTTCAAATAAATGTTAGGTAAGCTAAGCCTACTTGCTTGTGAAAAATGCCTAATTTTGGATGATCCACAGCATCACTTACTTCTGCTAGTTTGGATCAGTGAGAACTAAACTAGAGTAAAAAGATATCGTTAATATACATTCACCAAGAAAAAAAATGTGAAAATAGCCAAGATCATTTTGGTAGCAGGGAGACCAACACAATCAGCAGATTATCTGTTACACATATGACATGCAAAAAAAAAAAAAAATGATCTGGCCACACTCAGATTTCTCTGCCATTACCTGAAAATGTAGAAGAAGCAGGTTTTTCAACAGGTCCTAACTTGAACTCTAAGGATGCCTCTGGAAGAATATTGGGGTGTCAGTAAACAGAAAATTCTATGCAAAATTTGAGTCATATATTTTTTCTGGGGAACGAGTCCATAGCTTTTAGCCAGTTTCTAGAATGGTTCCCTAAGAAAGGTTAAGAAACACTGATGGGGGAGCACATGGCTGGTTCTGTCAGTGGAGCATGCGACTCTTGATCTTGGGGTTGTGAATTTAAGCCCTACCTTGGGTGTAGAGGTTACTTTAAAATCACACCAAAAAAAAAAACACTGATGCAGGCATAGTGATAAAATTATCAGTGCTAAGTAGGTCTAAGAGAATATATTCTGTTTATAATGACAAAAAAGCATTCATTCATCCTTCCCAGTTAAATAAGAAAACCATGGTTTTAAAGACAGACTAAATAAACCCCTAAAATAAGCATTGAGTATATACCTCTGCCCTGAAGTAAAAATGAGCCCCAGGCACATCAATCACCTGGAACTGATTTCCCGGCAGCAAAATTTTCCTGGTATCAGCAGCCCATTTTACCCTTATTTTTGATCTTTATTTTTATTTGAGGTGATTACAAGTGAGATAAAATTAAGATATGTAATATTTTTCCAAATTGAAATGTTCTGATAAATAAAGTCATATAAACGAACTCTTCCTTCTACCACGTAACTTCCAGAAGCACAAGGATTCGGGTCTCATTGGTCATAGACATATTACAGTAGAATAATCCAATGGATAGCCATCTTCATTGCACAAAATTGCTACTTCTGCCTTAGGTAATGTTAGAAGGTCACCTTATAATTATACTGTGAGTTTAAGAAGTTATTTTGTTATCTACTAATTTGTTTAAGCATAGAAAAATAAATTTTTATGATTTAGAACCCAAAGCAAAGAAAGGAAACGTAATATATATGTGCATATATATACATGCCTAAGAAATAATTTTTCAACAATTTTATACATACTTAATGTCTGATTTGGCAGATGGCACACCTATTTCAAGAAATATTTAACAAAATCTCCCATATAAAGACCAACTTGGATGATTCACTGGATCATATACACTTGCATTTTTCCTATCTCTGAATAATCCCCCTGCGTTTGTATTGTATGATGCTAAAAATGTCTTCAAAACAAAACCCAGCCTCACAGATGCAGAGAAAAGATTGGTGGTCGCCAGATAGGTGGGGATGAGGGCAAAATGGGTGAAGGAGATTAACAAGTACCAACTTCCCCTTCTAAAGTAAGTTATGGGGATGTAACGTACAGCCTAGGGTGTATACTCAGTGAGATTGTGTTAACTTTGTAAGGTAACAGGTAAGTAGATGTATTGTGGTGACTATTTTGCATTGTATACATATGTTGAATCACTATGCTAGACACCTGAAACAAATATTGTATGCCAATTATACCTCAATAATAAAAAAAAGTCTTCAAATTGTATAGTCACCGCACCTCGAAGTAAAACATCCTCTGAAGACCTAATGTTAGATTTTCCAAAAGACTGAGAGAGTACCCAGAAGGAACAGATCTGCAAGCAAAATTGCCCCTAAAAACAAAACAAACAAAAAATCATCCCAAAAGGGAATGGAAAGGAGAAATGGAAAAGAAGGGTGTGTCCTTTGTGACAGTCTGCTGGAGGCCTTCACACTCTGTTCCTTCTTCTTCTTGATGTGTGACTGGGTTATCCTTGCCCTGGTCCTTGCAGTTGGGTGTCATCCTGTGATTGGTTTATCTAAAATGGAATGACTGGAAGTACTCTGTGTCAACTTTCAGGCCTAACTTTTCAGAACCTCAGCTTCTTTTCCTACTTGTATTCAGAATGACCAGGAATGAAGATGATGTAAATGTCCTAGAGAAGCAGATTTTCATTCTTGACCCAAGAGTTATCAGTGGTAGGAATTCAACTTATCTGTGAAGCTTAGTGAATAATTTTATCTTCATTTTTATTAATTTATGACTCTCTTCTGTTGAAAATTTAAACAGTAAACCACAGTAGAATTAATAGTACTTACTTGTGGCTTTAGAAAATACAGAAATCACAAATATTCTCAAATCCTGTTTCAACCACTGCAAGTATCTTAAAATCCTGCTTACGTTCACAATTGCTTCAAAATTATGGTATTTATGGCTATAATGTACACTTTCAAAATAGAAGAATTTAGAGTGTCAAAGAAGCACACATTTGTATGTTTTAATCATGGTATTTCAATGTTATTTGTTTCCTTTTTAACCTGAAGCATTTTATTCATATATCTAGTAAACATTACACAAAAAGACAAAAAACGTTTAAGAGCTGTGCTTGCCCTGGATGATGGGAGAAGAACAAACTTGGAAACAACTGTATTCCCTGAATGCCAACACAGAGCTTCGTGACAGCCTTGAAGATGCAGCTCCCCTATTTCCATGGGAAAAGGAACATTTTTGTTATTTAAGTCAATCTATTTGTGGGCCCTTTTTGTGGCCACATCTGATGCATGTCCCAATATATCCTTGTATCATCAACTTTTGTTTATTACAGAAAGGAACATTTACAATTTTTTTTCCAGAATTAACAGAATAATGGTCAGTATCACCAATTAACAGGGAAAAGAAAATCAAAACCACAATGGGATACCACTTTATACCTGTCAAAATTGCTAGTACCAAAAAACCAAGAGATACATGCTGGGGAGGATTTAGAAAAAAGGGAACCCTCACGTATCACTGGCCGAACAGTATATAGATTCCTCAACAAATTACAAATAGATATACCCTGAAATCTGTTAATTCCACTACTGGGTAGTTACCAAAAGGAAACAAAAACACTAATTCGAAAAGACACATGAACCCCTATGTTTATTGCATTATTTACAGTATCCAAGATATGGAAGCAATCCAAGGGTCTATCAATAGATGAATGGATAAAGAAGATGCGATATACACCGCCCCCTGACACACACAGGCGAGTAATATTCAGCTATAAAAAATAATATTATCTTTTCACTGGTGACCAATAGATGGACGTAGAGCGTATTAGGCTAAATGAAGTCAGACAGAAAAAGACAAATATCGTATGATTTCACTTTTATGTGTAACCTAAAAAATACAAATGAACCAAAAAACCAGAGTAAGACTCAAACACCAAGAAAAAACTGGTAGCTGCCAGAGGAGTAGGGGGTGGGGGTGGGGGCAAAATGGGTCAAGGGACATGGGAGGTATGGACTTCCAGTCATGGAATGACTAAGTCATGGAGATCAAAGGCACAGCATAGGGAATGTAGTCAAAGGTACTGGAATAACATTGTTCGGTGTTAAGTGCTAGCTACATTTTTAGTGAGCAGAGCGTAACATATAGAATTGTTGAATTACTATGTTTTACATCTGAAAGTAATATAACATTGTGTGTCAACTATGCTGCAATTAAAAAAGAATTAAAAAATCTTTTTAAGAATCAAGGTAAGAATTTTTGTATTAAAATTAGAGTATTCAGTGCTTTAATACAATAAAACCTAGGTAAATATTAAACTCTTAGCAATAAAAACTAAAAGTAATAGTAACTTTTCAGTATATTATTCTCAGAAGTCCATACAACAATGGAGTCACTGAATCTAATGATCTAAAAGTTCCATTCAAGGCAAAGATCAACAAATGTGTATATCCCTTAGGAGCGATCAACAGTCCCTGTAAACTCTCATCATTTCCATTGCAAGCATCTGCTCTCTGATCAAACCATCCTTCAAACCCATATAAACAATCTGTTAATTCCATACAAATTTTACTTTTTCAGGTTTCTCTCAGGTACCCATGTCCCTCATCAGTTTACACCCCACAGCCAAACTTTAATTGTTATCTTGCGTATACCCCAAATCTCTTCCATATCTTGTATTCTCTACCTCTGCCCAAGCATCAGTTTGACTAGAAGAAAAACATGTCGCCATAATTAGCATTCTCATCTAAACCTCAAGACCACGAACTTTAAGTGGGCTATTGGAGCAATCTATTATCACACAATCCTAGTCTATTTGGTTTTCTACTTTCTCAGTATCTGAGATTCTTGGTCATGGAGATTTTGAAGAGAATCGATCTTTTCCTAGCTCCCCTTACCTAATTTACAGAAGTACCACTGTGAGCATCCTGTACTTAACCTTCACTCCTATAACTTGCATGGGCTGTGCTCCTTTGCAAAATCCCTTTCTCCACTTGTACATCAAATTCCATTTCTTCTCTCTGTTCAGGGACAGGGCTCACACAATCACCCTCTGTACTTGATCATTCTCATTGGCATATAGAATACGCTGTGATTTCTCCCACTGTTACAAAAATTTTGTCTGGACCCCACATTCCTCTGCAGCAACTGCCTTATTTCTTTTTTTTGTTTTTATAATGAAACTCTTGGTTGTCCATCTTTTCTATTTCCAATTCCTTTTTTTTCCCTTCAACTATTCAAAACAGCTTTTGTTCAAACTCCAGTCCACCAAGAGAGTTTTCAAAGTTACTAGTGACTTAACTTCAGTACTGGTAAATTCAACAATCCGTTCTTGGTCCACATCTTACCTTGTCTATAAGCAGTATGTGCCACAGTTGGTGACCCTTTCCTTGTTTGACATATATCCTACATTTCCAGGACAAAATTCACTCTTGGTCCTTACCCCAATCCCCAATAACAACCACACTTCCTTACGCTTTTGCTGTTTTTGTGTTTATTTTTTGTTTTTTTCTTCCAGACCTCATAATAATGAAAAACTCCAGGGCTCAGGCACTGTCCCCTTAGGTATTTTTTATATTCTCACACTCCCTTAATGACCGCAAATACCATATATTTAACTGACATTTATGTCTTCAGCCCACACTTCTCTGAACCCCAGGCTCACATATAAATCTCAAACTGAAAAAAGTGAACTCATCATCTTTCTCTCTAAACATACTCCACCTGTAGTCTTCCCATCATAGAAAAATAGCAAGTTTATTTTTCAGTTTTTCAGAACAAAAATATTCAAGTCACCCTTGACTCTTCTGCTGTAACGTTCCACATGAATTAAGTTTTGTCTAAGCTTAAAAAGACAAAAACCTCACCGTCTTCTTAACAAAACATAGTCCAAGGCACCAACATCACTTACCTGGATTATTGTGATAACCTCCTGACTTGTCCCTCTGCTTGTGCGCCTTCCCCAACTGCAGTGAATTCTCCTTGCTTTCCACATGATCCTGTTACAATTTAAGTCCATAGAATAGAATTAGAAAACAAATTGTCAGTTTCATTTAAAATAAAATCGAGGGGCGCTTGGGTGGCTTAGCTGGTTAAATGTCGCACTTTGGCTCAGGTCATGATCTGGAAGTTTGTGAGTTCAAGTCCCTTGTCTGGCTCTGTTGCTGACAGCTCGGGGTCTGGAGCCTGCTTCGGATTCTGTGTTTCCGCCCCCCTCCGCCTCTCTCTCTGCCCCTCCCCTCTTCTTGCCTGTGTGCAAGCTTTCTGTCTCAAAAATAAACATTAAAAAATTTAAAGAATGAAATCCAGATCTCTTCTCACGTCTAAGTCCTAAAGATCTACCCCCTGCTATGATGTTGTTTCCTACTCTGCTGTCCCTGATAACCCACTGGGTCCATCCATTATGTTGACCCTGCGTTTCTCATCTACACCAGGCGTGCTCCAGCCTCTGAGCCTACAGAAGTTTCTTTTTCCTGGATGCTCTTCCCCAAGGATTCTTTTTAACAGTCCCAGTCACTAGCTTTAAGTCATTGCAGGAGCTCATCTTCTCAGGGAAGTCTTTCCTCATCATCCTTCTCTGCTTCAATTTTCTCCATAACTTTCATTGCCTTCCAACATTCTATGCTTATATCCTTTTGTTTATTGGTTTTCTCCTCCCATGACAACGTGAGCTTCATGAGAGTATTTTGTCTATGTTCTCTCACTTAAAAAAGGTACTGACACATAGCATGTATTTGTCAAGTGTTAACTCCCAGTATAGGTTTTGTTATGACTGACTTAAGTATTGTTAATACATTCTGGCCTATTATGTGGAGGAGAGAGAAATCAGTTTTAAAATTCAAATTTATCAGGAAACTAATGGAAACGTTTGATAGCATTAATAACCCTTATTTTTTAAAGGTACCCCTAATTTCTCCTGGGAATGTTAAATCTGCTCCATTAAACTAAAAAGTCCAAGTTAACTTTAATTGCCAGTTAAGAATTTAAACTTTGCAAACAAAATATTAAATGGGGCTTTATAGATCTATAAAATGGAATATGTAAGATGACCATAGGCCATAAATTAGGTGAACATGTATCCAATTCTTTAAAATTTTACATTATGAAATATATTTAGAAAATAATTTACACATTCAGTCCAAAAACAGATAACTGCCCCACTCACATGAAGCTTAATAAAATATTTAATGTTTTAAGTCCCTATGTGCCACTCTCCAATTACTACCCTTCCCCACCTCTAAAAAGTAAACCCAAGAAGTTGTGTTAATCAATCTTGGCTATGTAGTTTTGCCATATATGTATATTTCCATAACTAGATTTGTTTTGCTTAATTTTGGAACCTATATTAATGTAATAAATACTATAGGCTTTCATCTGTAACTTTGTGTGCCCGTTGTCATGCTCCTGAGATGTAGCTATATAGATTTGCTTCTCTAATTCATTTAAAATGATGATCTTTTGAACATTCTTGCTTATGGCTTGAGGACCATATATTCAAAAATTTTATTAGGCATCATGATTTTGTTTTCAAAGAAGTTATGCTACTCCCAACTCCTGTGAGCACAGTATAACGGTAACCATTTTTTCACATCCTTGCTGTTACTAAAAGTTGTCAGTTTCTATTTTTGCCTAATGAACGTGGAAGGATATTGTGAATTTAAGTCACCTTTTCTTGATTACTAATAAAGTGGTCACATAATGAAATTAAAAAGTTGTCAAGTACAGTTTCATTTTTTATCCCCCTTAAAAACTTCTTGTAATTTTTAACCTTATTTTATTCATACCACAATTTCATAAAAGATATTCCCTTATATTGCCACCTTAAATAATTTGTCTTTTATATTTAACTCCTTAATCTGTTTGAAGTTATTTGAGTATAGATGAAGTAGAGTTTTACTCTAGGACCGTTAACCAAATGATCTATTTTTCCCTACTTACATACTTTCTATATATCTTTGGGTATATTTATGGGTTCTCCCTTTCTGTTCCTTTGTGAACTCATCACTAATACAATACTACATTATTAGTGAAACTTTAAAATGGTCTTAGTTTCTGATAGAGCTCATCTGTCTAATGTATATAGTTTTTCATTACCAATTAGTCATTTTGACCCACTTCATTTTCCATATATATTTTATAGTAAGTAAGCTGATTTTAAAGCAAATTCCATTTAAAAGTGTAACCTGCCACATTTCTCTCCCCACTTCGGGTCATTTAGTTGCCCCTCTTTTTAGTTCATAGTCAAATGTGACCTTCTAACATAGTAAGTGGTTTATGTATTCATATGCCTATTGTTATTTTACTTCCCTCTCACCTGTCTGCTACCCAGATGGACTATAAACTCAAAATTGCCCAAGTTATTTTTGGATGTGTTTATGTGTACATTTCAAGCACCTAAAACAGGAGAGGCTTGGGCAAGGACAGGTACTCAGTAAACAGTTGCTGAGTAAACAAATTCAACTTCGATTCATGACTCAATCACGGAAAACTGCCATCTTTCTAACATTACATTTTTCTAATCCATGAACATGGTATCTTCCCATCTATCTACATCATCTCTAAACTATTTCAATACAGCCATCTCAGTGTCCTAAGTGAAGTTTTTATGTGTCTTTGTAGATTTTTGTGTAACTTAGACCTTTGTTTTCATTGACACTGGTTATCAACTTGATTGTATTTTTTGCCAATTTTTTCTATTAAAAATGATTATAGGGGCGCCTGGGTGGCGCAGTCGGTTAAGCGTCCGACTTCAGCCAGGTCACGATCTCGCGGTCCGTGAGTTCGAGCCCCGCGTCAGGCTCTGGGCTGATAGCTCAGAGCCTGGAGCCTGTTTCCGATTCTGTGTCTCCCTCTCTCTCTGCCCCTCCCCCGTTCATGCTCTGTCTCTCTCTGTCCCAAAAATAAATAAACGTTGAAAAAAAAAATTAAAAAAAAAATGATTATATTTTTTGAACTTATCTATTAAAATGTAGAAGTAATTCTATCTTTTAAAAATGTATTTTTAACAAAGCTGGGTATGACATCTGGGTTTAATATTTTGTTACATTTACTGGATTATACTTTTCACACTGTAAAATTCAACCCTTTTAAGTGCCTAGTGCAATGACTTGTGATAAATATGGACAATACTATCACTACGCTCAAGATATTGAAAATTTACCATTGTTCCAAATATTTCCTTTGAACCTCATTGTAGTCAATTCCATTCCCCCACACCAGTCTTTGGCAAACTCTGATCCATTTTCTGTCCTTAATATTTTACCTTTTCTGGAATGTCATATAAGTAGAAGCATACAGTATATGGTCTTTTGTGTCTAGCTTTTTTCTTCAGTGTAATGCATATGAAATTCATCCATACTTTCGCATGAAATGAGGAACTTTCCTTTTAATTGCTGATGGCATCACATTGTATGGGTGTAATGCAATCTGTTAATCCCCTCACCTCTTGAGGGATATTTGAATTTTTTTCTAAATTGTAGCGGTAGAAGTTCTCCTTCCTCCTGGGTAAATTTCTAGTAGAATTCCTGGAGCACATGAGAAATTTTCTGAGTAAGAAATTCCTAAATTCCTAACTTTCCCAAAGCGTACCACTTTTTTTCATTCCCACCATCCGAGTAATATAATCCTGGTTGCACTATGTTTTCATCAGCACTTGGTATTAAGATGCTTACTTTTATCCATTCTAGAGGATAACCAGTGTCATCTCAGTATGATTTTAGTTTATATTTGCCTAGTGACTACTCATGTTGACTTTCTTTTCATGTTCTAATTTGTCGTTTATAACTCTTCTCTCAAAGTCTCTTAAATTTCTTGCCAATTTTTAAATCAAATTTTTGGCTTATTGAAATGTGAAGATTATTTATGTGTTTTGGATGTAAGTCCTATTCTCCCCATCTCTAAAGTAGCCTTGAAAATCATCAGCCTCCCAACCACAGGAGCTATGAAAAGCAGCAGCCTTACAGCCACTGGAGGGGATAGAAGGAGTGTGTGGCTTCTCAGAAAGCCCCATCCTCAGAGCATTATCATTAAACTGTCTTGTATCTCCCTGAAAATGTCTATTTACAGAGTACTGTCATTATTTAACCTGACACAGAGCTTGCTTGCTGGATTTATCTGATATAAAACTTATATCCGGAATGAATAAAAAATTTACAATAGGAAGACAAACAATCTAATTAAATTTGCATCAAATATCTGAATGAGGGGCGCCTGGGTGGCGCAGTCGGTTAAGCGTCCGACTTCAGCCAGGTCACGATCTTGCGGTCCGGGAGTTCGAGCCCCGCGTCAGGCTCTGGGCTGATGGCTCAGAGCCTGGAGCCTGTTTCCGATTCTGTGTCTCCCTCTCTCTCTGCCCCTCCCCCGTTCATGCTCTGTCTCTCTCTGTCCCAAAAATAAATACACGTTGAAAAAAAAATTAAAAAAAAAATATCTGAATGAACATCTTTTCAAAGATGGTGTACAAATGGCCAGGAAGCCTATGAAAAGATGCTTGACTTTAGTCATGAGGGAAATAGAATCAAAGCCTCAGTGAAATAATCACTCCACACCTAATAGGATGACTATAACCAATAACACACATAATAAGTGTTGACAAGGTTGTGGAGAAATGGAATCCTAATATATCACTGGCAGGAATGTAAAATGGTGCAGCTACTTGGGAAACAGCTTAACAGTTCCTCAAAATGTTAAATAAACATAATGTTACCGTATAACCCAGCAGTTCCACTCTCAGGTATGTACCTAAGATAGATAAAACCATGTGTCCCATAAAACCTTGTATACGAATGTTCATAGCAGTGTTATTCTTAATAGCCAAAATGTGGAAACACAAATGTCCATTAACTGAGAATGGATAAGCAAATGTGGTATATCCATACAACGAAATTTGATTTAGTAATATAAAGAATCAGTAGATTCATGTGAACACTGAATGACCCCTGAAAACAGTATGTTAAGTGAAAAAGTCTACCATACATCACCACATATTGTATGATTACATTTATAGGAAATAGTCCGAGTAGACAAATCTGTATAGACAAAAATACATTAGTGATTGCCTGGAACTGTGGCCAAGGGTGAGGTGTGTAATAACTCCTAATGGGTTCTTTCTGGGGTGATAAAAAGGTCCCTAAATTAAGTTGTGTTGACAGTTACCTAGCTCTGTGAATATACTAACAGAACTGTATGCTTAAACACATAGACATAGAAGAAGAATACACCATTTTGACACGATTAGAAAAATTAGAAAGTGTGGGAATGCTGCCAAGGTTGGACGATAAAGAGCAATGAGAACTCCTCACTCACTTCTGACAGAAAGACACATTAAGGTTGTCACTTTGAAAAAATGGTTTGAGGTCATCTGGGTGGCTCAGTCGGTCAAGCATCTGACTTCATCTCAGGTCATGATCTCACAGTTCCTGAGTTCGAGTCCCGTGTTGGGCTTAGCACTGATACCACGGAGCCTGATTCAGATTCTGTCTCCCTCTCTCTCTGCCCCTTCCCCACTCACTTGTTCTCCCTCAAAAACAAACAAACATTAAAAAAAAAACTCCACAGTTTTATGAGGCACATGGTGGCTCAGTTGGTTGAGCATCTGGCTCTTTGTTTCACCTCAGGACATGATCTCACGGTTCGTGGGATCGAACTCTCCATCAGGCTGTGCATTGACAGTGCAGAGACTGCTTGGGATTCTCTCTCCCCTTCCCTCTCTGTGCCCCTCCCTCACTCTCTCTTCAAAATAAACTTAAGATCTTTTTGAAAAAGACTTTAGTGTTTAGCCAGCCATTGCATGCCTGGATATATACAATAGAGAAATGATTGCACACATGCACTAGCTATCTTCAGGAGCCCTGTTTTTAAGAGATAAATATGAAAAACAGAATATCCACAAAAAGTGAATAAAAATGATGTAACATTCCCATAAATACATTTCCCCTGTGAAAGTGACAGAACTATCCCTCACATATTTAATATCTAACTAAATAAAAAATTAAGTTACAGGACTGATTAAATACTTATGTATAGCTCAGTAAGAGAAAAATAAAGAACTTTCTTGGGGAGAGATACATGATAAAGGTATAGAGAAAAAAGTGAAAGATGAATATAAAATTCTGGTTAGTGTTTATCGCTCTGGGTAGGAAGAAGCACACAGGACACTTCCCAGGTTGTGATAGCTCGGTGGGTGTCATTCCTAATTAAATCCCCTGCAACACACCTCATTGTACATTGAATATGTAGCCATGAAGTGGAAACGAATAGGTGATATGGGAGCAAGGCATCTATTTTTTGAAAAATAACAGATGGTTAAAAATTACCCCTGAAAAGTCTACTTCCCAAACTCTAAGGTTGTCTAAATATACAGATATATGTTTAATATAAAGTTACACAATTTTATGTAAGAATGTATTAATACATATCATTTATATACCTATTTGGATATATAATGTGTATGTACATATATGAATATGTGTATGTAACACACACATATTTGAAAAGAAATCTCAGATGTATTTTTTAAGCAAAATTTGCTTATATTAAGAGCACTTTTTTTATTAAAAGCATTTGAATTAGCATCATTTAAATATTTTACTGAGAAAAAAATATGTCAAACGTATGTGTGGCAAGCAATGAGATTATGTTATTATGTAATTTTCTATTAGACTTTTGAAGTATTTTTATTCCTTTGATGGTCTTTTAGTAGTTAAATATTTTCTTGATCACTATTGATTTTGACTTCTTATCTTGCGGCAGGCAATTTTTATTGTTCTATGTGGACTTTTGTGTTTTCACATTAAAATCACACTCGGTGAGATTTTATTTCTCTCAAGTAAAGCACAAAAGGGGAAAGATCAGTCTATAATAGAACAATGTAGTGAAACCATAGCTGAAAAAGATCTGGCAGAAGCACAACTCCTCTCTAAGGGCTAAAGGTTACCATTTGTTACCATGCTATCTATTCTCCACCACTAATGAAATTGAAAAAGAACTTTTTAGAAGTACTTTCTATCTTCCCTATTTCAAATTATTTATACTGGCATTAATAGACACACTTAATATACATATCAAGTATTATTCGTTAATTCCTTGCTATTGGTGTATTGACTTAATGTGTAAGTTAAAGGTGCACAGTAAGGTATTACATAGCTTTGTCCCCTTGTTCACAACTTATTTTATTGTGGCTTTACAATGGAACCTTGAAGCCTTCCTCATTTCCATTCGTGCATCCATGCATTTAAAAATTAATTCAATAGGGGAGCCTGGGTGGCTCAGTTGGTTGGGCGACCAACTTTGGCTCAGGTCATAATCTCGCAGTTTATGAGTTCGAGCCCCACATCAGGCTCTGTGCTGACAGCTCGGAGCCTGAAGCCTGCTTCAAATTCTGTGTCTCCCCCTCTCTCTGCCCCTCCCCTGCTCACGCTCTGGGTCTCTCTCTCAATAATAAATAAACGTTAAAAAAAATAATAAAAAATAAAAAATCGATAACATATTTTAGTACATTTCCTTCCTTCTTTTCACAAATATTTACTGTTAACCTCTTACCAGGCACTACGGTTGTTTCTAGAGATAAAATAAGGGTAAGCAGATAAAGGATCTGTCTTCTTGCAACTCAGAATCTGTATGTGGAGACAGCAAACTGTGATTACCACTTAAAACATTGTGACCAAAGCTGCGTTGTGACTAGTGGTACCAACAGAGGTGTGGGGTGGTTGGGTTGAGGAATTCGAGGTGGAATTGACAGAAGGAGGGTTTAATAAAGAGAAAAGCATGGAAAGAGCTGAATAGTGGAAGGAATGAAGGCCAGAAAGCAGAGAGGGCAAGAAGAAATGGGAGATATAGTGAAGATACAAACCTTAGGGGGGTCTCAAGTCACACAGGATGTTATTAGCTATGTAGGTTTTTGGTTTTGTTTGTCTTAGAAAACACTGGAAAGACACTGAAGCAACCAGTAAGGTGGAGACACCGCTCAAGTCAAATTTTGAGAACACGTGGCTCCAGTTTTCAGCAAGAGTTCCTTTGTTACTCCCAGCCGCCACTACTCCCTGGTCTGCTCTCCTGGTGAGTTGCGTTTCTCACCATAACCATGTGTTAGTGCTGCAGTTCTCCAAAAAAATCCAACTCCTACAGTGGCTTGCCTTCTTGCAGGAATCTCAGTTTGTCAACTCTGCCCAGGATTTAAATTCTTCTAAGATTCATTAGATATTTAGTTCTCGTCAAGTCTAATGGGCCATAAATAACTTTAAAGGTACCCTTACCATATGATGTGGTAAGATGTAGAGACACACACAAAGTGCAAAGGGTAACAGTCGGGGGAGTAAGGTACTCTGCCTGGAAAAACAGGGAAAGCATGAGAATAGGTCTATTTTATGGGGTCCTGAAAGGTGTCCGAAAGGTTTTTCGTTGTTGGGTGTGTGTGTGTGTGTGTGTGTGTGTGTGTGTGTGTGTGTGTGTGTTTAAAGAGAAAGATGGAAACAACCTTCTGAGAAAAGGGAATTTTATGCAATCATAGCTGTTTCCTGGAAGATAATTAGAAATTTGATGTATGGGAAAGGATAGAGGGAGTTTGGGAAAGGAGCTCCAGATGAATTCTGACAAATTTTATGACAGGACAAAACAGATTCCATCTTTGAGGCACTAGCGAGCCATAGGAGGAAAGAAAAAAATCAAGCTGGGGGATGCCTCTCTGGTGGTTCAGCTTAGAACTGTTGTACCTGCTGGTACATTTAGAATTCATCTCCCTGAATGTCCATTTACTGTATGTAGCTGCCCACCCTTACTTTGTATCGTGCGTGAAGACCGACCTGCTCGTATGTTTTACTTCAGCAACCAGTGATTTGGCTTACTGTATCTCCCCTTTATTCTTAGCAACAGAGGGGGCATATGGAAAAGAATTTATGCTTACCCAGAGGCCATGCAGCCATCTAAACTAATAGGCTTTCGTCTTTAGTTTGACTTTCAAGTCAAAAAAAGTTTTGGCCTTCTCTAGAGACCCAGTAGTTTCCACTTCCCCAACACCTTACCCAAGGAAATACAACAAACATTTCTGTGAGATAATGAATATTCCCTCCCTTGATTAATGAATTAAAGTTATAACTTAAAATATTTGGCTCATCAACATGTATTGTCTGTTTTATTAAGACAAACTGATTATAACTTGCGAAAATAAGATGTAGACATTGAAAGAATGGGAAAATCAACGTTTGAACACAAGGGCAAATGCCAGTTTTTGAATTATATACAGTGATGATTCATGGGCACAGCCATAAATCTTACCTAACAAAGCCCATCTATCTTGGGGGATTGTCAGGAGCATATGGAACCTTCAGGTACTGTAGTGACTAATGACTATTTGTAGACAAGAGCGAAATTCCAGCTTAATGCCTATGACTACATAAGTACATGATAAAAACTGTAATGCTATTGGAGCTTTTTTTCACACATCTCTTGTGGACGCCAGAAGAGAACATTATTACTGAGTAAGACATCAAATGATCTATTTAAAAGATTTTTGCAATAATAGAATAGTCATACTCAAAATTACAGTCTGTGTTTATACATATATATTTGTGTTTAGACATACAATCTATAAACTGGAAAATCTCTCATGCCCTCATGGAACATTTGAAACATTTGGAAGTGCTAAGGAATTGTGAGGTTAAGACCTAATTCACATCTATCTATTCCTCCACTGATCTTATGGCTAGGACAGAAAGCCCTGATTTAAAAGCTGATGTGTTATTTTTAGGGAAGTGGGGAGACAGGGGACAATGTTGCTCAACAACACTAAACAACAGTGCTCAAATCAGAGTGACAGGAAAAATCTCCCCTTCAGCATCTTGACAGCACTGACAATATGTGATGATCTCTGCTATGCTTTTTCTGTTCTCTGTAAAATTGAGCTTAAGGGCACATTGGTGGCTCAGTTAGAGCATCCCACTCCTGATTTTGGCTCAGGTCATGATCTCACGGTTGGTGGGTTCCAGCCCCTGTGTCAGGCTCTGTGCTGGCAGCGTGGAGCCTGCTTGGTCTTCTCTCTCCCCATCTCTCTCTCTCTCTCTGCCCCACCCCCAGTCTATGCTGTTCTCTCTAAAAATAAAACATTTAAATTGAGCTTCAAGTAAGCTGCCTAATGTTTGTTTCATTTACTCCACCAGATCCCATTTACAGAAAGCTTTCAATAACTACACAGCACTGAGAGACTCTAACTTCCTTCAGGATCATTCTTTATGGTAAACCAGCAGGTTGTTTCTGTGTCTTGAGAGCCAGGGGACCAGAAGATGAGCAAAAAGCAATGGAAGGATTAGACTGGGGGAAATTTTCAAATTCAGCCACCAAAAACCAAATAAGCAGAATCAATTATATGTACCCTCTCCCAAATTTAAATATTTTGCTTACAAATAGAATAAATTTATCAGAGTTTTTGTTTTTGTTTTTTTTTTTTTTAAGTTTATCTGTGTTGAGAAAGAGGGAGAGCACAAGCAGGGAAAGGGTAGAGAAAGAGGGAGAGAATCCCAAGCAGACTCTGCACTGCCAGTACACAGCCCAATTTGGGGCTCAAACTCACGAAATGTGAGATCATGACATGAGCTGCAATCAAGAGTCAGACGCTTAACTGACTGAACCACCCAGGCGCCCATCAGAGTAGTTTTATATGTGGACTAAGACAAATTCAGAAACCATTAACAAAAAAATTCAAGGTGTCATGGTGGGTTTTAAACCTCATATCTATAAGGCTTCGTTCTATCCCCTCGGAGGGAGTCAGACAATTGTGACAGAACAAACATAGATTATCTTTGGCCTTAGACCATTTTTTCTACATGTCTACAATTGGATTTTTGTTGATTTCTCTCTGGAATTAATTATAGGCCAGGTCAATTTTCCATACCCAGTGAATTCTGTAGAAATCTTTCTACAATAAAACTTTTGATTTGTAAGTTATTTGGTACATAGTCTACTTTCCTTGCAATTTTAGGGCTGATTATATCCATGAGATTTGTCATTAATAACTCAATTAGCTTTCATAGTACAATCTCTGATACTTTCCTTGTTATGCTCTTTTATCACTGCAACAATACCCCAGGAAACTTTTATTATATAGCTTGAATAGTTCGCGATTTATTGATTTGAGGATCATTCAGCAACCACTTAGCATCCATGATATATTAGATAAAAAAATATGTAGCTGTTTTGTGCTCTTATGGAATTCTCAATATGTGTTTGATGAAAACATTTTAAGAACTTCTGTACCAGAAAACAGCATGCAAATTAATGATCATACAAATAATGGAATCAAAGGATTAGAAATATGAGGTGAAAAACCCATGAAATCCATTTATGATTAATTTTTGCTCTAAAATATGAATGATTCTACAAGTTTCCTCAGTAATCTTAAATATTTATTTGTACATTAAGAATAGTTTTATTCACAACTAGCATATTTCATGCATTAAAAAAAACAGTCTCCTTGGAGTGCCCAGGTGGCTCATTCAGTCAAGCATCTGACTCCATTTTGGCTCAGGTCATGATCTCACGGTTCTTGAGTTTGAGCCCCATGTCAGGCTTTGGGCTGACAGTGTGGAGCCTACCTGGGATTCTCTCCCTCTTGCTCCACTTCTCCCCTGCTTGTGCTCAGTCTCTCTCCCAAGGTAAACTTGAAGAAGAAAAAGAGAAGAAGAAAAAGAGAAGAAGAAGAAGAAGAAGAAGAAGAAGAAGAAGAAGAAGAAGAAGAAAAGAGAAGAAAGCAGTTTACTTAAAAAAAAATAGCCTCCTTCCTCAGACATGTTAGCAAGTATTTCATGTTCAGTCTCACTTTCCAAAATTTTCTCATTCTGACCTTTGTAAACCCTTTTACAGCTTCACATTCTTCCTTAAATGAATGGTATCAGGTCCAGTGTGGGTTCAAATGATTCTGAGTCTGAAACATTCTGTCATTCTTTGCATCCCAAACTCTTCCCCACAGCTTAATTCCCTTCAAGACTAAAAAATACAATATTGCTGACTTGGATTCAGTAAGCTTATGAAAATACATAGAGACAGCTATTATTTATCATTTGCTTTTTTTCCCCTGAGTTTTAAAATTTATTTATATTGATGACCATCATGATACTGGATAAAACGTCATATCAACTTGCAGTAGTGTGACTTCTCATTTTTCCTACACTAACAGGGACAGATTTACTGTCCCTGTGATCCAGATTTTATTTGTTCTTCCCCCTCCACCACCATTATCTCCTTTGTCTTTTCATGTTTTTACTTAAGATACTCTTGCTTGTCCTCAAGTATCCTCCATCAACTTTCTCCTTTATTAATCGGCCTCAAGTAGCCACTTCCATCTCTGGAATGTCCTAGCAATGATTTGGTGTGCAAATTAATTTGACCACACTTTCATTCAACAGTATGACTTGTCAAGCAAAGCCAAATAAAACAGGCACAAAGCCGTGTCTTAAGGAAGCTTACACTCCAGTGGGTGAGACAGACCAAAAACAAAATAAATGCACGATCACTTAACAGATTAAATGGTGAAAGGAGGAAAAAATCAAGCAAAGGTGATAGGGAGCAGGTAGGTTCTACTTGTATTTTGCATTTTTTTCCCCCTCTCAGTTTTTCTGTCAAGTTCTGTCAAGTTCCACTTTTTCAAAAGCATGATTCTGGAATGTCAGATTGCATATAAAAAAAACTGGAGAAAGAATTTGAGGCTCTAATTTTAATCCCTGTGAAGGCTGCTCGGTTTTCATGCTACTCTTATTGAAGTACTAGGTGGCCTTTTAGGTTGTGAACAAAAGCCTCAGCAAGGCTTCAACTACTATTTTAACTCCTCTGCCCTGTGAGTCAGCCCGTTCTGCTCAGCTTCTCAGCTGTTCCTTGCGGAGTCGTCTTGCGTAGTGCACCATTGGTGGAGAGGAAATGGGCTGTCAAAGGAGCTGATAATTTCAATTAGTCAGAGATGGCATCTGCGCTGAGCACGCTGTAATGACACAGCTTGTTAGCTTTTGAGCAAGGACACAATCTGCAGGATCCTGACACAGAGCTGAGGTTTCCTTGAACTGATGCTTCTTCAGCAAGATGCTCATGTTTGAGAGGCTGAAGATCTCCTATCTGCAGTATGAACTCCACAGTCTGTTCAGGCCTCATGGACAGAGGTCATCGGCAGAAACTTCTCAGTCAGGAAGTCCCGAAGTGCCAACATTATCTACGACACCTAAAGTGACCATTTCTCAAATCTTTCTCTACTACACTTCACCTCGAGTCAAATTAATGTCTACAAGTATCTTTTTCTAGAGACCCAACAATGTCGTAAAATCCTCTTGCTCTGTGTTTCTCTCACCTTATCCAGTGGCCTACCCCCAGTTGGAATCTAGACAATAGGGGATTAAAACCTATCTCCAACTTTCTCCTCTACTCTGGTCATCTTTGTTTCTTCCTTGTTTTCCAACATTCCAGGACCAGAAAGAATAGATGTTCATCTTCTTGCCAAGTATCTTTCCAGTCACCAGCTAGACTCCAGGACCTGATCTTTTTTTACTGCCCACCTGCTTGTATGCATGGATTTTTTTCCTTCAGCTCTTTGTCCCAGTTCATCTCTTAACACAGTCAGAAGACCTAGTGGGTATCACATCCCATGATGAAACAAAGTCTTGATCCTATTATCTTACAAAAGGACACAATTTCACCCCATCTGCCCTACCTCCTCACTCTGGGATGCTAATTCTCAAGATCAGGGTTGGCATATTGAAGAGCACAAAAGGATCCTTATTTAAGGAGAGAAATTGAAATACTTCAGTTTAATCTTCATAAAACGTTAGCTCTGATAAACTAGGTAAACTCTTACTAAATAATACCCTCATCAATGTATCTTCTTAAACTTGATCTGATGGGGCGCCTGGGTGGCTCAGTCGGCTAAGCGTCCGACTTCAGCTCAGGTCATGATCTCGCAGTTCGTGGGTTCGAGCCCTGCGTCGGGCTCTGTGCTGACAGCTCAGAGCCTGGAGCCTGTTTCAGATTCTGTGTCTCCCTCTCTCTCTGACCCACCCCGTTCATGCTCTATCTCTGTCTCAAAAATAAATGTTAAACAAAATTTAAACTTGATCTGATTGTGCCATGGCAACTCAAGAATTTGTGTTAGCTATCAAATCCCAGTAACATATGAGAGAATCTAGCATTTGTTCAGACTTTTACTCATCATCAAAGTCAACCGGAAAGTAGTTGAATGTAAGTCATTATGTACTAAGTATTCTAAAAAGAAATGTTTCACTAAACACGCAATTTTTCACAGGTGATTTAAAAGACTTCCTGAAACCCCAAAGACTGTAACTTGGTAAAAAGGAAACAGGTGCCTTTTACTGTTTGGTTTTATTACCCAAATTTGCACAACCTCTAGTCCTATGTGATTAGTGACTGGCAGAGAGTTGTGTTGAAAGTCAACTGCTAACCTTAAAAAATACAACTGACAGTATTTTACCAGCAAAAGATGGATTTATTTAGGAATAAGAGAGAATTGTAATAAGGGATGAGCAAACTATGGCAAAACCATAGTCAAGTCTACCAAAGGAGAGGAACAGACTCTTCTACAGAGTGAAGCAGAAAGATGGGAAGGCTGTTATAAATAAAACGTCCAATGGACTAAACTGGGAGCTCATAGTGGCCTTTCATTGGCTGAACTATGACTGTCTCTCATTGGCTGAGCTGTTGCTGAGGGAGGAGGAAGAGTTCCTTCCTCCTGCTGCTATAGTAAGTAGTACCTATTGGCTAAGTCTCTATCTTCCTGTTGGGTCTGCAAGGGATATTGAGTTGGAGGGTGTGAGAGCTCCCCTGGTGAACCTCCCCCTGTCCATTGTAGTGAGGCTTCCCTTTATTATTTTTCACAAGATTCACTACTCATGTTCTCTAGATTTTAATTACAATAATGTTTTCCACTCTAGTGCAACATTAAGCCCTATTTCCATCATTAAGAATTTATTGAGTTTAAACTCGTTATGTGCCTCCAAGTAAGGAGAAAATAAAGCACATACAGGCTTCAGCATGGAATAGACTACAAATCAAGAAGTATTTGGGAACTGGACAATGACACTTGGGGACCCTTAATTCTGATCAAAAGAAACAGAAGTCAATGACTTCTGCAATAGGGGCACTCTTTTCTTGTTATTTTAAGAGCACGGACCCTGGAGACAGACTGCCTGGGTTCAAACGCTATCTCTGGTATTTATTAGCTATGTGACTTTGGGCAAGTCTCAAAATATTCGCTGTTATATTAGAGACAGTCTTAGCAGATAATGTGCTTGTAAATACACTTCCTTCAGATTGGTCTGATCATGCCATTTCTACTTAGGAGACTTTCAACAATTAAATTCTAGTAACTTGTGTGAGAATCTAGCTTCCATACAGGCTTTTATTTTCTTCTTATCTCCGTATACCAGTTCTCACTTGTAAAATGGAGATAATGATGATCCATGTCATACTGTGTTGGAAAGAGTAAATGAATTATTGTTTATAAAGCACTTAGAAGAGCCTGGAACATACTACATACTAAATAAATGAAAAATCAACAGACGTCCAAAAGCCATTTTCCTACTAAAAACTCAGTATTATATGAAACACTTTCTAATTCCAGACTGGACAAGGCAGAAGAGTTTATAAGGCTAAAAATTACATAAAGAATATATAATTTCCTTGATAACAAACAACTGTAGGAAGCCTCTCTCAGGGCCCATTTTGAGGAACTGGAACTTTAATTTTAGGAATGCCTAGACCTTTGCATAAAGATGGAACAGACAAGTTCTGTAAATAAAGTCTAAACTGCAAATAGTTGTGTGCGGCAACTGTTAGAAAATGCCATGGCAGTAAGACAGATTATATATATATATATATATATATATACACACACACACACACACACATACATATATACACACACATATATACACACATATATACACAAGTGTGTGTGTATACGTGTGTGTATATACATGTGTACATATATGTATATATATATATATATAAAATAGTTGGTGTATATGTATATATATATACACATATATATACATATATATGTGTGTGTGTGTGTATATATATATGTATATATACACACACCTATACATTTATCTGCTTAAATAACTGAGTGGTTTTCATTTCATAAAGCCCTCCAGGCACTTTTAGTAAATATTTTTGAATAACCAACAATTAAGGGTCATTTCTTCTCAATACTTATACAGATGGGTGTCTAAATTAGGAGAACTCTAAAAATAGGCAGTACAGGTACATTTGATAACATGATGCCCTATTGGTAGGAAAATACTGTGTGTCATCATAAGGTTACATACATTCATAGGAACTTTTTTTTCACTTTTATTTCAAAGTAATTGAGCCTCTAAAAATACACAAATATACGAACTTTTATTTATAATAGTTCATGTAAGTGGTATTCACGGTTTTTTCAAGCCTTTATACATATTTCCAGATACTAATTGAGCTTTTGAACTTCTATCTTTATTATTGATTCTCTAAAAAAAAGGTGTTTTTCCAAACCAAGCAATCCACTCTTAACCATAGAGAAAAATCTGATGGTTACTAGAGGGTACTGCGGTGGGGGCGGGGGGGGGGGGTGGCAGAATGGGTGAAGTGATTAAGGAGTGCACTGGTGATGAGCACCAGGCAGAATATGGAATTATTGGGTCACTATATTGTACACCTGAAACTGATATGTCATTAGTCAGGCTGACCTTCCTTTCAATAGCTCAATTTTAGTTGTTTCATCAATGTTGTTTTTAAGCACATGCTTTCTCATGTTTTATGATTCTCAGCTTGGGGTCCTCATCACAAAATGACTTTTTAAAAGTCTTACTTGCCAACTTAATGAAATGTAATTATGATGCCTTAAATTCTTTTAATTCATAGGAGCATCTGTGGACTTTCTGAATAGTTCAACTCACAGGGTCCCTGTGAAATGTTTGATCATGTTAAGATTAAGCACACTGGTCCTGAAGCCTACCTACCCCAAGTTAAATAAGAGTTCTGAACCCTGTTAGTTGTATGATCATGAGCATATTACAGAATCTCGGTGTCAGACGCCATCTGTGAAACAGGGATAATAATAATATTGAACTCATAGAGCTATTAGAAGGGTTAAATGAGTTAGCACATATATATAAAGTACTAGAACATAGTAAAGGCTATTATTACTATGAACTATTATTAGTAATGAACAGTTCCCTTCTATCCGTCATCACTTTGTTCACTCTCTTGGCATGTGGTTATTTTTTTTTCGACCACTGGTGTGATTAGTCCTTCATGTTCTCGTAGAATCCACTTTGCTTGCACTATTTGGCTTACTCCTTATTCTTTATGCTTCTTCCATGAAACAGAAACATCATTATTTATACTTCTGCAACAGACATATAAATATAGGTCTAAAAAGGAACAGATCACCTTACTACCTGCTAACATGCATTCAACTATCTTACTAAATGACCCTAATTTTATTTGATCTTTACCTTTCCACACTATCCTTTCTCTTGAGTGTTGTTTTTCCTCTTCCTTTTATAGATTTAGTGTTTCAGCTGTCATCTTTAGCACCATTGTGATCACCTGAATGCTCCAATTACCAAATTTGACCATTAGGAGCTAGTTTAAGTTGGATATTGACTCTTCTTAGCATTGCCCCTGTAACTGAACAGTGTTTAAGAAGATCATCATCACCACCCTTACTTCTGTCCTGGCACATCACATCCGTCATCCCCTAAAAAGTACTCATTTCTTACAGGCAAGAGAACAGGACAGAGCTTGAAGCTGATACCAGAAGTGCACTGGAGAATTTGGGTCAGGAGGAGGATCTCTGAGAGAGAGACTTGGTTCTTGGCCTGCTTCTAGCTGGAGCCCAATTGGGTCATAAGCTCCATAAGCTCACAATTGATCTCAATGTTTAGGAGTTCATCAAGCTCATTCCATTTTTTTCCCCAATTTAATATGTTGCAATGCTGCTTCATACTTTTAGTATCTAATTGCATCTGCCACTTAAACTTCCTTTGACTCTGATAACAAGGTAAATTTTTGTGCTTAAATATCAAGTCCCCTCGGATATTTCCAGCCAAATAAGCCTAAGTTTCATGTTTGCCCAATAGCTTACTAGTGATAAGAATTTTTCTTTGATCTGTTTCAGCCCTAGCAGTTAAAGGAGCATGAAGCATGGAAAATTTCCTTTCTAACCAAAGAATGTCTCCTAAATACAAAAAAATATTAATTTATGTCCTATTGTATTAAACCTTTCTTTCCCCTCCCCCTTTCTTTTCCACAAACTCAAAATCTCCATGTTCTGATTTCATACCTCTATTTTGTCTTAACGCAATCAATAAATCAATGATGAACAGATAAAACTTTGTGTACTGGTGTGTACATACGGTAATACTTTCAGTCCCATTGACTTTTATCATAAAACAATCACAATCCAGTGATGTGACAAGCCCTTGGAAAAGAGAATCCCCAGTTGAAACTCATTTTCAACGCTTATCTTCTCAGCCTTCTAGGCCTTTAGAAATATACCAGCATAATTCACAGATTTTGATTAACTGTACGTTGAGAAATGATAGCTATAGGTAGGTCCTGTAACAAGTACTCCACTTCAACTCTGTACCTAACCCTTTTCTGGTTCAGTAAAATGACATGAATTATGAGTAAATCTAACTTTTAGGTTTGGTATCAAAAGACACCATGTTGTGTTTCCTCTGCAGAGATGTACTTCTGTATAATCTCTGAAGAAAAATTGATTTGGTAAGATTACCACAATAAAGACAGGAGAAAAATTATT
Organism: Lynx rufus; assembly: GCF_022079265.1. Classification (NCBI taxonomy): domain Eukaryota; kingdom Metazoa; phylum Chordata; class Mammalia; order Carnivora; family Felidae; genus Lynx; species Lynx rufus. The sequence continues at coordinate 87,579,861 of NW_025814856.1, forward strand.
CTCAGTACATCCGTTTGCCAACAGTTAATGTGCTAATAACATAGCAAAAGTACTTTGAAAAAAAGATTTTAATCACATTTCTGGCTGTAGCACCTACTAGCTCTAAGACTCAGGGCAAGTGCATCTAATTGCTTTAAGCTTTTGTTTTTTTTTTTTTTTTTACATTTAAAGTAAGATTATTATCTGCCTCTTAGAGTTATTTTGAAAATTCAAGGAGTTGAGATTTAGAAGGACAGTGAACATTACTAGCAATCTGTGGAAGTTACTATGAAATGGGTTTTCTTTATGGATTCCATGATCCATAAGGCCCTTCTTCCCTACTCAGTGTAACAGTATTATATGTAGATTTTTCCTGAAACATAGTGAACTGTGACAATCTTCAAGACCTATTATTTTTAAAATCCATTGAGCAAAACTTTAGGCAGTAGTGTAAGAGATAAGAGATCTGCATAGATCTCAGGCTGTAGCCCCTCTAAAAAATCCCTTGATGTTAATTTGAACCCAACCTTTCAACCAGAGAGGTATTCGGCAGTGTGGAAAAGATACATGGGACTCCTCGATCTAATACATACTCCCTTTGACCCAGGTTAAGCTTGAACCCTGAACATTTCATTCTCATTTAGGTCTTTTAAAATTTAGAATAACAATTTGTGGTTTAAGACTTACAAAGTTGTTGCTGTGAATTAATTTATGTAAAGCTCTTGACTGATATAAAGATAAGATTTAGGTCTTTCATGTCGTTCAGTTGGAGCGTCTAGGACTGTGGTCACGCATCTTTGGGAGAAATATTTATGAAACAACGATGGCCACCATGTATTGCCACAATGAAGAGGACTTACCTTGGGGTAAGTCCAATACTTGAGGTTTGATACCTGAGGTTTGATAATTACATTCTTCATATCTAGAAATGTGATGTCATAAACACGGTCCTGGAGCCCCTTCATATACAAATGGATTATTACAGTTACAGTAATATTCCCGTTTGTCCTCAGTACTATTTGGGACTAAAACTCCCAAGATTGTGAGCAAAGAGGCTCATAAGGGTGCCTGGCTGGCTCAGTTGATAGAGCATGTGACTCTGGATCTTGAGGTTTTAAGTTCAAACCCCAAACTGGGAGTATAAATTACTTCAAAAAATACTATCTTTAGAAAAACAAAAAGATGGGGCGCCTGGGTGGCGCAGTCGGTTAAGCGTCCGACTTCAGCCAGGTCACGATCTTGCGGTCCGTGAGTTCGAGCCCCGCATCGGGCTCTGGGCTGATGGCTCAGAGCCTGGAGCCTGTTTCCGATTCTGTGTCTCCCTCTCTCTCTGCCCCTCGCCCGTTCATGCTTTGTCTCTCTCTGTCCCAAAATAAATAAACGTTGAAAAAAATTAAAAAAAAAAAAAAAGAAAAACAAAAAGATGCTAATACAAGAACCCCAAAATATGTATGTTAATAATCTATTAGTCACCCCCTTTGTAACTTATTTCACAATCCTTTGCTATTTATTATCAAACAGCTCTTATTCAATGACCCTGATAATGAATTCAGAGATTCTTGATGCCCTAATTTGTTTATCAATGTACCATGTAGCTACAATAGGATAAAACAGAATCCTTAGCATTCATATCTGGTCTAGACTGCACATGGTATACAGGTAAGGCCATTATTTTAAGGTATGCTCCTTATTCAACAAATATTTATTTTCAAGAGACAGAGCATGAGCAAGGGAGGAGCAGAGAGACAGGGAGACACAAAATGTGAAGCAGACTCTATCTCTCAACTGTTAGCACTGAGCCCTACACGGGGCTCCAACTCACAAACTGTGAGATCATGACCTTAGTGGTAATTGGAAGCTTAACCGACTGAGCCACCCAGTCACCCCAGTATGTTTCCTTATTCAAACGACATTGTCCTAATAAAGGTGGTAAATGTCTGTTGTGTGTGTGTGTGTGTGTGTCAGTTCTTGATGAACTATAATCCATGAATAAACTGGATTAAGGTAACATAAAAGCTCATTTTTGCTCAAGTATTTTTCCGTTAGTATCTTTTTGGAAATTGACATAGCCAAGTAAATTTTTTAACAGTTTTTATTCACTTCAAATTCAATATTAAGTTCTTGTAATTCTCATTTTTTCAACGCTTTCATTATGCTATTTGGTGTTTTTATTAAAGCTGTCCACCAAGTATTTTTAGTTCTCCTCTGACCACACAGAATTGGACTTCTCTGATCCCATGACTTAGGCAGTGGCTATGTAACCTACTTTTATCCAATGCCATGTGGATGGAATTTTATGTTTTACTTTGGGAGGTGGAATTTAAAAATCAACTATTTGCCCCTCTCTTTCTTCATTCCTGTCCCTCTGATCCCAAGCTTGCCATGTTGAACTCAATACTCCAGATGGAGGCTGTTTAGTGTCACAAAAGTTAACAATGCACTGGAGAGACTACAGAAGAAATACAATGAAAATGGAGCTTGAATGATAAACTTTTGCCTTTTTAGACTGGAGAGAGGTGGAGATAATTCCTGACTGCGGCATGAGGTAGCTTAGCATGACAGATACACTACTCCTTTTAGATCTATCTTAAGACTTCCTCCTTTGTTAAAATTACTATGAATTACCAATAGCTTTTGTATTCTTTAAAATGTGATCCATTGGGGAGAGAACATAGTGTAGAAATAAATGTTTAATGACCAAAATTTCTCCACATTTTGTCAAAGACATTAATTTGCAGAGGTAACAAATCTCAAGCTTTAACCATCATCTGCAGGCTAAAGATAAATGGTCGAGTTTGCAAGATTTGTGAAGAAAGAAGTAAAAAAGCCTAAGGAAAAAAAATATATATACAGGTGATTTAAACAAAACTTGATTGCATAGAGTAACAAAATAATGCCCAATGTGTTAGAGAGTATAAAACTGAATTGTAGTAGAACAGTAACATGTAAGTTTGGGAGTAGATGTGTTTTAAGCACTCTATGGGAAAGAGAAAAAGGTATTGATTACCATCAAATGTTAAGTTTCACATGTAGGTAAGTACTGAAGCTATAGATATAAGGTATAAACATTCCTAAGAGGAAAGGGAATAAACAGGACCATAGGAAATAATCAACCCAGAATTCTATAGCCAAAATATTATTTTTTTTTATTTTGGTAATATAATTTTAACCCAACACATACAAAATGAGAATGAATTGGTGATAGATACATACAAAACTAAGCCAATAAAAAAATTGGTAGTAATTCACATCACACACAGGCAAAAAACTATACAACAAAGGCAACAAGCATAGCACATCACAACGTTTATCTATAAATAAGATTTTCATAGTTCCAGTAATAACAGGGTTAATTTTTCTAATGAAAATGGACTTAACCATTTGAAATACAGCCAAGAAAAATGTAAATGAGGATGACCCTAAGCATGCAAAATTGTAAGTCAATATAGATTACCTCAAACTGGAGAGAGAGAAATGGTTTTAGAACATGTTATTTAGAAATTGAGGCAAGTAAGAGGAAAAAGCGCTGGGATTGGAAGAGTTTGTGCCTGGGAGTGAAATCAAGGGAATAGGTAGAACTGAGGCAGGACACTAGTGTTTTTGCATTAAAGTAATTTTAAAAATGACTTTTAAAACTAAAAATATCTTAATATTAAAAAAATTATTTTTTATCTTTATTTTTGACAGAGAGAAGGAGAGAGAGTGTGAGTGGGGGAGTAACAGAGAGAGTGGGAAACAGAATCTGAAATCTGGGGCTCGAACTTGGCAACAGGGAGTTCATGATCTCAGCCAAAGTTGGACGCTTAACCCACGGAGACACCCAGGTGCCCCTGACAGGTTTTTAAAGGTAAATAAAGACATTCAAAAGTTGCATTTCCACTTTAAGACTTCTATGCTAGTAATTGCCCAATTAGAATTCCAGTCCAAACATCAATCCGGACTCATCTGTCTTAGCTTTCTCAGTAACCCCACTATCGGTTTCATTTGTAATTCTAAGTGAGCCCCTGATTTCCCAAGCATGCTGCCTATTCCTCCCCCCTCTCCCCTGCTTCCCTCGTGTTTTTCCCCAGCAGAGGATAGCACCATTATTCAGCCAATCACCCATGTCAGAAAATTAAAGGTCATGCCTCTCTGATTTACTCCCAGCACATCATCACTGAACCCTCTAAGTTCTGTCTTTAAAATATCTGAATTGGTATTCTTTTTTCCATTACTGTCGATGCTCATTTAGCTCTGATACTACTGAACTTAGTTATTCATAGATATGTCACGTACTCTCTTACCTTTAGCTCTCATCATCGAATGGTCCTTCTGCTTGGACCCATTTTCTGTGTTTCTCTTTTAGGGATGAGCCTAAATACTGGTTCTTCCAACAAGTTCTCCCTAACATAATCATTCCATTACTATGGTTTTAGCCTAGTTATCACAATGATACCTATCATAATAACTGACAGCCAGGAGATAATTCTATTTCAAGTATGAATGGATCAAATGAATTACAATATATAAATTTGAAGAGAATGGTTCTTATTCTTCTTTCATTAAGTAGCAGTCATTTTTAGGTTACTGAGGGATAGGTAAAAACTATTGCGTGTTAGTTTTACCTAAGTTCTATGCTGCCCAGATTACGTGTTTTAATGGGACATCCAAATGTTTTGGCTATCATCTGCAAATTCACACATCACGGCTCTTAAACAGAACACAGGAAACTACCTGTCAGTGTAGGTGTTTTCCTTAACACATAGACAGAGTGGCAGAAAGGTCTTTCTACCTAAGGAAGGGTCTTCTGCTTGGTAGGTTAAACTCAATGTTAGAACACTGTCTGCTTAACAGACATTGACATGAGATTTAGTTATGCCTCCCCACCCTACCCCACCCCCTTTCATCTCTTAGTTGAACAACTGTCAGTTTGCCAAAAAAGACCTCAACCCTTACTCTGCTAGGCTGTCAGAGAGATGCATATTCATTTGGGACTGCTAGGGACAGGGTCAACTTGGGTGGCTATATTTATTTTTAGATGAGATTTATTTTATGTTAAAAATTTCTTCCTCACATTAGGATGTAATTTTGACAGCTCAGGGGGTAAATTGTCACAAGAGGTTGCCAAGTGGAAAAATTCCAGTAGCACTCACTTTAGGAAGAATTTAAAATCAAAGGACTGTTGTATATGCAACATAATTACCTTTGTCATTTCATTCAACTTTTCAACATTGCAACTTTCCAGTAGCTAAACACATAACTAGAATGAATCTATTTTCATATTTTCTCATACACATTAAGTAGGAGGTGGCAAAATACAAATATATTGCCATGTACTTACCCCATTTTGTTATTCTGTGAATGTGATTTGGTAGGTAAAAGTGCACTGGGAAAAGAATTCATATGTTCTCTTCTGATTCATTCCTTATATTGTGACCTTGAACACATTACTTTCTACAAAATGGTGCTGTTATGTCTTGCCATTTGGCAAGAATATAAAAATATTTTTAAAAATATTTGTTTTTAAAGTTTATTTATTTTGAAAAAGAGAGAGAGAGCATGAGTGCAAGCAGGTAAGGGGCAGAGAGAGGGACACAGAGAATCCCAAGCAGGAACCACGCTTTCAGGGCTGAGCCCAATGTGGGGCTCAATCCCATGACCCTGTGATCATGACCTGAACCGAAATCAAGAGTCAGATGCTCAACCAATTGAGCACATTCAGGTGTCCCTATAGAATATTTATGTAGAAGAATATATTAACTCTATAATGCTTCAGAAATGCAAAATATTCTTATGTTTTAACATTTTAATAAACACTGTAATTGTATATTACAATACTTATATGATTCTGTGTAATATATTTATAACTGACATATACTATAGCTCTATAATTATATATTAAAATTGTACCGTTAAATCTCCAAGTAAAATAGATTTGTTGTTTACATCGTTTGTCCATAGGCTAAGTTTAGTGAATGGTTTTGTCAAAGCAGGAACAATCCTCTAGAGTAGAGGAGGACTGAGCTGTGAAGGGACTTGATACAATTAGGCATTCAGAGATGATTTGTTGTCAAAATGGAATAGGATAGTTGTCATTCGTGCTTTTATTCATTCATATCTACTAGTCCTCCAATATATTCGAACTGCTGTTAAATAGCTTTCTGTTAGGTGTTAAAAACAGCAAGATGACTATCATTCTGCCAGTTATCTGTGCACAGTCTAGTAGGGATATAGCAAGCTGAAATTTGTAAGATATTCTACAAATGCTACAGAGTGCTGTGAATTCACCAAGCAAGAGGCATTAGCTTTGAATGAAGGACAGGTCCAGAAATGTTGCACAAAGTATCATCTAGAAGGTGAAGGATGAGTAAGGGGAGAAGGAATGAGAAGAGAGAAATTTAAGTGGTGAAGGAGGAAAGCATAAAGTAACATACCCAGTTAGGGAACGTAGAGCAAGCTGGTGCCTTAGGATTAGAGCACATGGTCAGGAAAAAGTGAGGATTAGAGAAGGGAGACAGATGATGAAGAGCTTCTTATCAGGCTAAGAGATTTGAACTGTATTTTAAAGATATTGGGCTATCTTAAAAAGATTTAAGCAGAAAAGTGTCCTTGCCAGATTGTGTTTATTCTTCAAGTAGTGTGAAGTATTTACTCCAGTATCAAGAGGTCTGAGTATAGGGGATTATTATAACAGTTTTAAAATGTTGAAGCTGTGAAAGACAGTGATTTTCATGGAGATAAAGATTTGGGAGGTGTGGTGGTGTACTTTAGAAGTTTATGTGATAGAATGATGATGAAATGTGGGGGACGGGGAGGGGGCAACATCCAAAGTAGGGTTCTTGTATGGGTATTAGCAGTGGAAAAATTAGATTCACGTAAAAATGTAGTTGAGGGTATGTTAGGTTTTACTTTTAGAGCATTCAAAAGGAAATCTTTCCTAAGAAGTCACGTACACAAACTTGATCTCTGAAGAGAATTGACAGGTATGAGAAATTTTATCTACACATTTCCATCTTAAGTAAGTTTACTTACGTGGAATGGACATGGAATCACTTTTTAAAGAAGAAAAAAGGGGCATAGTCTATCATTTATGTTTTAAAAACTTCTAGCTCAGGGGTGCCTGGGTGACTCTGATGGTTGCCGCTGACTCTTGATTTTGGCTCTGGTCATGTACGATCTCACTGTGAGCAAGATGGAGCCCTTTCCTGACAGCGATGAGCTTGCTTGGCTCTCCCTCCCTCTCTGCCCCTCCTCTGCACATATGTGGGTAGGCGCGTGCGCACGCATGGTTTCTCTCAAACATTTAAAAAATTAAAAATCTAAAAAAAATAGTAGCTCAAAGATGGGCTTGTGGTTTTGAGTTAGTCTTGCTTTCTGAGGAAACAAGGGTAATGTCGGTATATATTCCAATTGCTCAAGTCCCATTAGCTGATGGGCTTTCAAGAATATGATTACATTTCTTTCAGTAAATGTATCTTTCTTCATGTCACTTATGTTTTTAGAAGTAAAATATACATTGTCTAAGACAAGAAGCATTATTTTTTGCTTTTTGGCAAGATACCTCCGTAATTTTCATCTATTGCTCATTAACATTCTGTGTGACTATTTTGTCACTAAAACTTCTATGTGCCTATTAGTGAGTCATTAAAAAAATGAAAAATTATGCATCCTGTCTTGACCGAAGCTTTTCCTTTCTACAGTTCATTGTTATTTCTTCTATCTTTGAAAATATTCATGTTCTTTTTCAAGATTTACTTCCATTATTCTAATGTAAAACATTTGATCTTCTCACCCTTCCTAATCCTTAAGCATTAATATCCTATTTAATAATTTTGTATTATTTGAAATACCTACAGATATATTTAGTACTATATTCAGAACATTGAAGGTTTTCTTAGGGTAATTTTCAACTCTGAGACGAAATTCTTTGATCAAGGTGGATGTGCTTCCAATAATTTATGCAGTAGGGCACAATCCACCAAATTTAAATATACTACAGATTGACTTTCTTGCTCACATATGGAAACAATTATTAACCAAATGTGCCATTTGTACCATATACTGTCTTAAAGATTTAAAATAAATAAAAATTATCTTAGTTTTAAGTATATAATGCACACAAGGTCAATTTTGATGATTTGTAACAAGGGTCAACAATTTTTTCTGTAAGCGTACATAATAGGTAATTTTGGCTTTGTGGATAAGATGTAAAGTTGAGGAAATTATGTAGTTTTTCATTTTGCAGAAACAATTTTCCACAATTTTTATTGACAAATAATTGAGTATAATTTTTATGTAATAGTAATAAGTCTAGTAATAAGAATAAAATTATTGGGAAAAATAAAAAAAAATAACTGATAGGATTTAGTGTAATCCTATCACATCAATTGAAAATGTTTGCAAGAAACATTCTTAGGTTGAAGTTCATACCAAATGAAACGATAGGCCAGATGTGGCCTGTGGAGTGCAGGTTTTCACTCCAAGTTAAAGGATGCTTTATCAAAGTTTGAGTGTTTTAAAAAGTGTTAAGGTTGCAAAAATATTAATTGTAGCTACATGATTTAATGTACAGTAACAGAAATGAAACCCACTAATATGAGCTATCGAGAGGTCTGGAAAATCATGATCCATATATTGTGCCTTTTTATCCCCTTCGTGTTTGATTATCTCTATCCTAAGTCAAAGAGTGATTGTTGGGAAATCAAAGAGGGCTCTGTGAAGAGGAACTACCATGCTGTAAATGCTACATAGTTTTTACCCTCCTATGGGAGCTGTGCTAGGGATTCTTTCGAGGACTTAAAAGCGTCCATTAGTTTTACATCTCGCAGACAAACATTACATGTATACGGTTCACCTAGTTTTCCAAAGAATTAGGACAGTAACTACAAGACGCTTCCCATGAAAAGGGTTCGACCACTCCATGCCATTTGTCCATGTAGTACGACACCAAAAACCATGACACCGATTCTCCCCTGCATAGCTAGGGACCTGACCCCTATGTACAGATACAGCGCTGGCCTCACTGATGAGAATTAAGGGTTTCCTAATCTGATTTTAAGCCCACTACTTATAAACTGAGACAACTCACGGTTAAGCTTCTCTTTTGCTCCTGCTCTTATACCACTACCATTAGCAAGGCTGCATAGTTATCATGGACTTTCCATACTTGTCCCTGAGACTTGATCTCACCATGTTGTCTTTGAAATCAGAGACTGACTTCAGTCATCGGGCCAGCTCCAATTGTCCCCAAGGCCAGGGTTCTTCCCTCAGATTTGGAGACTGTTTTGAACCCCAGCCTTGAAATCAAGGCACTGCTACCTGCTTTGGACCTCTGGACACTACACTGTGTTCTGTCTGCATGTTAAGAGTCTGGCCAATATCAGAATCTTTACTGCAGAGCCGTGCTACTTCTCAGGAACGAGGTTTCCCAAATGCCTATGCATCATCTGGGCCATTAAATGATCAGGTTGTCTGAAAAAAAATTTTTTTTCGTGGAAAATTGCTTAATATATTTTGGTTTCTGGTTTAGGTCTTTCCCAAACTCGAAGTGCGTATGTCCTTCAATCTGAGGAACAGTACTCGCTTTAAGTGTTTGATATTTGTCTTCAAATGAAAAACTGATTAATCATCATGTTTGTCTAAAAGTTTTAGAGTTTTAGTAGATCAAAAATCCCCTAAGTGTGGCTGGAGGGTGGTTGCAGTTTACTCCTCTGTAGTTTTCCCAGACAGTGATGGCCTCTCCACTACCTCTCATAGCCAATTAATCTGCTAATTGGCAAGATTTCACTTTGTCCTGTGACATGAAGATCTGTCCCCAAGGATGAGTGTTTGGCAAGGGATTATTTACGTATTTTACCAATCTACACATTAATGACTACAGGGCTCAAGTGTCTGGCCTCAAGTGACAGTACTACATGGTCGATCAATGCCGAAGTGGGGGCTAAAATGAATGCTAGCAATTCACCAAGTGACTACAAATCAGAGTGACTGAATCTATTCATCACATCCAAATCTGTTACAGGAAATAGGCTTGATGAAACACAATAACTTCATCCATACAGAAACAACTGGCCCTATTCATCAAGAAATGAAGACAACACCTTCATATTTTTTCCTTCAAAACAAGTCAAGTTTTCATGCAAACTTTCTATATTCGTCTGAACATCTTTGTGTTTTACCTGCCTGTAAGCTTATGATTGCTGTCATTTTGTCACCTGAGAGAATATATTAGCGTTGCATTCACCAAGCATCAACAAGGTGTGTATGTGAACATACGTTTATGTTCATTTTTGTATTGTGCTCGTCAGGAATTTTTATTAATTGTCAGCTTGCTAAATTTACTATTTAACCTTGAAACTATTGTAATCTACACAACTAAAAACGATTTTAACTGGCTGTATTTTGGAATAATCCTTCTGCTACATTTTCCCACTTATGCAAATGCATTATGTAACAAGAATCATCTTAGATGTATATTATGCAACCGGGTCACTACTGAAGAACTGAAAATACCACAGAGATGGAAATAAATTTTGGAGTAAAAAAATGTTTTAAAACATGCCAACACCTCCAATTCCCCAAGAGCCTCAGCTTAATCATGATCAGCTCTGTGGTGGGAGACCGAAGGACAATCACAGGAGTGTTGTTTATCTACTTGGAGAAAATTCATTACCTCCAACATTATTTGACATGAAAACAGATATACCTCTGTCACTGCTTTGACCTCTCTAATAAGATGAACAACTAGGCTGAAACATTTATTGATCCGAGCAAAACCCATTCCACCGGAAATAGACAATAGATGCACAACAGTGTAAATGAGGATTTAACATCAGTTCCAAGTAGATTGGCTATTAATCTGGAACCTAAAACAATGCAACTAGCTGTTTGGCAGTCCCACCTTTGATTGGAGGTAAACAAGAAAAAGGACTTCTTGTATTACTCAGTAGGCAATATTTCATGAATATGGGTTATTCTGTATGAAACTTGTAAATCAAGGACACCACCCTCAGTTTGCATTCCATGTGTGTTGAATATTCAAAGTGTTCATCATTTTGAAATTAACTTGCCTTGCTCTTCTTTCTAAAGGTAACAAGATATATTTATGAATGTGTGTCAGGGCTTATTGAACAATTGATTCAGGTGCTCTTTCACCATTGATATTTATAATATTTCTATTACTGCCTTACAGAAAATGACACACTAACAATAGGTTAAAATAAGGCTTATATGTGATAAGGTACAAACAAAATTTTAAATGAGTGTTTTAAACATTTAAATTTGTTTGAGTTAGCTAGAAGCAATTTTATAAACTTTACCAGTACCAGTTTTTTTTTCAAGTCCTTGTATGGGTTCTATTTTTCATGGTTTCAAGCACTTAAAAAATTTAAAAATATTTAATGTAAGTTTTCTATTTATGAGTAGCTAAGGACCAGGAATCATTCAGTAATTTTTTTTGATTCGACTGAATTAAGCTATTCATGTGTCTTGGGAAAGGGAAAGTTGGGAAAGCAGAACAGGATGATGGAATCTGAGTATTCCCATTTCTCTTGAGATACCCTTTCCTGTCATTAAATAAAAAACAACTTTATTTAAACTTCATATTGGATTAATATATATCTGCCTGATTAGACTTTGTGCCCATTTAGTCAAACTTATAAAGAAGAATGATGTGTGTTTACTGGAGCAAATAATTTGTAGCAGAGATACATGAATCATTCAACATATTATCATATGATCTCAAAAGAACTCTTGTGCCAACTCATATGCTATAAATATTAGATATGCCATACTGAAATTGCTTTTCTTGCCACAGGGATTTACTCACAAACTCTAACCCCTCAACATTCTAAATATGGACTTAATGCAATGATAAATGTCATTAACCATTCCTCTGTCTCTTGGTTCACTTTTTTGGGGGGTCTGGGGTGGGGGAGGCCTATGGAACTATGTTGTTTTGCTAGATATCATGAAGAGTTGTCCAGAGTCTGTCTTCAACAGAGACAATTATTTTTCATGCAACAGAATTACACGTGTTTTGTTTTTTTTTTTACAATTCCTATTTAATGAAATTCACTATAAATTTTTGAATGAAAACAATTATGAAGACCTTGCTCAATTATAAAGTCTATTCCTCAAATTTGGACCGATTTTAAATTTTTTAAAATGTTTATTAAGTTTTGAGAGAGACAAAGAGAGAGAGACAGAGAGACAGAGAGAATGAGAATGAGAATGAATGAGCAGGGAAGGGGCAGAGAGAGAGGGAGACACAGAAACTGAAGCAGGATCCAGGCTCAGAGCTGTCAGCAGAGAGCCACATGTGGGGCCTGAACTCACGGACTGCGAGATCATGACCTGAGCTGAAGTTGGATGCTTAACCTGAGCCACCCAGACGCCTCTAGACAAACTTTTTAATAATAATTTGTGGTAACTTCTCCATCAGTATCCAATTATTGTCCTTTCTTTAGTCATCTGAGAATTTCTAAGTATATAGTTGATAACATCATCAGGAAACAGTTATGAAAATGGACTACCTCGAGATTTCATCCTCACATAGGTCAAACTTGCTTGTAGGTCAACCAATTTATTCATGTTAATTTTCTTAACTGTTCAACTGCTTAGTGCAATTGCTTTAACTACATTATTCACTAAGAATTTTAGATGTCGTACAAGTAAAGGAGTAAACAGAATGATGAAATAATTGTGGTCCTTTCTTTGAGACAAAGGCATTTTGGTCCTGAGATATAGTATTAGAGTATCCTGAGATATAGTTATCAGCATTACTATTACTTGTACTGTTTTGTATATACACAACACTTTAATGTAGAAGAGTGTTCTCATTTACATTTGTCATTTGACTTCTAAGCTTATCTTAACAAGCCACTTACATAGGTAGGTAGGTAAATAGATTTATCATTGATAAGCTGGTAGGGAAACAAACCATTTCTGAGACTTGTCCAAGGTCCTATTTTGAGCAGCCATAGAGCATAGATTCCACTCCTGACCTTTTGCCTTTTGGTTTGCAGGGGTTTTAAGGGTTGCTCTTTCTTCTACTAGACCCTCATTTCAGTAATAGGTACTCACTTTTCAATACAGGAAGCACGTGACCTAATCGTTAATACTTTTGATTATAGTTAGTAGAGAAAGGTGAAGTAGAGAGAAAAATTCTAGGATTGAATACAGTATTACAAGGCTGGATTGTGTGGCAGAAAATTACTACCAAGTTGAGGTACTTGAATTTTATATATTTTCATAATTTTATACAAATACCTAAATCGTCCCTTTCAAAGTTTCTCTTCTTTCCCTTTCCACATCACTTTTTGGAAAAACCAGCTGTTTACAAAATTCCCTGGACTTCTTCACCTTCACACATGAGCTTCAATCCTTTTATTTCACTACCTTCCTCACAGCAGCCTATTAGTGATGAAATGAACTTTCTGGAAAGGCTAGCAGGGCTGCAGATAAAAGCTAAAATTCAGGGATGACTATCTCCATAGATGGCATCTTATTAATAGCTAGAGTCACTAACATAGTCAATTTTATATTCTCAGTGTCTAACAGTCTAGCATATAGTAAATATTATTATTTCATCATTGAGTTCATACATTCTGAGAGTCACGGAAGGGGAACTGCCAAGAGTCAGTAACATAACCACCACAAACCTTTACAAGATTTTAATGAAAAATTACCCAGAGTAATAACATAAATTAATTTTGAATTTAGATCACTTTCTTTCATCTTTTTTTCCTTCTATGCATATAAGGTACCTGTGCTTTAATAGAATGCATGTATGGATTTTTATACCAATAATTCTGCTTAAAACTTTAAAAAGATATTTATACAATTATAATATTGCTACACCTATTTTGTTTAAATGTTTATTTATTTTTGTGAGAGAGAGAACACAAGCAGGGGAGGAGCAGAGAGAGAGGGAGACACAGAATCTGAAGCAGGCTCCAGGTTCTGAGCTGTCAGCATAAAGCCTGATGCGGGGCTCAAGCCCACGAACTGTGAGATCATGACCTGAGCCAAAGTCAGACGCTTAATCAAATGAGCCACCCAGGCACCCCACTACACCTATTTTTAAATGGCTAAAAATAGTCAACTACTTGGCTATAGAAATTGACCTCAACATTTCTCCATTAGAGGTCTAGTTTGCCTCGATTGCTTTGGATATTTTTTTTAATGATTATCTGTTTGTACATATAGTTGTTAAACACATTTGGATTATTTCCTCAGAATCAATTTCCAACCAAAAAATTTAGAGTAGGATATAGTTTTTAAGGAAGAAAGGTTTTCTCATTATCTGGCTCAATTTAATTTTCCTAAGCAGTTTTGAATATACCACTTGTTGTGTGACTCTGTCTTATCTTTATTCTATTAAATGTGATGGAAGAAAACGTAAACCTAAGAAAAGCTAGTAAAAACAAGACACAAGGAGCCAGCCAGGTATCTTAGGCTGGATACTCCCCTTGCATACTTTTAGGTTCTGTCATCTTGGTTGCCTCCTGTGTCTACCAACTGCCCAGAGAGCACCACTGGCTAAGTGCCCCCCCTTTTTCTTTAGTCTCTCAACCCCCTACCACCCCAGGCATAAAAGGAAGCCGATGCCAATGTTTGGGGCTCAGTCTTTGGAGAGGACTCCAATGGGCCAGCACCAGTGTGCAATCAACAGTCTTTTCCTGATTCCCTGAGCTTGTGTGGCTTGTCTCTTCCTGGGCACCGAGTATTTATTGTAACAAACCCATCCAGCTAATTGATTTTTTTTTTTTCTTTTGTACTCTGGAGTTAAAATTTTTGTTTGCTAATCAATGACAGATATTGTCTCATTTGTAATAGAATTTCACTCTCGAATTTATTCATTCATCCCACTGTATTTACTCCATGCTTATTCTTTGTCAAACACTGGTTAACGCTAAGAATTTAAAGTTGAGAATAAAATTCTTACTTTCACATAGTTTACAAGTCTATCGTGTACAGAAAAGCCAGAGAAGCAAGAAGTAATTGCTGGTGTTCATCTTTTTCCTTTTATAGATTGTTATTAAGTAGTTCACATTATCTGACAAAATATAATCCGAGAACTTTTTTCTTGAGGCACAGATAAAAAAAGCAGATAAAGCACATATTGGTAATATGAGCTGAAATGATAAACTGAGCACACAGGGGCTGAGGTATAAAGCATAGGAATTGATTTGAAAATGTCAAGTGAGCCTTTTAGTAAGATGTGAAATGCAAACTTCCTGTAAACAACTTAAAATGCTAATGATTAATAAGCTCTTCCCTTTTATTAAACTGCCTAATTCTCTTGTGACATTAAAATGTCCTCCCTCCACCCCAAATTCTTTCCAAAATGCTTCACTACTATCACATCTATTTATAAAAGAACTAGAATTAGCATTCTGTTCATTTTATTCAATGATCACCTTTAGGACATTGTAATTTGAAAAGCTAGAATGATTATATCACCTATTTAAGTCTATGGATCTATCTTGGAACCTAGTGGAGCTAATATTTAACATTTCTATCAGTGTTTTGTAATTTAGAAAACACCTTGCAATCTGCTTCAAGAGCAAGGGAGAGATAGTGAGTCAGCATTCTTTCAGGAGCATGGTGTGGAAAGCCATGAAATGTCTAGCAAGGCACAATCCGCCAAGGACACTTACTGTAAACTCTCTTTCCATCTATCTTCAGGATTTTCTCCTTCAATATCTTTGTGTCTCACTAAGGCTGTTCCCTGTTCCATTACCAACTTTTTCCAACTGAAGAATTAAAAAATTTCTACCAGTACTCAAGGTCCCTATCTAATTTTGCCGGTCTCTGTGTTCGTTAATGTGCTGGACAAGTTGATTTCCTATTTGTTCCCATGGCATTTTGTAACTTCCATTATGCCATCCACATCCAGCAATACTGCTGTTTTCTGTTCATTTCCCTCCCTTTCCAAGAATTCAGCACCTAGGACTACTCCTGACTTGTGCTTGGTGCTTAGGGAACATCTAGTGACTGGTGGCAGAGTGTGAGTAGTTTAATTGTTGGGATGTTTGGAGTACTGAAAGCTAGGGTAGAGGTGCAGCCCATTTGGACATACCTGTATTCCTGAGTGTGGAGATTCTGGGGAAGGCAAGGAAAGAAAGTAGAGTAGAATCAACAGTAAATCTATTTAAGATTCCACCTATAAGCATTTGTAACAATAAAATCCTTAGTACTTTTGCAATGAATAAAGCCTTTCATTTCACCTGAAAATTCTATGATTTTAACCTGAGCTCCAAAGTTTTTTCTAATTGAATTATTTTATAGGTAGATCATTTTAGTATTTTAATTCCCTACTGATGAAAATTTAGCTTTTTCACCAGTTTTTATTTTTGATGAAGTAGTAATTACTTATAATGTAGAGACTTTTTCTAACAGAGTATTTAAAAAGAAGTGGATGAATAAAGTATTATATTATTCCAGGGTTTTATACCTTACCTTAGAGTATACCAACAGTAACAAACTAAATCTATCATAGATACTTATTCTAGAGGGAAAAATTCTAACAAAAGGACAGGTCTTCAAAGCCTTATGACAAATTCCTAAAGCAAGATGTATTCCTGATTTAACATGGCTTAGATTTCTGAAAGGTAGAAGGTTGATGATACTCAATATTACCTAACTCCCCAGAGGGTTTGGAGCTGCACCTCAATTATCTCCTACGTTACTATTTCCACAGTCAATCATTTGCGTAGTATTTATTTGTATTACTTATTTTGAATAAACATCTTTCCCCTTTTTCTCCTGATCAATGTTTACAGCTTGATGAATTACAAACTTTCAGTTTTCATAACTTTTGAACTTCACTGCCATGTATAGGGGATGGTAAACTTTAACGGTTTTTGAGGTTGCAATACATGCTGTTTATGCCAAACTATACACAGCAGTCCATAATTCATGAATTCACAGATATCAAATTTACTATGAAAAAATTTCTAACTAGGCACTACATTAATCATATCCTCATCTCCCAAATATTTAACTTGAATGAGTAACTTTTGCTTGTGTAACTAGTTCCTTTTCTCAAGCTCCTGGAACACTCACATATATTGACCCTATATTGGCCATAATATATAAGATATAAGACTGAAGCTGGGGGCTGGGGGCCGGGGGGGGGGGGGCAAAATTTTTCTGATCACATTTTATGTTAAACTAGGTACTACAAAAAGAAACCCCTAAAAACTATAAAATTCCTACTCTCATAACAGTAAAACCACAAAAAAAATATCTTGGTAAAAATTCTTGTGTCAAAGAGGAAACAAAACCTAAAATAAAATTTCTTAGGAAAAAAGTGATAAATGATTTATGAAACTGTCAGATTTAATGAAAACAGTAAAATCTGAGCTTGGGAGCAAGGAGAACAAAAGTCAACTAATTTGGGAAGAAAGTATTAGATAAGTGAATTAAATCTTCAAATCAAGAAACAAAATAAAGATGAACATAAAACTTCAAATAGGCAAAGGATGTCATCAGGAAAGATCAATTACATAATCAAACTAAGTATTATATTGTTCAAGATGTTTTTTAAAATGGCTATGTAAAAAATTCATTTGCAGACCTTTTAAAAATAGAATAAAAATATACAACACAAGCATTAGAATGGGAGACAAAAGGTACAGTGGGAATTCAACTATAAATGTGTACTTTTTCAAGTTTTATTAATGTATTGGAAAAGAACGATTTGTAGCAAAATATTAATAAAATTGACTATGGGAGAGATATAAATTGAGACCTATTTTTGTGCAAGGAAATGAGAACATAGTCAAAGAACCACAATTTCTCTTCACGTGCCAGACATGGTGAATTCTATAAAATACTTAAGGAAAAAGCTTCTTAGATTGTTTAAACCATCCTAAAGCAGGGGCACTTGGGTAGCTCAGTAGATTAAGTGTTCAACCTCTGCTAAGGTCGTGATCTCACAGTTCATGAGTTCGAGCCCCGCGTCGGGCTCCATGCTGACAGCTCAGAGCCTGGAGCCTGCCTCAGGTTATGTGTCTTCCTCCATCTCTGCCCCCACCTCTCTCTCAAAAATAAACATTAGAAAAAATTTAAACCATCTTAAAGCATAGAAAGGAAAACTTGAATTCCTTTAATAAAGCAGATAGATCTTTCACATAAAAACATTACACAAATAAAAGAAAACTACAGAATTCCACTCATGTCTATTAGTTACAAAAATCTTATTACTAGGGGGAAGAAAATCATTCAACATACCCAAGTCAGGTTCAATTTACAAATGCCTATGTGTTTCAATGTCTTTAATCCAAGTTATAAATAGACCCAAAGATACAAATCATAGAATCTTTTCCATTGAGACAAAAACATATTTGCTAATATTCAACTCATCAATATTTAATATGCATTCTTAACATAAATGTTTCACTAACTTAATATAGCATGACAGATTTAATAATGGAAAAAGTTTCCTTAAATTTAGTACTAAGAAAGTCTAGTATCGCTTCGTTCAATATTTTGAAACTGTACTTTCTAAGCTCAATTAGAAAAGATGGAACAAAACTAGAGATTTCCACTTCCAACCAAGAACAAGTAATAAAGACAAAAGTGGCCCTGTGGTCTTAGGTAAGACACACCCTAAAAGTCCTCCCAGTGAGTTGTATCCATTGTAGGCTGGCCCTGTCATCTGTGACTAGCCCACAGAATCCAGCAAAGGTGAAGGGATTTTACAAACAGAGACCCAACCAGTTGATTTTGAGTTTTCACTAAGTAAGTTGTTGCTCCTGGGCCTGGCTCTAAAAAGCTGGCCTGGCAATAGTTAGCTGCCATGTCCTGAGAGTGTAGGGAACAACATGTGGTCTGTAGGAGCCGAGAGCAGCCCCGGATGAGAGCCAGCAAGCAGACAGGACACCTACAACTCCAAGGAGCAGAAACGTTATTGTTCTGCCAAAACCACACGAGCGTAGACAAGAATTCCAAGGTCCAGAACTACCGGTCCTTGCAAACACCTTGATTTCTGGCTTGTGAGACCCTGACCAGAGGATCCAATTATGCCATGTCGGGACTCCTGATGCATGACAACTAACCCACGTGTTGTTTCGAGCTGCTAGGTTTGTGGTGGTTTGTTACACAGCTATAGAAATAGACACTCCAAGTAACAGACAATAAATGAAACCATAGTTTTTAGACTATTAGGTAACAAGCAGCACAGGGGAATAGGATAACCACAATCTGGGAAATACAGAGTTGGATGATCTGACCAGCTTCCTGCTTGAAGTCAATGTCAGGCTGCAATGTCAGTCAACGCCAGGATGAAGAATCTAAAGATGCCTGTCATCTCATTGGGTTAGGGAGGCTGAGATCAGAATTCAGGAAGACCCAACAGCTAGACTTTATGTGGTACTGTCCTAGAAGAAAAGTACTGAATGGGAAAAGAGAGGGGCCTAGGCACTTGCAGAAAAGGTGTTTTTCTTTTTCTTTTTTTTTTTTTAAGCTAGACTTTATTAACTGCCTGCCACAACAAAACCTACAATGATTTTAAGAAATCCAACACAGCCAGCCATTAACAAAGTACAGAACACATTATCTGGTATCCATTAAAAAAGTTACCAGGCAGGCAAGGAAGAAAACATATTCCTTAATTAGGAGAAAATTTAATAGGAACCAATCCTGAAGTAACCAAGTCGTTAGACCTGGAACACAAGCAGGAACTAAAACTGTAACTGTACATATGCTCTATATGTTCAAGACAGCAGAGGAAAACAGGAACATGATGAGAAATGGAAGATATCTGAAAAGACACAAAAGGAATTTCTAAAGATAAAAGCACTATCTTAAAAAATACACTTAGACACTGCAGGAAAAAAATAAATCCATAAACTTCAATAGAAATCCTCCAAAATGAAGCACATTAAGAATCTGGCTCCTGGTTAAAAACCTGCATGTGATTTGGTAAGCCTAGCATAAGCCATTAAGAGTCTCTGACAGGCCAAGTGGTGGTGGGGGGCAGGGGGTGGAGCAGAGGGGAAGGGCTGGCAGAAACTGCCTTCCCCGAGAAGACTTGGTACACAGCCAGTGCTTTCCAGTCTCTGAAGAGAGTGATGGTCAAGGACTCAAGCCCATCTGGCTGGACATGCCCTTACCAGATCTGCATTCCTAGCCCACGCAGCTTCATTTCCATTTATCTGTCTTCAACTATCTCTCCTGAGGTCTGCTTTTGTAGTGTAGTTGACTACAAAGAAGCTAGAAGATGGTTTCCAAGATATATTTTAAACTTTCAAAAGGGTCAGAAGAGGGTGTACACTAGGTTTAAAACTATGGAGGATGTGTTTGTAACACATCCACAGTAATGCATAAACTTGTCTATGCCTAGACTATGTCTGGGGAGTTATTATTGCATCCAGGTCAATCAAGTAGAAGCCTAGAAATAGGACAAATTTATCACTATATACCTTAAACTTTGAAAAAACTCATTTAAAGTTCTTGGTCAATTAAGAAATTTGGGGTCATCAAAACTATTCAACATTAGCTAACTCAAGGCATTTTTCCTTCAATTTTTATATTCTCATACAGTCTAGGAGTTATTCTTGCAAAGTAGTCGATTTTCAAAGTACTGAACTGTGGTTTTCAAAAATTAGCTGTAGTTTTAAAGGAGTGATCTGGAGGCCCAGTGTGTATGGGATTTACAGCTTTGCTTCTATTTTACTTTCCATCAATTGACTTCCTACACAAGCCTCGTCATCTGCACACTATTTACAATTTTTATTTTGACGTGTTGATCTCTAATTTATCTAGTAAATCCTAATAATGTGATAAAGGTAATCACATTAAAATCACATATAAAAGTTGTAAGAAATACGGTGTGTGTATATGCAGACTATTGCCAGTGATAGAAAATTAAAAACAAGAAACTGAGAAGCTGCAAGTGAGCAATTTGATTTGCAAAAATCAAGGAGTTTTTGCAGACTTCCTCCCTAAACAAAGTGTACTAAACCTCTTGAGGGAAACAAAGATAGGATATGTAGAAGGGCAGAGTTACCCACTCATTTTTCTGTGAGTGGATATAAAATCTTGTTTAGGAACTTATTCTATTCCTTGTGCTATTCATGTTCTTGTATAGTCCTCAATTTGAAGGATTTACAAAGATCTCTAATATATACTTCGAATTGTTCATTTTTTTGTCCTTCATGCATCAGGCCATGTTTTATTTCTTACTTCACCACAGTTATTCAAATGAAATTCTTATGTGCCTTTGTCCGGCTGCCCGTAGAGTGAATGCATATGAGGGAAGCATCATGCTTTTCATTACAGTCTGGGGAGTATCTGGTGGAGGCAAGAGTATCTTCCTGGAATAAATTGTCTACAGGTTCAGATATTTGATACTATGACACATTGCAGTAAGATCACTAAACAGCATATAGGGAATCAAAGACTTGCTGCCTTAGGACACGACTTCATATATACCAATTTAGCAAGAAAAATTTTTAAAAGATAATCTCCCCAAACTGCCACAATCGCATATAGCAAGCACAGTATGTAACAAGCACCATGACTCTGGGAGAACTTCCACCTTCCCATTTATAGAATGTACTTGTGCAGATTACATTTTATTGCTTTATGAAGATAACATGACTGATTACTTATGAATTGAGTAAAAATAACAGGTATATGAATAAAGGTGCCCATTACATCATTCCTGTAGTATTTTTTTAAAAAAAGTTGGAAATAATCTCAAGATGATTCCATAATCATCTTACCTCAATATAATGCAACATTATACAAACATCTAAACATGAAGGTATCATGCAATATTTAAAAAGCAAAACCACATGCAATGGTGTTGATCCTAACTTATTAAAAAAAATTAGGCATTTCTGGGGCTCAAACTTGTGTCTTGCTTTACTTTAGGATATCACCTCCTTCAACATGCATGGCTTCTCCAAGAAGTGGCGTATTAATCAAAAGTTTACTATGAAGAAAAATGTCTTATGAAATGGACACAGATCAGACAACATATTTTGTCTTCAGTGCCCTGCTATAATTTAGTGCTTTGAAAAGGCAATGCTGAAGGTCTGCTCTGAGAATGAAATACACTCCATTTATTTTCCCCGGAGTGAACAGCTGTAAACCTAGATGGCTATGCCTACTGGTGAGGACCTAAGAATATCAAGTTACCCTAATACCAGTTTAAATGGGCCCAATGTCAAGAATAGTTTACAGGTATCTCTTGAATCTTATTACTGAACATGACAATCTAAATTGATATTCAGATAAATTTGGGTTGAAGTATATAGTTTAACAAGTGCTTTTTCACAAGCAATCTCCAGAGGTATTCCCTAAAAATACCTCTACTGCATTTCTACTGCATTTATTATTAATTCCTTGGAAAAATTTACTTTAAATTATCTCTTAAACTGAACCAAAGATTCAGGTTCAACAAAGTTGCATAGATGGAGATAGACCTGTGCCAGGAAGCAGTTTTTCAATTAATCCAATTCATTCAATTGGTCCTTCTTCTGTTTAAGCTCGGCAAGTTTATTAATAGTTTCTCTGTGATACTCTTTGTTCTTAGAAAGAAATGAGGACAAGAATACTTTTATTCTTCAACAGGTATTCTCACTGCTGAATTTGTGATGTACATTTCAGTCTTCATTCTCTGACTTCTCTCAAGTATTACTTACTCCCTAGAACAGAGGTTCTTCCTGTTCCTGCTGGGCCAGTAGCTCATAAAAACCTCTATTAGGAGAAACGTGCCCACAACCCAACAGTATCGCTTTAGATCAATTTCCACAACTTCAATCAGTTTCTCTTTTGACCTCCAGAGCAGGGCTGCACAGCCTGCCATAGACTCACAGGCATGACATGGCAGCAGAATCCAGATCGGACTTTTCAGCAGAAAAATATGGGACTTAGCCTCTTAGCTGCTTATTACAGAGGCACAGATGCCTCTCTGAAAGCTTAACAGAAGGTGGGAAACTTTATTTTAAAGCTTCATCTGTGCATCAAGAAAAAAAAGTGAAAGCATATCCCTTCAGTTTATTAAATTTGTTTATTAAACTAAAGAGAGTGGCCGAGCACAGAGTTAAAAGTCATTTTTTTTTAATGTTTGCTTATTTTTCAGAGAGACCGAGAATGAGTGGGGGAGGGAAGAGACAGCAGGACAGAGGATGCAAGGTGGGTTTTGCCCTGACAGCAGAGAGCCCGAGGTGGGGCTGGACCCAAGAACCTTGAGAACCTGAGTCAAAGGCAGAGGCTTAATGGACTGCGCCAACTTTTAATAGGAGTTTGCCTTTTATTTACTGATTACTTGCAAGTAATTCATTAAAGATCAGAGATTTAGGAAGATGGTCTCCACTTACCAGGTCTAAATTATTTACAGGGTTTCTTTTTATTACTTATGTTCTAGTTGAATAAATTCAATTTTTCTTGTCATTTAACTATACCTACACAGTAATTCCACTGTCATCAAAAGGCACGTATGTTTAAACACATTTTCTCCATGTTCATTTGAAAATGAATTAAATGTTTCCTAAAATACAAAGTATTTGTTTTGATGGAAAATGGTATGCAGTTTATATCCAATGAACGACTATTAATTTTTAGTGTAAGCATTTTTCTTTTTAAATGTTTTATTTTTGAGAGAGCACCAGCAGAGGAGGGCACAGAGAAATAGGGACAGAGGATCTGAAGCAGGCTCTGTGCTGATAGGAGTGAGCCTGAAGCGGGGCTTCAACTCAATAACTATGAGATCATGACGTGAGCTGAAGTCAGACGCTCAACTGAGTCACCCAGGTACCCATTTTTTACTGCAAACATTTGTAATACTCTATCCATATCATCTTTTCTGTTGGGTTTGAAGTTTCAAGAATGATATATGTAGAATGAGTAACTAGGGGAGAAGGAGGACATTTGCCTAGCCAGATGGATCAGGTAAACTAATTCTAGCTATAAATCACTGAAATAAAAGATGTCCCAAGTGAGTCCTCTCACCTTTTAAGCAGATATGCGATCTCTACAGTAACAGCTTACTGTCTGGGGTATTTATTCCATATATTTTATTGAACATCTATGGCAGACTAAGGTATCAAGATTTAATAATACTACATTTCTTTCCCTATGAAGCTTGTAGTCTAATGGGCCTAGGAATTAATCTACCAATTAATCATGAAAATATAGTATTACTTGCACTGCAATAGAAGTAGGTACTGTGTCATAGGATTTAAGTAAATGGTCACTAATTGCTTCAGGTAGGTTATGCAATATCCCCATCTCCATTCTCCATGACATTTGTTCTTACAGTAAAAAATGGACAGGTTTCCATGTGAACTGAGGAGATGAGCCTTTCATCCATAGGACACAGTTTATGCCAAAGCACAAAGACCAGAAGGGTCCACAGGTGTTGCGGGGGCCAAATGCTCATAGTGGCCAGTGTGTAGAGTTTGTGCGTGTAAGTTTGGCAAGAAGTGAGGCTCTTCCCACAGTGCTTAGGGCTTAAATGGTCTTCTAAACCATGCAAAGTAAATTCAGTTCATGTTGTAGGAGAATTTGCAAGTTTGGAGAATGACATGATCAGCTCTTCTCCTTCAAAGACTGGAAAAAGAGGATTCTAACAAATATGACACTCTAGCACTGGCAAAAGAGTGTGTGCATAGTTTGGGCAATTACAAAGGTTAGAAAATGAACCAGTTACTAAGAGCAAAAGGAGGAGGGGAATGAAAGGTTTTAAGAACTTGGACCAACACAGTCATGCAAAGTGGGTGACTTTAGGAGGAGCAGTGACCTTCTGTTTTAACACAGCCATCCTCCAAGACCTCACAGGGAAGGAACCAGGGACTCAAAAGACTGAACTCACTTTCTTCTCATTGCCATCACTTGCTGTGGCTTTCCACTGCCACACCCTGAAGCCAGGGGGCATGGAGCCAGGAGGAGGTAGCTAGTGAGTGAATCTTGAAGGACAAACCAAAAGTGTCTAGTATTTTAGTGATCCTAATTTAACAAGAGTTGGGAATGGAGAGAAGGGTGGCATTTAAAATTTTATATATATATATATAAAGCATAACCACTAGAATGTGGTCGAACTGTACCAGTGAGTCAAAAATCATAGTCAAATACAACTCCATGATTTCTAGCTTGGGTACAAGAGGAGAATCAAACGGTGTTGCTGATATGACACTGATTCTTGCTCCTTCTACACATCTGAACAATTTCACTACCAATTCTAGAGTGAATTATTCTCTCATCCTCATGTGTAGGATCATCCTCTTTTGGAGTTCTTAGTAACTAAATCATAGCCCTTCTTATTTTGCCATCTACAACACAACCCCATCATTTCTGTCCATCACTGAGAATTCTAGCCTGCAATTCTCATCTTTGCCCAATTCTAGGTGACCGCAAAATTCATATGCAGTAGACTTGTCAGCAACTGGATCTAGTTTCAGGTGTTCTGTCTCTGGATGACACCTTCATCTTGACATCTCCCAGCATCTCTACACTTTAATAATAACTTCTTTCTTATACATTCTCAGTTGTATTTAAGAAATATTGCCTATCAGCACTAACTCTGACAAGCTAATGTTCTTCCAGCCTTCTCTTTTTATATGTGTTGTGTATATTGTGTAAGCTCATTAGAAAGGAGAGAGAATCCTAATCAGGATGTATAGCCTGGAGGCTGATGCGGGGCTTGATCCTGTGCAAAGATACAAAGATAACTCAGAGGAAAGGCCATTTATTCTGCCTATCAAAGTTAGGCTTCACAAAAAATGTAAATGCAATACCTAACTTGAATACTGGAAGATTACAAGTTTCTCAGTTCCACAAAAGGCAGAAGGGAATTCTCTCAAGAGAAGATTATGCTCAACCATATGAAGGTGTAAAATACTACACATTAGAATTTCCAAGTAGTTCCTTGCTACATAGAATGATAAGGGATGGCAGAATCCCAACAGAAAAATAGTGAGAGCAATTTGTATGAACTATTACTTTCATTTTAAGGGCTAGTATAATGATAGACCAAAAAAACAATTTTTACTATCAGTGAATCAATTCAGTAAGAGATCTAGTAAGATTAGAATATCCACACATTAATGGATAGACTGGAATATAAAATAGGCCTATATATGAGCACGACCTACGTATTCTATGAGGCAACCATACTTGCTTTAACAAAATACCATCAGAGGCTGGATTGTTCAAAAACAAATTTATTGGGGGTACCGCTGTGGCTCAGTCGGTTAAGTGTGGGACTCTTAGTTTTGGCTCAGGTAATCATCTCAGGGTTCTGTGGGTAGGATCAGCCCAAAGTCAGCTCATAGCACAGAGACTGTTTAGGATTCTCTCTCCCTCTCTCTGTGTCCCTCCCACATTCATCCTCAACCT
Source organism: Lynx rufus (assembly GCF_022079265.1). NCBI lineage: Eukaryota > Metazoa > Chordata > Mammalia > Carnivora > Felidae > Lynx > Lynx rufus. The sequence continues at coordinate 87,606,174 of NW_025814856.1, forward strand.
AGCCCTCTCCTTCTCTCTCAAATAAACATGTAACAAATTATATAAGTACAAATTTATTTATTTTTTAACAGTTTGAAGTTGAAGAAACCAAGAACACACATGCAGACACAGGCCAGCTTTCTGGTGTCTCCCCTTACATGGACACTTATGGGATCAGGGCCCCACCCTGTGACTCCATTTAAACTTAAGGATTTAGTTTTTATACATTTTTTTAATGCTTTTAAATTTATTTTTGAGAGAGACAGAGTGCAAGCAGGGGAGAGGCAGAGAATCTGAAGCAGGTTTCAGGCTGTAAGCACTTAGCACAGAGTCCAACACGGGACTCAAACTGATGAATTGAGAGATCATGACCTCAAGTTGGATGCTCAACCGACTGAGACACCCAGGTGCCCCAAACCTCAATTATTCCTTTAAGCCACAGTGGAGGTTAGGGCTTCTACATGGGAACTTTGGAGGGACCTATTCATTCCACCCTGACCCCAAAATTCATCCTTCCTGCATTCATGTACTGTACCTTTATTACATCCCAGTAGCCTCAAATGTCTTAACTTCTAGCATCAACTCTCAAGTCTAAGGGCCCAAGTCTCCTGTATGTATCACTAAATCAGATATGGGTAAGATTCCAGGTAGGATTATTCAACCTGAGGCAAAAGTCCTCTTCAGCTGTGAACCTGTGAAATCCTACAAGTTACGTGCTTTCAAAAGACAATGGTGCAGGGGCACCTGGGTGGCGCAGTCGGTTAAGCGTCCGACTTCAGCCAGGTCACGATCTCGCGGTCCGTGAGTTCGAGCCCCGCGTCGGGCTCTGGGCTGATGGCTCGGAGCCTGGAGCCTGTTTCCGATTCTGTGTCTCCCTCTCTCTCTGCCCCTCGCCCACTCATGCTCTGTCTCTCTCTGTCCCAAAAATAAATAAACGTTGAAAAGACAATGGTGCAATATGCCTACGATAGGTGTTCCTATGCCAAAAGGGAAAAGGTGGAAGGAAAAGGGGTGATAAATCCCAACCAAGTCAAAAAGCTAGCGAGGCAAATTCTAGATCTTAAGTTTGATGTCCTGTCTTCCAGGCCACATCACCCCTATGGCTCTGTGGGGCGGCACCACCCTGACAACAGTGGGCCACGGGCTTGCCTCTAATGCATAAGGGAATGCCATCATGGCTCCCAAAAGAGGCCCCACTCTTTGAAATGAAGGGGGAACCATGCTTGCCCCCAGACGTGCAGTCAGAGGGGGAACCCTGAACCACCTTTGGGGACATTATTTTTCTTTCTTTTTTTTTTTTTTAATGTTTTACTTATTTTTAGAGAGAGAGCATGAATGGGTGAGGGTCTGAGCTAGAGGGACACAGAATCCGAAGAAGGCTCCAGGCTCTGAGCTGTCAGCACAGAGCTTGACATGGGGCTCGAACTCACAAGCTGTGAGATCATGACCTGAGCTGAAGTCAGATGCTTAACCGACTGAGCCACCCAGGAACCCCAGGGACATTATTTTTCTTGAATGGTAAAACAGGTTTTAAACTGAATAGCTCTATGGTCCCATCCTGTAGAATCGAAAAACCCCAAAGGCTGTCCTTCATTTCATCCTGTGTCTGGCTCCTTAAGTTCAAACCTGGCTTCATTTCTCCTGACAGAATTCCATCTCTATCCATGGCTTCTGTTGAGAAAGATGATCCAATTAGTGGTTTGCATCCATATTAGACTCTTTATCAAGCTGTTTGCTCAGCCACACCCATAGGGTTCTTTTCTCAAGAAGCTTTCTCAGTTTCTATCATATGGACAGGCTGGGGATTTTCCCAATCTTCAGGTTCTGGTTCCTTTGGTTAACAATTCCTTCAAATTCTCTCCTCTTGAATTTTACTGTAAGGAAAAACCAAGCTGCTTCCTAATTTGCTTAGAAACTTCCTCAGTGAAATACCCAAGTTTATTGCTTACAAGTTCCAGCTTCCAGAAAACACTAAAACACAACTCAGCCAAGTTCTAGGCCACTTTACACCAAGCATTGTCCTTCCTTTAGTTTCCAATAAGTTGCTCATCTCCATCTGTGGCCTCAATACAAGGACCTTTAATGTCCTTACTCCTTCCAGCGTCCTCTGCATAATGATGCATGTACGCTGTAAGACAAAAGCTTTCTCTCTGGCTCTCTTTTCTTTCTGAACCCTAACCAGAATCATTCTTCATGTCCTTATTTCTATCAACAGCCTCTTACCAGTAATTTCAGCTTTTCCTTACAAGTTCCTCACAGCTCATCCCACCTCTTATTACCCAAATCTTTTTTTCCTTTTTAAACATTTTTTTAAAATGTTTATTCATTTAAGAGGGACAGACAGAATGCATGATCAGGGGAGGGATAGATAGGGAGACCCAGAAGGGCCAAAGGAGGCTCCAAGCTGTCAGCACAGAGTCCAACACAGGGCTCTAACTCATGAACTCTGAGATCATGATGTAATCTGAAGTCGACACTTAGCCAACTGAGCCACCCAGGTATCCCATCTCATTACCCAGTTCTAGAGCTGCTTGTAATAGTTAGGAATTCGTTATAGCAGTACTCCACTTCTCAGTACCAAGATCTAGATTAATTGCTTTTGGGCAGCCTTAAATTTCTATAGGTTGAATAGTTTAAAAACAGACATTTTCTCAGAGTTCAGCAGGCTCGAAAGTCTAGCTAAGATCTAGCTTCTGGCAGGATTTGGTTCAAGGTCACAACTCTCTTCCTGGCTTCTACATTGCCACTTTGTCCTCACATGGCTTTCCTCCGAAAATGTACAGGGAGACAGTGAGCTATCTGGTGTCTCTTCTTATACACACACTAATCCGATGGGATCAGGGTCTCACCCCATTTGACTCCATGTATCTTTCTCTCCTTACTCTAAATACAGCCACACTGGAGGTTAGGGCTTTAACAATAGTGTTATGGTTACAAGAAACATTCAGTCCATAACATATAGCTACACCTCAGCTATGGAAATCGTGAAGCCCATTATTCTACACAAATGATCAGCCACTCAGTTGGATACATTGGCCAATTCTGTCAAAGGCTAAGCCTTACCCTTTTAAGGTTCAATTCTCAATAGAACGTGTACTTATGATCTAAGTATATAGACTTTATTTTCAAAATTATTGACATCCCTCTTACCACAATTAAGTTCTGAATGCTTTTTTTTTTTTTACACTCAAAAATTTCCCTTAGCACATGTCTGTAACAGATTGTGTAAAATGAGACTACTGATAGGTGGCTATTCAACACAGGACTGCAGCTCCTCCTCAAATATTTGCCAGACCAGACCAGCAGCTGACCAAGTTCATTAACAAGTGCAAACATCTCAAGTGCTACACAGATCTAATAGCCTTAGAACATGTAACACATGGCCTCACCAAGTTCCCTAAAATGCCAGAATAGTTGTCCTTCTGTCTCCATACCACAATCTTCATTTAACACCACCTCAGACTAATAGCATCACCACTGCCTTCTTTGGTTCATATCATGAATTTAACTGGGAATGCTGTGTGCCATTCGTCTCACGTTTATTTTTCATTAGAAATTCACAAAACTTCCTTGCAATGAATCAAGGATTCTGTGCTGTCTGTTGTAGTCTGCTCATTCTGACTTACAAGTCAAACCTAGCATTTTAATGTCAAATGTAGACCTGTGAGTGGGGCTCGGTGCAGCTTCACAGCTCTCTAGTCTGTACAGATGGATCTGCTTTCACCCCATGTGTCATTTTTGTATCAAATGAACAGCTTCACCATTAAGTGCCAAAGGAAAATGAACTTGTTTTTATTCCTTGGTGAATGAATTCAGGCTCTCATTCAAGCATTTAAAAAGTCTCAAGAGAAGAACTTCGGAGGTTTCAGGATCAAGATACCCACATTTGGAGAAGAGTTTTTATATTATTGAAGCATGTTTAATTCTTTTTTCCTTTTTGTCTATCTCCTGCAAAATAACGTCCATGACCACCCCTAATGCTGCTTGGCAAAAAGAGTGCAGATCCTGGAATTCACAAGTATGGGTTGGTCATTAATGACCATATACGAAGTACTTCTAAATGCTGCTAATGAGCCCTTCCATCCACCTTTCTGAGGACCTTAATCACAACCCTATCATTTTGACCTTACACTTGATTCCTCTGTTAAATAAAGCTCCTCAGGGCAGGAATGGGTCTTATATAGCTTTACGTTCCTAGGACATTGATTAGCACATAGCAAATAGCACAAGTATTTTCAAGTAGTATTTGGGAGCATCAGAGCAGATCTTCCAAGTTTAACAGATGGGGATCTTTAATCTGAGGCATGGCTCTAACACTGGAAATCCGGTCACCCTAGGCACATGTAATCAACACCTATTATTTTCATTCCTACCATTGTTCCCCTTCCCCTCTTTGTGTTAAAGAACCCTGAGGTTTTTTTTCACCTTCTCAGCTAAGAGGATGTGGATTGGGTGGTAGGACCTGATCTGCAGTTGGAAAGACGGTCAAGGGATAAAGGCCAAGTAATCTAGCTGGAAGACAGATACATCACCCAAGTCAGGCCTTTGTGGGTAAGCCCAGAGACTGAGATTCCTCAAAAAATCCAAAATAGAAATACCATATAATCCAATAATTCCATTTCTGGATTTGTCCAAAGAAAATAAAAACACTCCTTTAAAAAGATGTATAGGGGTGCCTGGGTGGCTCAGTTGGTTAAGCATCCGACTCCGGCTCAGGTCATGATCTCACGGTCTGTGAGTTCGAGCCCCACGTCGGGCTCTGTGCTGACAGCTCAGCCTGGAGCCTGTTTCAGATTCTGTCTCCCTCTCTCTGACCCTCCCCCATTCATGCTGTCTCTCCCGGTCTCAAAAATAAATATTTAAAAAAATTAAAAAAAAATGTATGTAGCACCCCTATATTTATTCCAACAGTAATAACCAAGATATGGACACAACTCAAGTGCCCACTGTTGTATCAATGGCTAAACTAGACACAGTGGGTGTGTCAAATGAACTATTGCTAAACTAGCCATAAAAAAAAAAAAAACTTGACATTCATGACAATATGGAGTTAGAAACTATTAAACTAAAGTTAAAGACAAACTCTATATGATTTCACTTTCGCCCACAATCTAAAAACTGAAATAAATCAACACAACAAAACAGTAGAGAACTACTGGCTGCCAGAGGCAAGGTGGGTAGAGAGATGGGCAAAATAGGTGAAGGGGATTAAAAGCTACAAGCTTCCAGTTATAGAACACCAGTATGAAAAGTAGAGCAGAAGGAATGTAGTCAATACTGTACCAAATTCTGTGTTCTAGGAGATGTTTGTTACACTTGTAATATTGTATAAGGTCTCGAATTATTACATCACTGTACTGTGTACCTGAAACTACAGTCACATTGTCTGTCAATTATACTTCCCTAAAAACAACCTGGGAGAGCCTCTTGTCATATAAACCGTAAAACAATGTAGTTCTAAGTTTGAGGTCCTTTATTCCAGGGAAACAATCCAGGGATAGGGGATCAAACGGGGGGGGGGGGGGTATGTAGTGCCTCACCAGTGGTGTTACAAGAGGCTATGCACCAATAGGGCATGACTGGGTAGGAGGTCCGGGATTTCCTTAGAAGGCTAACAGGTTCTATTTTCTAAGGTTAGGCAAGCTAGCTAAACTTGAGATGGAGGATTGTGATTGTTATGTCTTAGGATTCCTTAACAGGTGTTTCCCTTAAGTGCAGGCTGACAGGTTTTGATTTGTGCCCAAGGCGTGGCTGCTAAGGCAGCCGCCATTTTGTGGGTCCCCGTATAGGAATTAACTATCATTCACTTTATTAGGAGTTAGCAGAAGAGATAGAACGCAGGTCCTGATGGAATCATGTGAACACCAATACAGACCTTGCACCTTGATTCTTTTCTCAAATTTTTAGCAATGCCAATCAATAAATCCTCTTTATTCAAAGCATTTTGATTAGTTCTTTGATATTAATGATTGAAAGTTTCCTCATTCCTTAAGTTACTTAAACTAATACACACGGTCTACATGTTAAAAAAAAATGAAAACTTATAACTGGATTAAGAGGTTTTAATGTAAACTCATACATTATATATGAAGATCGAAATAACAGCCAGTTCTTGTAGAGCTTGGTGTTGCAGGTACTGTTCTAAATGCTTTACGTGTATTAACTCCTTCATCCCTGTAAGTAGTCTTTGAATTAGGTATTTTGTAGATCAAGAGGTTAAGGCACAGAAGATTCAAGGAACTTGTTTACAGCTATGGAGCTCTTCTGTGGTACAGTGAAGACTGAAGCCGGCTCAGTCGGGCTCTAGAGTTGGTGTTCCTCGTCCCTGTGCCACTCTGTCCCTCAGCAGTGCTTCTCAAGGCCTCCCTGTTTTCTCTAGAGACTCAAAACTTATCACAAAGTAGGGGCTCTGCAGGCTTATTCTCTTAGCTCCTACTATTTGTAGGTGTTCATTATTTAAATAATTGGCTTCTACAGGAACTGTGGCACCCTTCCTACAGGTGATGTTACTTTAAAGCAATTGTCAGGTTGGAGTTGGCTTCCAAAGCACCTGCAGGTGTTTAAGCGCCCACTGCTGGACCCACCCCCAGAGCATTAGCATTTCCAAGGAGTTTCAGGTGAGGCTGAAGCAACTGACCCCCCCCCCCCCACCTCCCCTCTTGGAAAAACACTTACAAAGTTAATGTCAACAAAGTGTGGCCACTCCCTTTCATTAAGCATTAGCTTTCCTGCCCCTCCCCCTGCCAAAGTTGGCAAATGAAGGGACTCAAAAAGTTTAAATATATGGAATGGAAGCAAATTCACCCCCTCCTGTTATGCAGTTTCTTTTTCTTTCTTTTTTTTTTAAATATATGAAATTTATCATCAAATTGGTTTCCATACAATACCCAGTGCTCATCCCAACAGGTGCCCTCCTCAATACCCATTACCCACCCTCCCCTCCCTCCCACCCCCCCATGAGCCCTCAGTTTGTTCTCGGTTCTTAAGAGTCTCTTATGCGTTGGCTCTTTCTTGATAGTGCCCCATCAGCTCTGACTTCCCTGTGTCCTCTAGAGATTCAATACTTTGAAATGGCTTCTTGTATGGACATCCCAAAGCCCTTGAGAAAGGTACCATCCTGTCCACGAACAGTTGATGGAGTGTGGAGAATGATATTTTGTTTTTCCAATTACGTGTAAAGTAGGATTTTTTAATTATTAGGAAGAGGTGGGGGAAGAAACATAAATTGGCTTCCTCACTAACCCCAGACATATTCCTTCAGTGGAAACTTAGGCTTTTGTTTCTAAATTATGGGTATTACTAATGGCACAATAGCTTAAATTCATACAAAGATATAAATGACTAAACCTGTTAAGACCAGACTTTACAATGCTGTGACAGAAAAAGTCTACTCATATAAATTACCCCCCAATTGCTGTTTTAGCTCCCACCTACAGGCTAGGACGCTCCTTGCCAAATTTTGCAAGGATTTGTAGGACTTCCCAAAATAGAAAGCATCATAAATGCTACAACATTGCACTTTCTGTGAACTTTCACGTCTCAGACCTCGCTTTCCCCCAACACCCAATTCTCCTGATCAAAACACATGCAGAAAATACAGAGTCCATGCTGAAGAAGAGAAGTTTGCCTCCCATAGAGGCAACTAGGTGCCTCAGTCAGTTGAGCATCTGACTTTGGCTCAGGTCATGATCTTGGGGTCCAAGAATTTGAGCCCCACATGGGGCTTGCTGCTATCAGTCCAGAACCTGCTTTGAATCCTCTGTCCCCCTCTCTGCCACTCCCCTGCTCCCTCTGTTCCAAAAATAAACATTAAAAAAATCAAGTTTTCCTCTTATTAAACACTAGGTCAATTTCTATCACCTGAGCACCAAACGAACAAACAAAAAAAAAAAACAAAACCCAAACAAACAAAGAGCAATTCTGGTCTCAAAAGGTTTCTTATAAAAATAATACCTTTATCTTCTGTTCTAACAGCTCTTTAACACAGGGATTCTTAGTCCAAATAGAGGAAAATGAAGACTCATCAGTCCAAGGAGCTTGTTTAAACTTGTACAAGTTGTGCAAACCCTCTCCTTATGTACAGAAATACTATTGACAGAGTGGTTTCTGTTGAGAGTGTTATAGCCTTCAGGAGTACATGGGTGGAAAACACACACACACACACACACACACACACACACGGAAACTCCTTTTCCAGGACAATTCTTCTGAAAGCAAGAAAAGCAGACTACAGAGTAAATTCACCTGAAGAGCTTTCAAAAAACATCGACGCCCCAAGAACAAGACAAAACCATTACAACTTCTGGAAGTGGGAACGTGTGTAAGATTTTGTTGTTTGGCTTCTTATATACCTTTTACCTCCTCTATTACTCATGTCTGGCTGCCATAAAAAATGACATAAACTAGATATTTTATACAAAATATATATGTGTGTGTGTGTGTGTGTGTGTGTGTGTTTCTTACCGTCTGGAAGTCAGGAGGTCCAAGGTAAAGACGCAGGCAAGGGAGGCACTTGTTTTGAGGCCTCTTCTCCGGGCTTCTAGGTGGTTGCCATCTTGCTTTGTACTCACGTGACTGAATCACGTGCCCAAGCCCTAGGGGAGAGAAAGCCTCAGGGGTCTGTTGTCTCTTTATATAAGGGCATCAATCCCATTAAGAGGGCCCTGACATCATGACCTCATATAACCCTAATTACCTCCTCAAAGCCCTAGCTCCAAAAGCCATCATTTTGGGAGGTAAAGCTTCAACAAGCTAGTTTTGGAGGAAACGTTGAGGTCGCCTCATCTTCCCAGGTGATTCCAACATGCGGGCCTGAATAACATGATTCTTCTACGGACTGCAAACCAACTCCTAAATTGTTTTATGTTTTTAACTTTTCCTTGGTCCCTTAAACTATGCAATACAAAGATTTGGCTGAGGAAGTTACTCCATAAATATTTGTTGAATAAATAAGTTGTGCCATATAAGGCAGAGGGCTTACACTAATATTCTTGGCATGCCATTATAACATTATGAGAAGCCCTGCTTTAGAATTGAACGTTTTTCTCTACATTTGCTACTTAATTTCCAAAAAGAAAATTTTCCATTATTATGTCCATGAACAGAAATATCAAACAAAATCTTCACCCTTGAAGAAGGCAAATTTAATTCGTGTTTGCAAAAATTGTAACAGGTACCTACGAATCAACAGTTACCTGATTTTTAGATTAAAATAAACTTTAAAACTATGCTTTCATTTTCGAGTGGTCCAAGAAATATCACACAAATAACATACAGACCACAGTTGTTATATCAAGAGATGGGTAAAGACAGTATCCACTCAATTGTTTCTCAAATGAGGATTTTTCTTCTAGGTATACCGAGTTGGCTTTTAGTATATCAGAGACTTTCTTGAACTCTCTCTCAATGTCACATATTGAGTGATGCTGGATTTGAAATCACGTCCACTAAGCAACTAGGGATGGGTTAGCATGCCTCTCAGTATTATATGGAAGTCCACAGATGCTTGTTATCCTTTCCTGATTCCACTAATGTTATCATGAATAAGAGACACAAAGAATGCGGGGCTTTATGTACCCAATGTTTTGGTTCCTGGATTCAAGCATTTTCGGCAAAATATTACTTTCTTCTAATTAGAAAAAAGTAACAGTAGGAAACTATTAAAAACAGCAGATATGAACTTAAGTATTATTTTTAGCTTCCTAAAAATTAATATATTGTTTTAATAAACTCTTCACTACTGAATGTCACTATAAAGAATCATCTGCCAGTGTTCACATGTTCAAGAGAATGTATTAACATTTATTACAGCAAATGTCCTCATTAATATTTTATAGAATGGCTGGCACAGAAAGTGGCATTAAATCTCTGAGAGTCTGCTGTCTTGTTTATTTTATGCCTTTTTTTGAATTTTGTAGTAGCAGAAGAGAACCAAAATTTGTAGGTGATTCCACTGAAATTTTAGAAAAATTTAGAGCACAGTCACTATTTTTATCTTACTCATTATTTGCTCCTTCCCATTCTAAATATAGAATGTTAATCAGTAAGGAGATAATATATTTGGCTTACAACAAAAATAGATAAGTAACTATTAACCTTTTATTTTTTTATTTTTTATTTTATTTAAAAAAATTTTTTTACATTTATTTATTTTTGCGAGACAGAGACAGACAGAGCACAAGTGGCGAAGAGGCAGAGAGAGAAAGAGACCCAGAATCCGAAGCAGGCTCCAGGCTCTGAGCTGTCAGCGCAGAGCCCAATTCGGGGCTTGAACTCACAGACCTGCGAGATCATGACCTGAGCTGAAGTCGGACGCTTAACCGACTGAGCCACCCAGGTGTCCCTAGTAACTATTAACCTTTTAAAAGAACCCTTGAACATGGCTCTTCCCTATGTTAGACACTGCGAGGCATCATGGAAGTTTGGTGGAATTTCTTCCCTCTTGCATGCCTTTCCTATAGAGTGGTACTTTTTTTTTTTTTTAAATTGTATTTATTTATTTTTAAGGGAGAGGAAGGGAGAGAGCATGAGAAGGGGAGGGGCAGAGAGAGAGGGAGAAAGAGAGAATCCCAAGCAGATTCCACCCTATAGGAACAGAGACGAATGCAGTGCTCAAACATACGATCATGTGAGATCATGACCTGACCTGAAACCAAGAGTTGGACACTTAACCAACTGAACCACCCAGGCACCCCTAGAGAAGTATTTTTTAACAGAATATTCTATGATGATAGAAATGTTCTATGTAGTACATCACGTAGTACAGCAGCCATAAGCACATGTTCCTTCCAGCATTTGACATATGCCTACCAAGGACCAGGAACTAAACTTTAAGTTGTATTTAAATTTACATTTAAATAGTCACATGTGGCTCATAGCCACTGGACGGAGTGGCCATAGAGGTTATAGAGGTTGTAAAGCTTAAATCTCATTTTCCTGGTATTATTCTGCAGTTGAATGTGGCCATGTATCACAGTTATGATTGATGAGACTGTATCACAGAGTGGTCATGATAGCAGGGCCACTTGATATATAATAATAATACGATGGTTATCATGGTGATGATGAGAAGGAGGATGGTGATGATGGTGATAATGGCTACACAATTACTGGAAAGGCTGAGTGTCCTAATTTACCAGTTAAGAATGTTTTCTGTAGCGAGAAACAGCTTTCAGGAAATCCATGAAGGATGCCATTATTATCAGTAGAATAAATAGATCTATCCAGACCCACTGAAAAAAAGGATAATTCCTTATTAATCCCAAATACAATTAAAATAAAGAAGAAATGAGTCTACCATTTCCAGAATCCTTTTCAATGACAATCTTCCATTCCTTTTTTTGCCTTGCTCACTTTTGTGCTGTTGTTGTTGCTGTTGTTGTTGTTGTTGTTGTTGCTATTATTTCTCTTTGTTATCGTCTTTCTCCCAGAAACACCACCTTAACACACAGTCACTGGCAACATTTCAACAAGAAGTAATCAGCTAATGCTATTAAGTAAGGAGTAATTCCATAGGTTACTCTACTTTTAGGATTATACCTCTCAAAGCAATAAATTCAATATTAGAAAAGTTGAATGTTCACTCAGCAGGAAAACATCCATTCTTTGAGTCTGCCCTGAGAAATAAGACATTTATATCCTTTAAATAATGTTACAAGGCCATTAAAATCTTCTGAACAAGCAGGAAGTATGGCCAGTCAATGAGAGAGTGAATAATACAGGATTTATTATTCTCCTGATTAGAGATGTCCAATGGTTTCCTTTTGTCTAAAAAGATAAATCCCAAATTTCAGAACATAGTCATCGCTATTTCCCTAAACTATCTATGACATACACCTCGTCTTCTCATACATTGCATGTTCTATCCCCTTCTAACGCTTCACCATTAAAGGAAAATGCTCCTCCTCCCCATGCTTCCTGGCCTTGCACTTCCTTTAGCCTGATTCTTCTTCCGCCCTCTGTACAGCAAACTACTTGACCTTAAGTTTCAACTTGAAGAGGTGCTTCCCTTCCCCTAACAAAGAAAGACTCCATCACACTCAGTTCAGTTATTTTTATGTTCTGTTATTTTTTTTTTCCTTTTCTATCTGTAGAATCTATATTCTAAGACAGCATGGAAGGATTTGCTGATCTCTGTATCCATACTATAATGTCTGCTATGTGATAAGCGTTCAAGAAATATTTGATAAGTTTATCAGTTAGTTCAGTCCAAGTTAGGCTGCACTACACACACACACGCGCGCACACGTACACACACAGAGATACACACACATGCACACCTGAGTATATATTCATTCTGGACAACCAAAGGCAATTTCTAGCTCAAGTTATATGTCTGCCACAGGTTGGATGTGGTTCTGTTCTATGTTGTCTTCAATCCACGTGTCAGTCTGAAGGAACAGGCCCTGAGACATTGCTGGTCTCTCGACAGAGCCAGGGGAGATGCAGAAGAACCGTGCAATGGTTCTTAAAGCTTCTTCTCGAAAGTGGTCACTTTCACTCACAGTTTATTGGCTAAAACAAATCATACAAGATATATATGGCGTGGAAATATAAAATCTTTCCGTGAGGAAGGGAAAAAATCATAATACAATTTAAAACAATCATCCATAAAATCCCAAAACTTACTAATGACTTGTTAAATAACAGGCCTGGTGCTAAGTACTTAACATAAAGGATTCCCAGGACAGAAAATTTGAGGCTCCTAGAGGTCAGGTCATTTATCGAATGATACAGCTAGTAAATGTCAGCTTAGTGATGAAGGTAGTTTAATGTGAAGATGAAGCATATGAGTCTCCCCACAAAGAATTAATAAATAAATATAATTTTCAAGAAACAGAGTGGATCTAAAAGCAGGCTGCCTGTCAAAAACCATGGTTTTGGTTATTAACTAGATGAGAAAGTACACATGTTCTCACACAGCCTGTCACACATCTCTGTCTAGGGTCGTGGTTCTTAACCAGGGCCAATTTTGTCCTGGAAGGGGCTTATGACAAGGTCTGGAGACATTTTTTTGTGTGTCAATACTGGGAAGAGGGAAAGGGCAGGTGCTATTGCCATCCAGTATGTAGTGGCCAAGGGTGCCGGAAAACATCCTGTGATGCACAGGACATCCCCATAACCTACTCAGTCTCGGACGCCAGCGGTGCCAAGGTTAGGTCTAGACCACGGATAAAATATTTAGGTCTCCTTTAAATAGGAAAGACTAAGTTTTCTGAAAGTAAATAATTATAGGAAGTCATTTTCTAACTTGATTAAAAGCATATCCTTGATCTTTACTCCGCATTATCTTAAAACAACACATACGTTTTGGTGTTCACATTTTCTACAAACTATCCACGATTGATTAGGAAACAACTCAAACTCTGCACGCAAGAAGGAGGATGCCGTTCAGCAGGAAGGTGACATTTTGAAGAGAGGCTTTGAGCACCACAGGATGTGGTCTCCAGTCAAGGAGGTGCAGAGACTGAAGCTGCTATGAGCTCAGTCAGCTCTTGGAACCACAGCACTTTTGATGCAGTCTAGCAACATTTCTCCTCTCCTATGTCTCACAAATGCACTTTATACGAATTAGCTAATGACTCAAGGTTTTTTTTTTTTTTAACGTTTATTTATTTTTGAGACAGAGAGAGAGCATGAACAGGGGAGGGGCAGAGAGAGAGGGGGACACAGAATCTGAAACAGGCTCCAGGCTCTGAGCTGTCAGCACAGAGCCCGATACCGGGCTTGAACTCACGGACCGTGAGATCATGACCTGACCCGAAGTCGGACGCTTAACCGCCTGAGCCACCCAGGCGCCCCGACTCAAGGGTTTTAATAACGAAGATTCAAGTAAATAATCAGTAGCATTAATGTCCATTTGGCCTCCTCTTGTTGAACAAGGGTAACATAATTTGCACAGTATAGGCGGTATTTATTAGATACTTGGTTTTTGATTCATGATATATCTTGGATTATTTCTAAAATTTTTCATATTACTGCAAAGTTTACAAGTGTTTTTCAGGGTATTTTATGACATACCGAGGCCTTACAAACAACTTCACTGATCAATTTATGTTTCAACAGATTTTTTATTTACTTTCCTGAATGCGTCAAATGATTTCAGTTGTGTCGTCATATAAAAACAGAATGAAGCAAATACAGGTTTTAGTATTAAGATACCTCAAGCAATTTTAGATGGGGATATGCGTTGAAGAACCAAATAGTCACTGTTGAAAATCCTTTTGCTGACATTTTATTCATATAAACAAAATTGATCTGTTTATGCAGGTCAGCTATGGTGAGATTTTGAGAAAATATCCTAGTACGAGAGTTGCCGAGCTTTTTCTACAGAGGACAGATTTTTAGGCTTTTCAGGCCTTATGCAACTACTCAACTCTGCATGGTAGCACCAAAGCAGCCACAGGCAATACATAAGCAAATGGGGGTGGCTGTGTTTCTATAAACATTACTCACAACAACAAAAATGGGCTGGTCCAAATTGCCGGGTAGGAAATACTGTGCTGACCCTTGCCCTAGTCAAATGAAAAGAGCACTCACCATTGCATAGAAGGAAAAATTTTCATTCTAATGAGTTCATAAAATACAACATAACCTCTCTAGCCAGGTAATCAACGCTCTCTACCATCCAACCCAAACTGCATTCTGAGATTTTTTTTCCTCCTTACGTTCCTTTACACACCCTATACACCAACCTAAATATTCTCTGCTGTCTAGGAGATTGAGGAATCCCATGCCCATTGCTCCTACTTCCCTTATAATACTCAGCATTCTATGTCAAATTTCAGCTCTCTATGTGATGCTAATGCTGCAGAATGACCCTGTCACCGTGTGCCCTTGACCCTGCATCTAACATGAGATGTGGAAACTGTAGGGTTGTGGAAAGAGCAAAGGTCTTAGGCTGAGACACATATAGGTTTGAATCTTAGCTTTGCCACTTGTTAGTTATGTGACTTTGCACTAGATACTTGACCTCTTTGAAACCGCTTTTTTTTTTCATCTGTGATATTCGATAATTAGTACCTGCACAGAAGAATTCTGATTAGGAATTAATTATACAATTCAGTGAGGTGACATAGACAGGTGTTCAGGGAAAGTCAGGTATTTTCCACTGCTACTCACCTCTAGGGAGTCACAAGCAAAAAATCAATTGAATAAATAAAGTGCTTCAAAGCAAAGTCACCAGGTAAAACTTTTGTATTCTTATTGAAAATACCTAAGGCAGTATAGTCCAGGGGGAAAAGAGTCATGACAATGAAACAGATTTTATGTATAGAGAGAGACCCAAGCACCTAGGGGCTTTAGATTGATGATAATTGTGGCATATCAAATTTTCAAGTACAAAAAATTATTATTCAATAAATGCTATAGAAAGTACTGCTAATTGGAACAAACAGCAATATATATATATGTTTCCAATGCTCAAAGGATTAAAACATAAAGAAAAAGTGAGGTGATTAAAAAAATTGAGGAACGTATGAGTGAATCTATCCAGAGAATTAGAATATGGAAAGTCTTTTGGAATAGCCATTAATTAAAAGACTGAAAATTCTGAGGGGCACCTGAATGGGTGGTTCAGTCAGTTGAGCATCCTCCTGTTTTTTTTTTAATGTTTATTTTTTGAGTGAGAGAGAGAGAGAATGAACAAGCACATGTGTGAGCACAAGCAGGGGAGAGGTAGAGACAGAATGGGGCAGAGGATCTGAAGCGGACTCTGTGCTGACAATAGAGAGCCCGATAAGGGACTCAAGCTCATAAACTTGACCTTGTGATCATGACCTGAACCAAAATCTAACCGACTAAGCCACCCAAGTGCCCCAAGCGTCCAACTCTTGATTTCGGCTCAGGTCATGATCTCACGGTTCATGAGTTTGAGGCCCACATAGGGCTTTGTGCTGATACTGTGGAGCCTGCTTGGGATTCTCTCTCTCTCTCTCTCTCTCTCTCTCTCTGCCCCTCCCCTCCTCGCACGCTCTCTCTCTCAAAATATATAAACATTAAAAAAAGATTTAAAAATTTGACTTTACAGAATCAACAACAAAAAAGCTTCTAGATGACAATAGATTCCAAAAACAAAATAGAAAAATAACAAGTTGAAAATAAAAGTATGCATATAACAAAATGGTAATTTTCTTAATTTACAAAAAGCTTATTATGCAAATCAATAAGAAAATACGAGCAAGCCAGTTTCTTTTTTTATTCAGGTTTATTTAAAATTCTAGTATTGCTAACATACAGTCTTATATTAGTTTTAAGCAAACAATACGGTGATTCAACAATTTCACACATCACCTGGTGCTCATTTCAACAAGAGTCCTCCTTAATCCCTGTCACCTATTTCTTACACCCCTCGGCCCCCACCTCCCCCCCCCCAGCAACTCTCAATTTGTTCTCTCTACAGTTAAGAATCCTTTCTTGGTTGTCCCTATCTCTTTTTCCTTTGCTGGAGCAAACCAGTTTCTTAAAAAAAAAGGAAGGCATCCTCCAAAAAAATACGAATGATAGTAAATCATATGCAAATAATGTTCAACCTCGATAACAATGGGAGAACTGCAAATTATGAAAACAATGTATTTTTATTCTATTAAATTTACAAGAGTTAAAATACTTGATTTTTTCAGTGCTGGCCAGGGTGTGGATAAGTGGGCTGTTTCATGCATTGTTGTTGGGAATATAAATTACTCCATCCTTTCTGGTAGACATTTCACAATGTCTGCCAAAATTTAAGATACTTACACCTTTAGCCCACTGCTAGAAATTTTATCTATCAATTTGTCCAAATTTATGTACAAAAATATTCAGGGCAGAAATTTTTATAAGAGCAAATGCTGAAAACAACCAAAATGTTGTTCATCAAAGAGGACAGAGTAATACATTACAATATATGAATATAATGTTATACTCGGCCATAATAATAAATAATGAAATGATATATGTACTACTAGGAAAATATCTGTAAGATCTATTTTAATGAAAAAAAGAAAGATGCAGAATTATCTGTTAAGATCCCTTTTGTGAAAGTAAACTTAAAACTGGCTGTGACTACCCTATGACCCAGCAATAGCACTGCTAGGAATTTACCCAAGGGATACAGGAGTGCTGAGGCATGGGGGCACTTGTACTCCAATGTTTATAGCAGCATTTTCAACAATAGCCAAATTATGGAAAGAGCCTAAATGTCCATCAACTGATGAATGGATAAAGAAATTGTGGTTTATATACTCAATGGAGTACTACGTGGCAATGAGAAAGAATGAAATATGGCCCTTTGTAGCAACGTGGATGGAACTGGAGAGTGTGATGCTAAGTGAAATAAGTCATACAGAGAAAGACAGATATCATATGTTTTCACTCTTATGTGGAT
The DNA here is from genome assembly GCF_022079265.1 of Lynx rufus. Lineage (NCBI taxonomy): Eukaryota > Metazoa > Chordata > Mammalia > Carnivora > Felidae > Lynx > Lynx rufus. The sequence continues at coordinate 87,623,515 of NW_025814856.1, forward strand.
CCTGAGAAACTTGACAGAAGACCATGGGGGAGGGGAAGGGAAAAAAAAAGTTAGAGAGGGAGAGAGCCAAACCATAAGAGACTCTTAAAAACTGAGAATAAACTGAGGGTTGATGGGAGGTGGGAGGGAGGGAAGAGTGGGTGATGGGCATTGAGGAGGGCACCTGTTGGAATGAGCACTGGGTGTTGTATGGAAACAAATTTGACAATAAATTTCATATTAAAAAAAAACTGGCTGCAAGTATATGAATAAATGAATATTTTGGGAAGGGGAAGGAATCACAATAAAGTTAACAGTGGGTGTTTTGAGGAGAGGGACAGGTGGTAAGCATTTTGTAATTTCCTGGAAAATAAAAATTTTCTACCATTATGTAATACTTTACATTTTTGGTCATATGTCTTTGTCACAGCAGTCAAGAGGGTTATAAGGATGCAATGCTACATACTCCAAAATTACTTAGAGTAGATCTTTAGTATTGTCACCAAACACACACACACACACACACACACACACACACGCACACGCAATGTGAAGTGATGGATGCATTAACCATCTTGGTCTTGGTAATCATTCCACATTGTCTATCTATATCAACTCATCACCTTGTCTACTTCAAATATATATAATTTTATTTGTCCATTATTCCCAATTATTCCTCAATGACTACAAAAAGGGTGTTAAAGATAGAGGCTATTTTATAGTTTCTTCTGTATGTTAGGAAAAAAATGAATCAATATTGTAAATATGAATATAGAACACACACATACATATATGTTTTTAAAGATTAAACTATTCTCAAGAAACTGTTTCCAGTGAGAATATGTGTTTTTTTACTAGAGTGTGTTAAACATAAGGTAGATATGGAGAGAACAAGATGCTAAAAACCAAGGAAATGATCATTTAACAGCTTGTGGATAAATATATCTTGGTTTCTGTCAATTTTTCTGCTCTCAGCTACTATTTCTTAAAATATTTATGATCTCCTAAACACATGTTGTTGAGTATTACCAGCTCCACATTCTTTTTTCATTTATGTTTGATTTTGTAGGACTCTGTCTTTTGTTCTTTTCCTTTATTTATATCGATTCCATTTTTGTTTCCAGAGAATGTTAATGGCAAGATTTGAATGTTTACATGGCCAACACCATAATTGTAAGAGTATAAGTAGCTTGTGCATTGATGTGTACATTATATTTTTAACCAATAAATGGACTGGCTAATTTGAAACAAACATTGGGTTGGTATTTTGAATAGAGATAGTCTCAAAAATAATTTTTCATAGGATGTGGAAAATCTAACTACATTTAATACATGTAATCAACACTGCTTTCAAAATATTTTTGAAGGGCAGTTGTATAGTTTGTAGTGATATTGTAAGATGCTAGAGAAAACTGTAGAACAGAGGCACCCCTGCTCATGCCTCTCCTTACTGCTATTCCACAACTACTGTGTCTGTCTTGAGTCACCTTTTTTCCCACTTGCTACATCAGCTTTCCAAAGTGGCCATTATACTTCTCACAACCTGTATATTAACACTGTTTCCTTTTTTTTTTTTTTTTTTTTTTTTTGCAGAAAATAAACAAGTGTCCATCAAGGGAAGTTAAAATAAGGGTGAATGGGGATAGGTAAGATGAAGACTGTATAAAGTTCCATCTGGGGGTGTGACATTGAATATCTCAAATATGCTTCACCGTATACCCTAATAACATCCTGTGTTCCATTTATCTGTCTCTCTCTCTCTTTTTTTTAAGAGAGAGAAAGTGTGTATGCGTGCCATGAACACACAAGCTGGGGAGGGGCAGAGCAGAGGAGAGAGAGACAGCATCCTAGGCAGGCTCCACGCTCAGTGCTGAGCCCGTCAGACTCAGGGCTCAATCACACAACCGGGAGATCATGAACTGAGCCAAAATCAACAGTCAGATGCTTAACCAACTGAACTACCCAGGTGCCCCATCTCTCTATAATTTTTATTGTCTTATTTCCTATTAGAGCATAAATTTGGGATTTTTTTTTTAACTTGGCATGTTTGCTATATAGGCTTTATGCAAGTTAATGTTGGCTTATTATCCTTCCTTGGATATTAAATTTAATGAAGCACAATTATGGTTTCTAACAATAGTACTAGTACCAGAGTTCTGAAGAAGATTAATTTAAATGGGTCTTTTCAAAAGTGTGCCTCAACATAAGAAGGGTTCAAAGAGTAAGTTAAAATAATCACCTGAATTCCTTAAATCAAACACAAAGAGTTTATTTCTATAGACACTGTTGACCTTGCCCCAGAAATCTTACCTTAGATGCTGGTTCTTACAGAGATGGAAGAAAAGGTTAATGAAATAGTGAAAGATCTTTCAAAATGTAGAGGGACTTGGACCAGTTACACCTTTTTCTGAAACTGACCTCCTATGCTTGGGGCAGTGTGGTGAGACACGTTCTGTCTGCCAGATGGCAGACACACATCTCAAGGAAGAGACCAAGATTGTACAGGCCAGCACAGTCTTCGCCATGTTCTTCAGTGATTGGAGGTCACAGCCACTTAAGGATCGTCAGTATCATACTTGTCAAAGATCTGAGGCTTTCAAGTGTGACTTCATCCTTCTTCCCCCTACAACTAAATACCTATGTCTGACACTTCCTTTTGCTTTTTCCTATAATCTTATGGGGAACAATTATTCCTTCCAAGGCTCATCATCTGAAGAGGCTTGTTTTTATCAAGCATTCCGTGTTTCTTCTCTTTCTTCGACTTTTAGATCTTTCTCTGTGAGCTTTCTTTTCTGCATATAAAAATACTCATTTCTCTTCATGTTTAATAACTAAAAAGAAAGAGAAGTAAAGTTTTGTCTTAATCTTTTTTTCTGGCTATCAGAAGATCTTAAGTCTTACCTTAATGGATAGGCATTTTAGAAGAGTGTATTTTTTCCTTCCTGACTTTGGTTCATTACCTACCATTCCTCAACCCACTGCAATCTACTTTCTGCCTTTGTTACTCCCAAGGCAGCATTCGGGTCAAAGCTGTTGAGGTTTGCCGACACTGGAAACAATCGACAACCTTCATGTTTTACTTGACCTCTCAGTAGCATTCAGAGGTTGACCCTCTCTAGTATTTCTAATTAAAAAAAAAATACTTTTTTTTTAAATCTATTTTCTCTTAAGTCTCCTGCTGCATTCTAGAACTTACTTCGTAACCGCCTTCACTGGATTTTGCCTTTAATACCTGTTCTGTAAATGTGGCTCTTTCCAGAATTCCTCTCTTTCCTCTTCCTTTAACCAGACTGAACTAGGTCCACAACTTGTACCACCACCTTGAACTTCACAGTTTCCAGACTTACATCTTGAACTCTTACTTCCCTCAGACATATATTCAATGGCTTCCATGACATCTCTGTTGGGTGCCTCATAGGCTCCTCAAACTCCACACAATCAAAACTGAATTGCCTCTCCTTATCCGTTCCAAAACTGCACGTTCTCTCTCCACATCTGCTAATAATAGAAGATTTCTTCTTAAAATCTATTTCTCCTCCATATTCTTTACCCAACGCATCCAAATGCATATGTAGTATGGTCAAGTGTCACTGTTAGAAATATCCTTCCGTCACTCTCCATCCTGGCTCTACTAGCAAGTGGGGGCACTGTCTTGATTCAACAGGTAAGACAATTGCTTCATTGGCAGCCTGCTTTTGTGGTGGAGCTCTAGGAATTCTTTCTATATGCTCAGGTTTCCGAATTATCCTATTTGTCCATAATAAATCTCTTGCTGCTTGTTTTAGGGAGAACAGATTCGGTTCACTAAAACTGGATCTTAACCAATACAAACTACCAAAGCAATTTTCCCATACAAACATTTGTTACTCTCAATCACATTTTTTTGTTGATGTATCCATTTCCTCTACTTGACTGTGAACTACTTGAAGACCTTATCACTGTAATAATGTACACAACAGACATTCAGTATTCAGAAATTGAACGAATTCATAAACAAATGATATTTCTAAAAAAAATGTCATAGTAACTGCTCTGTGTATTAGGGACTATTGACAAAATAACATTATATTCAAAATATTAATCAAAATATGACTTCCGCTTAATATGCTAAAAATATCTTTCTGTAAAAAAATTATTCCCTGAGACTTCACAGTTTTTCTCTAACAGTCATATCTCATCTCCAAATTTTCTTTGGTCAAGAAAATCCCTTTTGTTGTTCTAGAAGTTTTCATGCATGATTTCATTTCCTTTGTTGCACTTGAAAATAGAAATTGAAGTTATAAAGTTATAACTTTAAGATACATTGATGCTGTCAAACTGAAGGCCATGTAATTTATTCCTTGTGTTCCTCCCTGGTTCTTAGCGTGTCAAGGATTACTAGTCACTTTCATTAAACACTATGACCCGGGAATGAAAATCCAAAGATATTGCAGGGCTTGTCAAAACAGCGTAGCTCTTTTTGTATCTCCTATGCCATTTATTTTAAAGTTTAAGAAGCAGAAGACAAAGAGGGTTATTGAATAATGACATAATTACAGTTAATAATCATGGATGATAATAAGTTATAAATGCCAGTTAGTAGTGCTTATATTCAATAAAGTCAGCTTGGAATAAGGGTTACACAATTAAATGTCTTCAGGAATGGGGCAGGTTATATCACCAAGTGAATTGGGTGGGGATTGAACTTAATGAGGGGGGAAGGACAGAGGGAAATGGGATCATTCTAATGGTCTTAAGGGGTTACCACTGCTCAGGAGGTGTGAATTGCTGTGATGAAGGAAGGCGTGGCCCACTCTGATTTTCGAAAAAGAAAGCAGGGACCTAGAGTTTGTATGAATTCTCCTGAATTTTAAATGTTGCCAAATATATCAAATTTACATAAAAACAAAACTAAACCAAAACTGTGCCGAGTCAGTTTTAGCTCGTTTAGCTCCTGGGTGCCAAGTTTAGATTAGAATCTATTAAGAGGAGGAGAGTTCATCAACACACGATGGTTCCATATAATACATCTGCATTATGTTTCTAGGAATAAATATGTATTTTTAATTGCATATGTAACAAAAGCAAATGGACTTTGGCCAATGATTTCTGAAGTGCTGCTTTTTGGATTTTTTTTTTTTTTAATTTAACATTTAGATCACTGCTTAGGAACCTAATCATTGCTTTAGTCAGACATTAAACAAATGAAAAACTGAGTGAATTAATAGCATATGGGAGAAGAAAGTGAATGCAGAGAAAGGCCTAATCATTATTATTTTTTAAAGCATGGATCTTGACATCAGGGACTTCACAAAGCCATTTCTAAAAAGTGAGTATCTAAACACAAAATTTAATTTAATATAGAAACCAATCAATCATTGCGACTTAGTAAAATGCAATTAGCCGTTACACTTAGGCCAGGCAGGTGTTTATTAGTGTATCAAAGCAAATCCATTCATACAGGAATTAATGCTCAGGATAAATAGAAAATATAAGAGAGGAAATTATTCACTATGTTTGCATATGTATATACTTGTGATTTTATATAGATATATGCTATACAGCCATGAATGACTTTTGTATTTATCACCAAAAGAATGTCAGGTTAATTACTCAAGTTTTGTAGTCAGACTTCCTGGCCTCAAAGGTCAGCTTTAGTGCTTACTAGCTGTGTACTCAAGTATATTACTTGGCCCAACCCTCAGTTTCCCCACATCATAGCGTTGTTAGGAAGATGGAAAAAGAAAAGCACGTGAGGCAGGGAATGTCACTTCATAAGCACCTAATATTTTTAGCTCTTATTATTTGTTATCAAGCATGTCCCTCAAAGACGTTTGATTGGTTAATGGACTACTTCATGTCATGATTCTCCAAATTTTCATCTACTGAACAAGTATTGTAAGTACTAGATATTAGAGCAAGAATGAAAGAAAGATACAGCTTCTATCCTGGAAGCACTCAGTTATAGTAGAGGAATATATAAATGACAAATATATACATGACAAAAACTGCCAAACAATGTGACTTATGCTAATAGGGATTTTTTTTTTATAAAATGTTAAAAAATGTACAGGGACCAGAAAGGGTCAAAGAAGTTTAATATAGAAGTGGAATTTTGAGCTGAGCAAATCTTGCAGGATGTGCAGAAGTTTTCGACATGGAGGAAAGGAAGGAATCCAGAGTGAAGAAGCAAACAGAGCATCGATTATGTGACAGGAACATTGTTATCTCTCAAGAGCATACTCAGCCTAAGTAGGAAATGGGGAATAGTTTTGACTCACTGAATTGCAGGAAGTTGAGAGATCTGGGTCATCTTGGAAAGCATCATCATAGATCAAGTTACAAAAGGAAAGACGAAAGAAAGAAAGAAAGAAAGAAAGAAAGAAAGAAAGAAAGCCTTCATATAGAGTTTCTCATGCACTGATCTCTAAGTTTACTTATATAACCTTTTAATTCTCAGAACTCTATGAAGCTAGTACCTTTATCATCATCCCATTTTTACAGATAAGAATAATAAACACAATTATGTCACACAAACAGTAAATAGTAGGATTGGATTCTGCGTACAATGGTTCCCAGAAAGCCTTACTTTGTCTTTAGGCAGTTTTCTCAATGTAAGCTCGATGGGCTGCTTAGCAATGTTTGTATGTTTAAAGATAGTCACTTTACATGTAATGATATAGGAAAAAAGGAATAGTGGTCCTTAAAACATTGATTTTATGGTGATCATTTTGGCAAAAAGAGTTATTTTCTAGAATTATTTATAATTCTGTATAGTTATGTTTTTATGATCAACTTGTTTATTTGTGAATTTTAATGAATATCTCCATAACTCATGAAGAAGATATGGGATTTCAGAGGCTGTACCCCAAATTAATTATACTGATGACCTTATGAATAACATTAATAATATATCTCATCACAAAATACATAATAAAATAGGTTTCACAGTGCATGAAATACCAACACCAGTGTTAAAAATAGGAAAATATTAGCAAGTGATACAAATATGTACCCTTTTCTTAAAGCGAAGGACTTTACCCCGCAAGCAAAACCAAAAACCAGAAACACTGAGGTCAATTAAGCTTCACACTCTAGGCCCCACTTGTTTCTCTTCCAGAAAAAAAAAAAAAAAACTGTATGGTGGATCACATCAGCCCTTTTCTTCTTAATCACTTCAGCCATTTTTTTGCACAGCAAATTCCTAAAAAAATTGCAGTCTTGGTGATATTGTGCTTTTCTTGCTGTTCTGTCCATACTTCAGATTACTAGAGTTTAATAGAAACTATTAGAAAACTACACAAGTGGAGTCCCTAAAACCCTGTGGACCACAGCCTGGCCCGGAGCCTGTAATCAACACTGCCTGGTAAATGGAGATTTTCCTTGGTTGTTAAAGCCATTGCTTATCAACGCTATTTTCTTCCCTTATTTCTTCAGGTCCCACTACCTCTCTTTTCAGCATTAAAATTCTTGAACAAGAGAGGCACCAGGGTGGCTCAGTGGGTTAAGCCACTGACTTCAGCTCTCCTGGTTTGTGGGTTCGAGCCCTGAGAGCCCCTCATTGGGCCCTGTGCTGACAGCTCAGAGCCCGGAGCCTGCTTGGGATTCTGTGTATCTTTCTTTCTCTGTCCCTCCCCTACTCATGCTCTGTCTGTCCCATTCTCTCAAAACTAAATAAAAACATTAAAAAAATGAAAAAAAAATTCTTGACCAAGAAAGTGAGATCATTAAGCAAGAGGTCTCTTAATTCCCAATTACCTACCTAGAGATTCTTATGTGTCCACAGCCTTTAATTGCTCGCTGCCTCAGATATCCAGGGTCCACTTTCTCTGATGTGAGCACATCCTCTCCATAACTCTCTCCTCTCTGGTCTGCCCTCTGCTGTGTCTTCAGTCTCCACCTGCTACAGGTGAGCACATTTCCCTTGGCAGTCTACTCTTCTCCACAAGAATCATCAAAGAAGTGGATGGGAGACAGATTTCCATCCTCTTTCTCCCCTGTGCATTTAGAACCTTTCTCATCAGCACATAAAGCTGAATATGAGGATAAGCTATTCTTAAAGGAAAGATGAGACTAATGAGAGAGAACTATAACCTAAGAAATTGTGTCAAATGTGACTGTTTCCACCAAAATTTAAGGGAAAAGCATTTAAGAAGTAAAAATTTCCTGAAGATCTTAATTCAAATAGAGTAAGATTCTTCCAGAAATTTAGAATTTAGAGTTGTGATGTATTAAAGTGCACAATCGAGTCACTTAAATGTCAGCTCTGTAAGAAAATGATCTATTTGTATATTTATACTAAAAGATACCTGGAGAGATACTCTGGATTCTTCTTTGCCCAAACTCAATTGTACAACTTCTCTTTCATTTCTTTGGTATCCTTTGAATAAAGTGGTTTTTTGGTCAAAACAATCCAGTGGGTTTAATTTGCTTGCATCTGAAGGTAGCCTATCTACTAACACATGATATATACATGAAGGAAAAAATCTGAGGACCAAAGGGAAGGCCAACAAGAAGCATAAGAGATGCCCAGAATCATCAGTCATCAGGGAAATAAATGTAAAGTAAAATTACAAAGAGATATAACTACAGATTCACCAGAATGTCAAAACTTAGAACATGAAACAATACCAAGTGTGGCTGAGGATATGGAATCATTGGAAACGTCATATACTGCTTGTGGGAGTGCAAAAATTGCACAGCCACTCTGGACAATAGTTCTGCAGTCTCTTGGAAAGCGAAACGTATACTAAACATGTAACTGAGTAATTCAATTATCTTCTGTTTACCCAAGAAGGAAAATAAAAGCATACGTCTAAGGTAACAAGCCCATCTCTCGCTCTGCATTTGAGAAGACTAATTTTGAGGATTCTACAGATAGAAAGGGCATCTCAGAAAGTTACATGAATTGCATTTATCTCTACCTGTTATGTTTATATTTTATTAATGAGAATTCTCCTTATCAAACATAAGATAAAGGGGAATATGTCTAGGTTTTTCTATGAAGCCCCAAATACCGCTACCAGAAAGTAATCAACTAGCAATTCTCTCAAAGGCAGTCTGAATGAGATGAGAAGATAATGTTTTTTGATTTGCACGTTTGCCAAGGAAACTTAAAAAGTTCTCTGTGATCTCCATGCATATTCCTTTAGAGATGATTCTTGCTTTTTTTCTTGGATGAAAATCTACTTTTTTCTGAAACTAACGTTGCTGAGTACAACCTGCAATATAAGGCTTTATAAATATTCTATTCAGATTTCTCAAAAGATTTAGTTGAAATTTTACCTATGATGACAGATGGGATAAGGAAGACAGGGCAACATTCTTTACTCTGCCTATATTTTGGACAGGCAGGATTTATGTTCTTGTTTTTCACAAAGGACAAAAGATGCCAGGCTCCTCTCATAAATCTATTTACAGTTGCTGTGGAATAAATATCACAGCCAAATGTTTCAGTGGATTAATTTCAGGTTTCAAAGAGTCATTCTGTTTCAAAACAGGGAAAACATGAAATGATGGAAGAATGGTATCGGGCTGGGCTAATAAGTGTTCAAAAGCCAGTTTTCTGGGAAAAAAAAGAAAGAAAAGAAAAGAAAAAAGAAAAAAACCCGGCCCTGATTTGTGGCATTTATTGTGAATATTCCCACCGTTTTCGATTTCAAGTCACCAGTGTCCTGTTAACTGGCTTACAAATTCCTAGAACTTCAACACTGGTTTTTGCAATAGCCATTATAAGCTGGCTGCAGCAGCCACTGAATGGAATGAGATTTATTTTTAGCGAGCAGTTATGAGCTCATTAATAGACATGATCAAAAGAAGAATTACAGTTCATCTTTGAAGTAAAAGTGGACAATAAACTTTAGCCCTTATTACACCAAACTGGAAATGTTACTGCATTAACGCTTTAATGTAGAAGAAAAAAATATATAAATGATCCTTGGAAAAATGACACAAAATGTCTTTTTCATACTGTGGATTGCTTTGGGTGTGGTCCTCCTGCAAGTACCTGTTTACTTTGAGATCTACACTTGGAAAAATAAGCCATGGAAATTAGGAAGTGAATGGAAAACAGTCTTCCTCCAGTTAAGGTCATTCCACTGGTGCATAACAATTTCTTGGATTGGCCTCACAAGAGCATGGCAAGTGACCAGGATAATTCTTACCTATAGACAAGGCCAGGAGTAAAATAAAATTAATGTACAAATATATCTCTCAAAATAAATCCAATGCATATAAAAATGAAATATTCATAATAAAATTTAATATTCTTAGAAATCAAAGGAAAAATCCAAAGAAGAGAAGGTCTAGTCAAATAAATGGGAAATTCTCATGAGATATGCCCCACTGTCATTTTACACATAAGGTAACCACAGTTCAGAGAGATTAAGTGATCTGCCTAAGGTCGCACGGCTGGTAGGCGGCAGAGCCAGGACTCAATCCAAACTCTATGCTTTTAACCATTAATTTACATTTGATGCCACTGTCTGCTAATATCCCTTTAATATTGTAGTTTAGGATTATCTATATGCTGGCTGTTAGCAGGAGAGGCTTGCTCAGATTTCCTCAAGTAATGTGTGACTATTAAAAACAGAAATTGTATTGGGCCACCTGGGTGCCTCAGTTGGCTAAGCGTCGGACTTCAGCTCAGGCCGCGATCTGTTTGTGAATTTGAGCGACACGTTGGGCTCCCTGCTGTCTGTGCAGAACCTCCTTTGGGTCCTCCGTGTTCCTCTCTCTCTGTCCCTCCCCTGCTTGCCCTCTCTCAAAAATAAACAAACATTTTAAAAAAGACTTAAAAAACCCCAGGAATTGTATTTTGTGGCCAAGTCCATTGGGACTGAGAAACACACACACACACACCCACACACACATTAAACTTTCAGGGAAGAGATAATAATTGCTGTAGCCGTAATTCATAGGATGTTGCAGTAACATTCAGAATTCAATGCAACTCTGGCTTTTTTGTGATCTTGTGGCCCCTCTGCAGCCAGAGTTCAGTGATCTCTACTATCGAGCTCTGGGATTGATTTGCCTCCACTACTTTTTGTACTCTAATTTCCTGGCTCAAACTGTAGTAAAAGAAATTCTGATTTCTCGGCCAATTAGCATTGTCCTTATGTAAGGAGAGCTTTGTGCCAGGCATGTTCGTAAATGACACCGGGTTATTAAGGAGAACAAAGGAATACGATGAATAGGGACTTCAGGCTCCAACAACTAGATGGATGTCAGTGTCTTACACCGCCATAGAAAAGACAGGAGAATGAGGGGATAATAATTTCAATGTTGGTTGACTTGAGTTATGGTACCTACAAAAAACATGGGAGGGGCTACTCATTAGCAAGAAAACTTTAGGGGTCTATAGGTGAGGAACAGCCCCCTGCCCAGTGACCCGTCAGTGCGCTTGTCACGGTTAAATCAGAGTGTCACGCAATAGCTTAGTTTCATATTCCTTCTTTCATATCTTCATTTTAAAGTTGTGTTTCAATTAGATATTTAAATTAAATCCCAATGCATTTTGGGTGTGAAATTTTAATTAAAAGTTGGTACACTATGGTTTTCTCATGTAAATTTGTTGCTTGAAGGCTGCCTGGCAAATAAAGAAAGGATAAAACAGAAAATGTCTTTGAGGTAAACTCAGCAAAATCATAGATGCAGTTCTTCTGAGCACTGCTGAATTGAAAATCCCTTCAGAGACGCGGGACGGAAAATATTTCTGTCTGCAGCACTGCGCATTCCCCAAACTATCCTCTTTTGAAGCAGTCATTAACATCTGCATCCTCGGTGCATCGTGTTTTATGGCCTCACTGTAAGTGACAACATTAAACATCATTAAAAAGGATAATTAGAATAAAAATGGAAAGTTCCACATATCCTTTGAAATACATCAGATGTAGACTGTCCTTGAAACAAAAAAAAAAAGGGCACAATAATAAAGTTATCTTTTCTGCCTTCTAAAATACGATAAGAAGGAAGTCTCCAGATTGCTTTAAAAGACACAGTTAATAACTCTAAAACAAAACGCTAAAAACAGCAAATTTCACTGCTTTATAAGAACCTTAAGTAAGTGAAATAATGTTTTTTAAGGTAATTCAGTAGAAGAATAGAGAAAAGCAAGGCACGCATAAATGTCTCCTTGAAGGAACCACAGAGTCAGACAGAAAAAATTTATTTGTAGGATTAGTGGAAAATTAGAAACAAATTATAAATATCCAACCTGAATATAAAACACCCATGTAATGGCACGTTATATGCACATTATCAGATATGTCTTCGAAGTGTAGCTAATAATAAAAAAAAATCCTTACACTACAGCTGTAAGTAAAATAACTCTATTAAGAATATGATTTAAAATCATAAAATCAGATATGTTGTAACAATTGTCTGTGTAGTCTCCTCCAGAATCATTCCTTGGAACACAAATAAGACTAACAATTTAAAAAATAAGGTCGTTTTTTAGATAGTTTCCAGTAAATCTTTCTATCAAGTAAACTAAATACCAGCCTAAGAGTTCCACAGAGATTCTGGGAATGGAATGCAAATTTGGAGGAAACGGTTATCACCTGCGACGCTGCTGACTCTAGCGTGAGCCCTCTGCTCCTGCATGGGGAGATTGAGGTTTAATTAAAAAGATCATTCTTGTTTTGTTTAGGAAAAACGTATGCTTCAGCTTTGGGTTAAGGGAGAACTGAACTGGTGCGTGTATTTTTTGTTTATTATGCTTCACTCTTTATTGCAACCGCAGCCTCTAAACAGCTTTCTGAAAATTAGTATACAGTCAAATGAATGCATTCTTCATAAACTGTTTTTTAATAAAACGCATACAAATATATTATATAAAACAGAAAATGAAATTAAAAACATCAAAAATTCCAGGAGAAAAAATAAACATGTGTTTCTGATGAACAGATTGGTCATTGTGAGAAATACTTCCTAAATTGGTATAAATTTTGACATGCTAGAGCTGTTTTATGAATTCGCCAAGGCACTATGAGAGTGAGAGCCATGATTTCCATTAGGAATGAATTTACATTCTGCTTTAGGGGAACAAGATTTCTTTCACTTCTTCACCATTCCGTGATAAATACTTAGTTAGTCACAATACTAGCCTCAAGCCTATAGGGGGATTAGCAAGTAGGCACTGGAAAAGATTGACAACACTAAATGAAAAGATTGACAAAGTCCTGACTCAATAAACAGGGACTGGTTTTTCCCCTCAAGCTTAAAATTGTAAATGGGACTATATTTTTTTTATATAAAAACCACTGTAAGAGTTAAAGGATCCAAAATAAATTTAAATTTTAATACACATATGGAGGAAAACCTTAAAAATGCTCATGTAATGAATGCTAGGACTAGGCATCTTAGTGTCACTGAGGACAATTTGTTAAGATCTCTACAAAGGCTTCCTTTTATAAATCCAGATGGAGCTTAAACATCTAGCTGATGCTCAGGGACCTAAAGGTCATGGTATTACTTCCTGTCACTGCTGAACATCACTGACTTTAGGATGTGCCTTGCAGACATTCCATGGAACCTTGGTGACTCACGGAATGGACCAAGGTCCAACAGTTTAAGCATCACTTGGAAGCTAATTAAAATGCAAAATCCCAGGTACTACTCAAGACTCAGTGGATACGAATCTGTATTTTGCCAAGATTTCCAGGTGATTTATATGCACGTTATCCTGAGAAACACTACTTTAAACTCCCCCAGATGGGATCCTCACCTTCCTTAAAGATACACCCTAATCTCACAGTCTTTTAAATCACAACTATTTCTTGAGTACGATTTCACTCGCCCATTAAAATTACTGAGTTCCAGACTCCTGTATTTTCCAGTTCTCCCTCTAAGTTGCACTGGTTGAAGTTTCTTCTGCTGGGGAGTGAGAGTTTTTGATATTAAGGTACCTCAGAAAGGAGAGCAATGAACCTAGGTTTCTCAGATTCTCCACTTACCATTAACTTTTCTCTCAAGTACTTATAATAGTAGACATATCTTAGATTTTGAGATTTTCCTACTGAAGCCCTCAGTTGCTCTACATGAGATACAAGATTCCCATTCTGCTTATGACTCAGACCCTATTTTCCTGAAGGAGACTTCTCCTTAGTCCTGGAGAAGGTCTCCAGGTAGACCTGGTCCTACCCCCAAAAGATGTATGCCTTAGAAGAAGTGATTACTTACATAACAGGTTTCTCCAAATGTCACCTTTTCTTAAAGGAGGTCAAGTTTCTTCCAGTTTCATCAGAATGAAGTTTTGGAAAAGCCCTCTCAAATAAAGTAAGCTGATTTTATATAAACAAACAGAGTTTTAATGACTCACTGCCTCAAGGAAGAACATATCACACTGACAAGTCCAAAATGGCAATTCATTAGGGGAAGTAAGAGCAAATTTTTTATTGCTTATGCATTGAGCTCTGAAATTCTTAGGGCAGGATATCAGAAGCAGGGCAAGTCTTTGGATTGGCTGATTTCATAAGTTATGAGAATCATCAGACATTAGGGTGGTGCAATCACAAAATTGAGAATGGCATTCTGTTTTTCGGGAAGGTGAACGAGAAAGGCAATGACACTAAATCTTACATTTTCAGAAGTTAAAATCTCTATTTTGCAATTATTCACTGTATGAGTCATACTTCAACAAGACTTCAAATGCACAAATAAAATATGGAATGAAATGCCATCTTGCCCTCGCCAACTAAAAGCTAGGTAAATTCTATCCCTATACTCTGTGTTTAGGTTAAACACTTGGTTTTATAAAACAAAAATATTTCAGAATAGGAAAATAATTATCCAAATCCTTCACTTAGCGGATGTGAAAACTGAGGTATAAAGTTTCTGTTAACTACTCTGAATCCATTTGCTCATTCTTTCCCTTGTATGATAAGGCTGCTAGTTAGCACTTAGAAAGCCTGTCTCTGAGATTATGATGTGCGCAGCAAAAAAAGACTTGGCCCATGTTTTCCTGTAACATAATTTAATGGGTGAGATACACATATGTCAGAGAGTTACACTAATGAATGCATGAAATTTATTGGAGCCCCATGATACTGAAAACCAGCCTCAGTTAAAGAAATCTCCTTACCCTTTGTATCTAGGAGATGGCTTACTGCAGATAACTGTGATGCCCTGTATGATTTACAGAAGACAGACCCTCCATATTCTTATTTTTTGCCTTACAAATGAGGAGTTGAACGTCTTGCCCCCATTGATGAATGGGAACAAAATGAGTGCTAATTAAACTTTGTTTAAACTTCTCTCCTTCCTGGCGCCTGAATTTTGACCCACTTCCAGCCCGAGCTTCATATGTTATATGCATACAGTCTCTCTGCAGTATACATTGGTTTTAGTATAAAACATTCTTTTCTCTGTCCAATCGTTAGGTAGCAGCTAGATAGGAGCAGTGGAAGGAAGGAATCCCTCTGGGCAGAGCCCCATGTCCTTGAGGGGGAACCATAGAGACATGAATTGGAGGTAAGGATAGTGATACATAGGTGACACGTTAGAAGGGATGGTGGGCTCAATCCTGACCTTGCAGCCTCCGAGACCATGAGGCTAACAGCCCAGCAGCCCCAAGTGCAGAGCCTGCACTCACTTCTTCCAACCTCATAGGGTCAAAAACTCCCCTCCCAACCTGTGGGAGGGGTGTCCCGCATGACCGAAGCACCCTCCATTAGTGACCACCCCACCCAGCCCAGAGAGACCCAAAAATGTCCAATCCCAGAAGAACCTAGGGGCCCTTCCACCATGGAGAACCTGCTGGCTCTCCCACCTTGAGAGTGCACTTTCACTTTAGTAAAACTGCTTTGTGCTTGCTACCTGCCTTCCGCTGTCTTTATTGCCACACGGATCCTCACATAAATGTTCTCATGGGGAAACCAAGCACTGAGACCTTTGTTTTGTACTTGACAAGTTAGATCATGAAATAAAAGCTGCTCCTGAGACCTGTCTGAAGGCCTACAGAAGGCTTCCTTGAAGAAGGGACACTTGAGTTGAAGAGGGAAGTGAAGGTGTGAGGAGCTTCATGGACAGAAGCCTGGTGAGTGTCTAAAATCTACTGGAGACACTGAGGGCTGAGTTCTCAGGGCAGAGCCAAGCACAGCCCGGAGAGAGAGAAAGGGAAAGGGGTAGACAGGTGAACTGCCACTGGGCAGGGCGGGCAAACTTATTCATTCATTCATTTAATTTTTTTTTTTGCTTTAGTGTATATTACAATATATACATGTATTAAATCCACTTGTTGTATACCCTAAATTTTACATAATGTTACATGTCAAATGTATTTCAAAAGAAAAAGGAAAGAAAAAGAAAGAAAAAGAAAGGAAAAAATAAGACCGTGTCTTGGGATCTTGCTTTTATACGGCTTCCTCTGTTTTATCATCATTGTCAAAATAAATTTCAGGCAACTATAATATCAACTTTATACTTTATTTTTTTAAAGTCTTTGAATGTTTGTTTATTTTGAGAGAGAGCAAGCAGGGGAGGTGCAGAGAGAGAGGGAGAGAGAGAATCCCAAGCACACTCTGTGTTGTCAGCACAGAGCCTGAAGTGGGGCTTGATCTCACAGACTGTGAGACCATGACCTGAGCTGAAACGAGGAGTCTGATGCTTAACCCAGGTGCCTGTCAAAGTGATATTCTAAAAGTCTATCATGTTACCACTGAAGATTCACTTGATTTTAGCTAGATTTTCACGTTCATTTTGATATTTCTTGAAAAGAAAAGAGCTGGCAGAAGGAAAGCCACACAGCATTTATATTCTGAGTTTAATTTTACAACTTAAGTTTTCCATATTTATACATTTGCATTCTTTGTCCTCATTTTAACTTCTTTGAATTATTAGATTCAAATTCTCACTCCATCCATATTTGTCTAATGTGAAAATCTTCAAAAGAAAAATTGAAAGAAGTGTGAATTAAGCACCCAAATACTTACCAACTGGATTCTATAATTAATATTTCATTATATTTACTTTTTAGCATAATATACCCATTCATATCATTAGCTAGAACTCAATACTTGCTTACAGTTTCTTTTTCTGGTAAATTTACATACAATGAAATATAGAATCTTAAGCGTAAGGCCACTAAAGTTCTCTGAAAGTCTCTTATGTCTCTTTCCAGTCATTCCCTACCCCTCTCGCTTCCAGGGTTAAATGACATTCTAATTTTTCCCCCAAAGCTTAGTTTTGCTTGACCCAGAACTTCACATAAATGGAATCATTCACATGTTCTTCATATATATAGAATTATGTATGTGCCCTTTGTGTAAGGCCTTAAAAAAGTTACTGAGCATAATGCTTTGAGATTCATTCATGTTGTGTATTAGTCATTCATTGTTGAGGGCTCCATCTTCTATAGTCTGGGTATGGCACAGTTTATGGTTCTCCTAATGATAGACACCAGGACTGCGCCTAGTTTTTTGTTGATATGAATAAAGCTACTATGAACATTCTTATAAAAGACTTTTTGTTATATGCTTTCGTTTCTTGGTCATAAATTAAGTCTAGGTTAATTTTATAAGAAATAGCTAGGTAATTTTTAAAGTAGTGATGCTATTTAACACTCCCACCAACAACGTTTGAGAGTTTGTGTTGTTTCCAACCCTGCTAACAATTATCGCTCTCACTTTTTAAAATATAAGCCCCTCTAATAGGTCCGCCCATATTTAACTTAAAGAAAAAATTATATAAATGTACTTTTTCCTTTATTATGTAATTTCCCCATTGAGTACACCCAACTATTCTATTTCTTTTCAACCCTTCCTGAAGTGGTTGGAGATACCACTCAGTGTATTAATATCTGGGCAAAATGTACCTTTGTTGGGGCGCCTGGGTGGCGCAGTCGGTTAAGCGTCCGACTTCAGCCAGGTCACGATCTCGCGGTCCGTGGGTTCGAGCCCCGCGTCAGGCTCTGGGCTGATGGCTCAGAGCCTGGAGCCTGTTTCCGATTCTGTGTCTCCCTCTCTCTCTGCCCCTCCCCTGTTCATGCTCTGTCTCTCTCTGTCCCAAAAATAAACGTTGAAAAAAAAAAAATTAAAAAAAAAAAATGTACCTTTGTTATTTGCATAACAATGAGAGACCTTGTAAATTAGGGAAACTAACCCTTTTGTATAGATACAATGAAATCTTTGACTAATCGCCTTGAAAAAGACGCTAGGATTCTTTTTCGTTTTTCTTTTCTTTTTTTTTTTTTTTTTAAGAAGCTGGAAGTCTTTCTCATAACCAGAATCCTTTCTCAGGCAACATTGGCAAATGGCCATCTATGTTCTGCTTGATGTCACCGATAACAGAATTATCTACTTTGCATGGCATCTTGTTCCATGTTTAGATGCTCATGTTTAGCTGGTGTAGAATAACTCCAATATGATTTTTAGTTTTTATGAAATACATCTGAATATGACAATGTGGTATATCATTCGTTTATTCATGAATGTCTGTACTTTTACAACAAAGGTAACCACATACTCCAGACAGTTTCTAGGCCAGGTATACAGGACTCAGTAGTGAATAAAAATCTCCTTATCATCATGAATCTTCTAATTTAGAAATAAACCATTCACTTACAATGCTAATTACTTGGTTTGGGCTGGTCTCTTTTTCACAATACTAATTAGCGCTTGTAGGTGAATTCTACCTGCTCTACAGATGTATTTATAGCAATACCAGGAAGGGATTTTTTTAGTCCAGGTTGATGAAAACAATTTATGAAAATAATAAGATATTGAACGTATAGAATTACATGATTACCACAAATTTAATTATATACAACAAAATCTAGGTTTCTGATGTCAATTTCCAATTCTTTCTCGCTGAGGAATTCGTAAGACCCTTTGACCAGGTTTGTGTCAGAGCACTGCTTTGGTTATGGTTTCATTTGAATTTCTCTTCTGGAGCCATCATATTCTGCTAGTCCTTTTCTGAACACTTCTATCGTTTTTTTTTTTTTTTCTCTTGCTGTTTTGAGGGCCCTTGTCCTGTACAGTTTCTTTCTCCAATAACCCAAAGGACTATATTTCCAAAAACCCTCATTATTTGAGAATGACCCCATTGACAATTTAAGATGTCCAAAATGAAACACTGTTTAAAATATTTACTAGAGGGGCGCCTGGGTGGCTCAGTCGGTTGGGCGGCCGACTTCGGCTCAGGTCACGATCTCGTGGTCCGTGAGTTCAAGCCCCGCGTCGGGCTGTGGGCTGATGGCTCAGAGCCTGGAGCCTGCTTCCAATTCTGTGTCTCCCTCTCTCTCTGCCCCTCCCCCGTTCATGCTCTGTCTCTCTCTGTCTCAAAAATAAATAAAATGTAAAAAAAAAAATTAAAAAAAATAAAAAAAATATTTACTAGAATACAATACCCATTAAATAATAAAATAAATAATTTAATTAATTGAAACAAGAATATTGTTTTCTTTTTTTTTAGTTTATTTATTTTGAGAGAGAGAGGGAGAGAGAGTGAGCATGAGTGGGGGAGGTGTGGAGGGAGAAAGAGAGAGAGAGGATCCCAAGCAGGCTCAGCGCTGTCAGCGCAGACCCTGAGGCAGGGCTCAAGCTCATGAACTTTGAGGTTGTGACCTTAGTCAAAATCAAGAGTCAAATGCTTAACTGACTGAGCCATCCTGGTGCCCCAAGAACATTGTTTTCTTACACTCTTGCCCATTTATCATATCTAGCATGTTAAATATTTTTAGATCAAAAATTCCCTAAAAGCCAATGCTTTTCTAAGTTAATATTGTACTTTCTATAGATAAGAAGTATATTGAAAGGCATTTTCTAAGACTTTTCCTGTGTTCTGTGAACATACTTATAATGGCTGATTTAAAGTCTTCCTCTAGAAAGCTCAACATCTGGGCTTCATCAGGGGCAGTTGCTAATGGCTGCTTTTATCTTGTGTATGGGCCATACTTCTTTGATTCTTTACATGTCTCTTAATGTTATTATTTTTTAAAGTTTATTTTGGAGAGAGAGAGAGTGAGAGAGAGAGAGAGAGAGAGAGAGAGAGAGAGAGAAAGCATGAACAGGGAAGGGGCAGACAGAGAAAGGGACAGATGATCCTAAGCAGATTCTGATGTGGATCCTGAGAAACTTAACAGAAGACCATGGGGGAGGGGAAGGGGGAAAAAAAGTTACAAAGAGGGAAGGAGGGAAACCCTAAGAGACTCTTAAAAACTAAGAATAAACTGAGGGGTGATCGGGGGTGGGAGGGAAGGGAGGGTGGGTGATGGGCATTGAGGAGGGCACCTGTTGGGATGAGCACTGGGTGTTGTATGGAAACCAATTTGACAATAAATTTGATATTAAAGAAAAAAAAAGCAGATTCTGTACTAACAGCAGAGAGCCCAATGCAGGGCTCGAACTCACGAACTGTGAGATCATGATCTGAACCAAAGTCATACACTTAACTGACTGAGCCACCCAAGTGTTCCTGTTAATATTATTTTTTGTTAAAACTGGAATATTTAAATAACATAATGAGCTAATTCTGGAAATTAGATCCCCCATCCCCACTCAGGTTTGTTATTTTGCTGTTGTTGTTATTTCTACTTAGTGAATTTCCTGAACTAATACTTCTAAGTCTATATTTTTTGTTGTGTGTGGTAACTGAAATCTCCGCTTTGTTACCTTAGTGTTCAGGTAATGATTGAATAGAGATTCCTTTAAATGCTTTGAATGAATAAGTCCCCCAGCTTTTGCCAAAGAGCTGCGGTGTGTGTGTGTGTGTGTGTGTGTGTGTGTGTGTGTGTGTGTAGGTGTGTTTCCAATGCTCCAGCAGGCAGGTTATAACTCTTCCTTAGCTGTCACTTCCATCTTGTGCAGAGCCTCAAGGTCAGCCAGAAGTGAGAGATAATAGCCTTCTTAGGTCTTTTGTGTTCGTAAACACAGCCTTAAATATGCATGTGGACTTCAAAATTCATAAGAACATATCAAAGTTTTTCACAGCCCACTATGGACCGCCAAGATATCTGCTTTTCCTTTAAGTTTTTGGTCAGTATGTTATTAGCTCCAACTGGCAATGCTATTTCAGGCAGTTCAATGTTAAACAATTGCTGTTGGTTGTTGTTTTACTCATGCCCTGGTGTTACTAGTGTTCAGCAGAAGGATCTCTGAGTTGAATCACATAAAACTAGCCCTAAGGCTTTTTAGCAAGCTGCCAGTTAGGTCAAAGAGAGACAGTTCTTTTGGGGATAGGGCTTTTAGAACATTGCAAACTGGTCTGATTTTCCAGGGCCTGCCAGGCTACTGTTTTTCACAGTTATTGGGGTTGCGAGGCTTGGGTTTTCAAGGCTGCTACAGAGCAGGGGAGAAAGGGTGAGATTAGGGCACTTGAAATGCTACAAAGCTCTGTTTGTACTAAGATTCCAACTCTATTTCTTGAATAAATGCTCCCCAGCTTGTTGCATAACTTTAGTTAATTTCCAGCATACTGAAAATGTTTACTTTGCCAATGTTCTCATTGTTTTTTATGGAAGAGTAGATTTTTGGAAGTCCTTTCTTTGCCATCCCATGAGTTAGCTTTCTAACTTGCAAATCCTATTATTACAAGTGGAAAAATGCTACCATCTCATGACACTAGCAAATTAATTTATATTTTCTAAATGCTTTTCTAGCCCTCATTGATATGAATGCATTCATACACTAAATCAAGATTTGCAGTCTGATTTCTTTTTTCTTGATACAAAGTCATAAACATTTTCTGTTTCTATACCTCTAATTTTGTGTTCTATACTATCAACATCTTGTAATTTAATGCTTCTTTAATTCTTAGATCGTTGGTCTTCAACTGATACTTTCCCTAAAAAAATCGGTGGTGTCTACTTTCATACATACGACATGTTTCTTTCTTCCTTTGGATCTTTTTATTTTGAAAATTTTCCAGGTAGCGGAATTAGCAGATCAAGAGGTTCTTACTTAATTTTTTAAAAGTACAACACACCGGGGTGCCTGGGTGGCTTAGCTGGTTAAGCATCTGACTCTTGGTTTCGGCTCAGGTCACGATCTCATGGTTTTGTGGGTGTCAGCCCACGATTCTGCTTGGGATTCTGTCTCCCTCTCTCTCTGTCCTTGCCCCACTCATGCTGTCTCTGTGTCTCTCAAAATAAATAAATAAACTTGAAAAGAAAAAAAAAAGTACAACATACTTTTCAAGGCAGGACTGTGTTAATAGTTATTTATCATTTGTTTCCTCTCTTTGCTTTTGGCAGGTGTCTGCAGTGTAAACATCTCCCAAATCTCTTTATTTTATGAGGTTACAAGACCTGACAATCACAATTTCTTTGGTATACATTTCAAAAGACTTATACAACTTGTCTATTTGTACTTTTTATAACATTTCATGAAATAACTATTAGGATTAAGCTTATTGGAACATATTTGCTATTTAAACTAAAATGATCTTTATTAATGTAGCATTTATGTTAAAAGCTTCACTGGGTTGGGGGTGCCTGGGTGGCTCAATTGGTTGGGCATCCGACTCTTCATTTCATCTTGGGTCATGATCCCAAGGTCATGGGGATTGAGTCACATGTGGGCTCTGTGCTGAGTGTGGAGCCTGCTTAAGATTCTCCCCCCGCCTCCCTTCCTCCCTCCCTCTCCCCCTCTGCCCCTCTCTTCAGCTTGTATGCTCTCTAAGATTAAAAAGAAAAGAAAAGAAAAGAAAAGAAAAGAAAAGAAAAGAAAAGAAAAGTTTCACTGGGTAATTTTAAATTTCCTTAACCCACTGCTTCTAAAACTTTATTTTGGCTATTATTCAACTGGGAACTCTTGTTCAAGTACAGATTCTGAATCAGCAGGTCTAGAGTGGAGCCCAAGAGACTGTATTTCTAAATTCGATCAGCAATGGACCACACTGTGAATAACAAGACCTTAAGACACTCTTGTGCACTTATATTGTTGACCAGACCTGTAAGAGGATGAATTTAGTCAAGTTAGTTTTCTCAGTCCTCGTCAGATCTTATCTTTAAATCTTCCCCTTCCTGTGTTTGTGTGTTTATATTTAAAGTAATCTCTACATCCAAGGTGGAGCTTGAACTCATGACCTCAAGATCAAGGGTTGTATCCTGTACTGACTGAGGCAGTCAGGTGCCCCAAAATCTTCACCTTCTTTGTGAAAACACAACAGGATCAGGTTCCAAATGGGGGACAGATTTAACACTAATTCCTGGTGCATCTCAAGGATCTGACAACCTCCTCCTTGTTAGCTTCTCACTCCTCTAAAGGCATCATCCTATCCTTTCTCCCATTTATCTACTCACCAGGAGCCTCCTTTAGAAACCATCCCTTAAAGTTGAGGGCTAGATAAAAACACCCTGACACTGTTCACTGTTTGTTAAATTATGTCAAGGATATATATTGTTCCGAAGAAAAATATATTTTTGTATTGCTACTTACTTTTTTCCCTGATTTTTAAATGTATAATTGAAACTAGGATTATAGCATATTCCCACGAGGTATAAGCTTCAGAACAGTAGGCAATGTTTCCAGTTGCCAAGACCTTATGCTATCCCTATCATGTTCCATTCTTTTTTTTAATTTTAATAAAAATGCAGACAGATGGCTATTTAGATTTAGTAAATGGATTAAAAACATAAAGGACATTTATAAGGATGCGATTGTCAGTAGGATTTAGGATAATAGTTGATTTATTGTTTCATTTTTTAAGTATTGCATTAGAATTCTCTTTTTTAATGGAACTGAATCTTATTTGACTTAGATGAAAATAATTTCATGTTCAGTTAAAAAATTAACTGCTTTGTATAGCTTAGCAATATAAGCAAGCTTTGTAATATTAAGTAGGTCACTTATGTCCATATTTAAGCAAACCAGAAGGCTCTCATGACAACCATACTGGATAGTGCAGGTCTGAGAAGAGAAAGTCTTAAAAATATGGTACCCAAAGATGATAGTGGATGAGGTGTGGAATAGATAACACAAAATAAGTCTGTTAAAATATCCTGGGATGTATAGAAAATCTGTGGACTTTATCTTAGTGTAAGATGGCTTTAAACCGATCATCACCTGACATAACATAGCGGAAGCAAATAAGGCAAGTATCTTATTTACTACATTAAGGCTTCAGATTATTGCTCTAAATGATTAAGTACAATAACAAACAAATCCAAAGATAATTAGGTGAAAAATGTAAATAGATCTCAGCAGTGAGAAACAGCAAAAACAGTAATAGCAGCAACAGCAGAA
Source organism: Lynx rufus (assembly GCF_022079265.1). Classification (NCBI taxonomy): domain Eukaryota; kingdom Metazoa; phylum Chordata; class Mammalia; order Carnivora; family Felidae; genus Lynx; species Lynx rufus. Next base: position 87,647,658 of record NW_025814856.1, read on the forward strand.
ACTACCCTTCAAAGACTTAACATTGGAATGATCACATTCAAACTGTAAAACTATTATGTCAAGTATATTTAAGGAAGAAACACACAGGCTCAGAGATAGTAGCTGAAAACAGGAAAGCAATCAAAATGATGAAATTATTAAAATGAATCAAAAACTTATAAGAATAAAAATAAATGGCAACAATAAAAAATTAAAAAAAAACTAAATCAGTTTAAAAAAATTTTTTTAACGTTTATTTATTTTTGAGACAGAGAGAGACAGAGCCTGAACAGGGGAGGGGCAGAGAGAGAGTGAGACACAGAATCTGAAACAGGCTCCAGGCTCTGAGCTGTTAGCACAGAGCCCGACGTGGGACTCGAACTCACAGACCGTGAGATCATGACCTGAGCTGAAGTTGGACGCTTAACCAACCAAGCCACCCAGGTGCCCCTACATCAGTTTAATAGTAGATTAGACATAGCTAAAGAGAAAACTAGTGAACTAGAATTTATGTCAAAATAAAATACTCAGAGTGTAGTTACGGAGAGACAAACAGCAAAGAAAAAAGAAAATACAGAAGAGCAGAGAATTGAAATAGAGGAAAAGGTGAGAAAAAATAACAGGTTTAATCACAATCCCAGAAGGAGAGAAAAGAGAATTGAAAGGGCAATATTTAAAATAATAGTTGTTGAGTTTTCTAGAACTGATGATAGACTTTAATTAAATTCAAGCAGCCAAAAAAATGTGAATCTAGATAAAGGAATTCTAGATGTGGATACATAATAAAGAAGCTGAAAGAAATAGAAAATCCTTAAAGCATTCAGACTGAAAATGACAGATAACTTTTAAAGGAGTATTAGACTAAGAGAGAAAGGGAAAATATATGCATGCAAAAAGAAGTGAGATCCTGAACGTATAGAAAGCAATTGGTCTTCAAATGGAGGAACATGTACTCTGTTGTAACTAGAAGGAAAAACATGGTTTTGGTTGAAAACATGTCTACAGACTCATGGATGAGATGAGAGAATTCCCACCACTCACGTATGAGCCAGAGTAGAAGACAATACTAGGATTTTAAGCCATAATGAGTGATATTAAAGAACAATTATAGCAATGTGCTACATTAGACCGTAGCTCTAGCTTGAGAAAAGCAGATCTGTGGACAGAAGATCTGCGAGATTCTTGCAGCAGAGTGGACCAGATGACTGAAGGCAGGAGGCTGGCTGAACTGGCAAATGACAAGCAGCACGCGTTTCAGAATATAGTCCATTTTTTCAGCGATTTCCACAAATCCGTAGGGGGGGGGGGAGCCTGGTAAAATATGCTACGTGCAATCAAAAGTTCTGAGGTTCCCAGCTAAACATTAAGTTCCTATATGATTTCAAAGCCTGGCGGAATCTGAGTTCTCTAGTTTACATATACAAGGAAATATCTACACAAGAACACAGGTTGTATTCTCTGCCACACTCACTCACTGATCTCAGACTCCTCTCTATGTGGACAGCGAGCTGCTCTATCACATTGTCTTGCCCGTGTCTGCAGGGAGGCAGAAAGTCCTACCATGTTTCTTTCCAGGTTCATCTTGAATATAAAGTTGTAGAGAAGCTCAAAGTACGTGGAAAAGCTCAAAGCCCATTCCCTGGGCATTATTTTATCGACTCTCATTTGTGAAATGGCAATAGTTAAGCACATTGGAATATTTGAATTAGTCTATTGATACAATCACTAGTTTAGTTTGAGAAAGAGAGTAAGTAATTTATGAGCCCGTGTTCCAGTTACAGTGTATAATGTATTTGAACAACTGGGCAAACATTTCTTAAATGAATAAAAAAGAGGTAAAGGGCAATTAATCACTGGAATGATGGTACATAAATGGCTCTAACAAAAGCAATCGTGGGGATTATTACATCCTAAGGGAACTGCCAAGTACTCACTCCTCTTAACTAGCCTCCAGCTGCTGAGGAAGTATCTTTGTGATGTATAAGGTAGCTCAAATCAGGACTAAATTGAGTGATTACAAATTCAACATCCCTCGAGGTAAAAATTATTTAAAAGAACAGTAACCAATTTTAACCAACAATGACAGGTTTTTTAGAAAAAATATTGTGATATTTAGATTTACAGAGCATTCGACTTAGACACATTTAGAATTGGTGTCTTCTTACAAGTTATAAAGTGGTGAGTTTGCTACTCTGCACAGAGTAGCACCTCAATAAGTGAACGCCAATTTCAGGGCTGAGTGGAGTTATTATTTCAGTGTTTTGCTTACTATTGTATTCCTAGCACTTAGGTCATGCCAGTCCACTTAGATATACCATAAATGTTTCTTGAATTAAATTGTTGCACTTAATTATAATAGTAATAGTCATATTACAATGTTCAAGGTCAAAGTTTAGAGCACAAAGTAAGGTTTTTCAAAGATCTTTACCTAAGATTGGAGTAAAGATGAATGCTGTACTCTACATTATTATGTGTGTCTATGTTATATTATTCTCGAATATACTCTATATATTACATAATTAAGTATACAGTATATAATTGAGTATATCAGAGAAGTATGGTTTGTCACTAAGTCTTTGTCTGGTCTTCCGTTTGCATAGACTTCTAAAACTTAAATTCTGCCAAGTGGTTAGATATGGAGGTTGACGTGTGTGTGTGTGTGTGTGTGTGTGTGTGTGTGTGTGTGTATTTAACGTATTGTTTACAATAAAAAGTGTAACTGTTAGGTGGAACATTGTAACCTTTGAAAGGGGAATAAAATTATTTTCACATTGACTTTGGTGAGTATTGGATCTAAACTAGGACTTTGTTTTGATATTTTAACGGATAATTGTATCCAACCAAAGTATTTTGCCTCATCACTTCCCCTTAAAGGGTTGGTAATGACAAAACTTACATTTTGGGACTCCTCCTAGAACAGTTAGCAGGAGCACCGTATGTGATATCTTTTTTTAATTTTAAATACAGACCAAACCATTCACCTCTTCTTTTCTTGACCTGACTTTTTCTTTAACAAATTAATTTCATTGTTCAACTGTAGATAAGCTAATAATAGGACTAGAATGAAGTTCCATCCAGATTTCTTGTTTGAAATGTTGATGCTCCCAGAACTTCACAGACACTCATTTGATCTTCATGTAATGCTCTTTGTTCTATATATACTTTCCTTCCCATTAGGTACTTTTGACAAGATAAGGCATAATTACCCAAGCAGTCAAGGCAAGCTTTAAGTCTGGACTCATCATTTAATAGTTTTTGCTTCTAATTCAAGTTGCTCAATAAATGAAATGGATAGAGAGGTTGGTGAAATCAGGTTAGTAGCAATACCTTATATTCACACGACATGCTATATTTTATAAAGCGCGATTATAAATATTACCTCAATTTATTTATCATCCCAAATCTTCCTGATTTGGATTAGCCCAGTTTTGTATGTGCATCAACAAGGCTTAGAGAGGTTAGGTCCTAGCTAGCAAATAAAAAATGTGGAGAAGCCCAGGGCTATGGGTGACAATTTTCTGCATATTATGATGAATGCTGGTTGGATAGTAATCAAGTTGAAAGAGAAGGTCTGTCACATGGAAATAGAATGCACCAATAAGTAGGTACTTAGAGGATTGCCAGAAGTTAGCGGCTCAGACAGTAAGTGAAAATGATATAACATAATATTGTGATAGGAATGTAATAGAGATAGAAACCAAGTGAGTCACTTTTGTAAAGATGGCTATTTTTGAAGCCACACAAAATGAAATTTAAAGTATTAAAGTAAGCTTAAGGATATAAGTTCTCAAAAACAATGCCATATATATTTGTTCTTTGACCCTTGGAATGTTCTTTATTTATTCAACTAAACTTAAATATTCTTTGATACTATAGCTGAAATAATACGCATTCAAATTTTGCCACCCTCTTGGTCAATTTTCTTGCTCATATTCTAAACATAATTTTCTTTTGACCTTTCGTTTATGAAATAAATATCTAGCATGAACTTTGGAATATGAGTTTGAGTTCAATACATATTCATCAAATATATAATACTTTTATTGACACTGTTATTTTTTGTTTGTTTGTTTTGCCATTCTCACAGAGCACACATCATAGAATTTGTGAGCAAACATTATCATAGAATATTATTCAAGACATTGACAGGAAGATAAAAATATTTTAAGAATATTCAAGAGCATCTCATAGCTAAATATCATTGTTATAATTCAAATCTAACTTGTCCCAAATTCTCCATGAAAAAAGTAATCTTTACCTAATGTGTTAAAGGTAATAATAATCTCCCAAATAGGACATTAATATGTATGGTAGTTTTATGAATCTTTCATGATGTAAGATTTTCCTTTAAAATAATAATTCCTAATTTGAGTAAAAGTTTCATGTTTCTGTGAAACCTCTGGGGTAGAAATCCAATAAAAGAAAATGCATGCATCAGAGAGTTGCTGGATATTCTCTATTTCCCTTGATTCCAACTTTTACTCCTAGCATAAATACTATGAATAACTCAAAGGGTTAGTTTTTAATAGCATTTTTTTATATCTCAGAATATAATTGATCTAATACTAATAATTTTTTGGTTACCAGAGTCTATCAAGTATTGTTTTAATTTCACACCGTAAGTGATAGCAAAATGACCATTATAAAATGAATTTTAATAGAGGTAATGTGGCCAGGGACTCTTATGGTTTGAATCCTGGTTCCACTGCATCATTAATTATTAGTGAACATAACCCTGGAAAAAATTCAGCTCCCCATCACAAAAATTCTATCTATATCTGTGTATGTGTATAGATAGATTTAATTATATAGATGTATAGAGATATGAATATATAAATACATGCATGTATATGTGTGTGCATGTATATATGTTTTGTGTATAGTGTAAAAAAATGCCTGTTTTTCATAAGTTTGTTGTGAATAGTGAATGAGGTAACATATCTAATGCACCCACAACATTCTAAGCAATTAATAATTAGTTTTAAAAAAGCCATGATAATATCTAACCTTTATTGAATGCTTAATATGTGCTACACTGTGGAGTTAGATTAATGAATAAGACAGCTAAAATAGATAAACTCAAGAAGTTTATAACCAGTAAGAAGTGAAGAAACAATAACCAGGTAAAATAGTAAATAAAGATGATTTAAATAAATCGTCCAAGGATGCTGTGGAAGATATCTAGTGGGAGAAGTGCTTTAGAGAATGGAAAGCTTTTTTAAAGAGAAACCATTTGACCAGAGGCCAAATGAAAGAAAAGTCAACTATATAAAGAGCTTGAGTGAAGATCATAATGTATTTAGCTAACTTGAGGAAGAAAAAGCAGGCCCATTTAACCAGGTATTATAAGGAGAAATTGTTTATAGGATTAGATCTGAGGGGAAGGCAGGAGCCAAGGCACACACATTGTTGTAAATCATAATAAGGAAGTTTGGCTTTATTCTAGAATGTTCAAAAGCAACTGTTCTAGGTAGAAGAGGGGTCATGATCAGAATTTAAGGGTTTACTCTGGGTGCTGTGTGGAGAATGAACTGTAAGGATGTGGGAGTGGAAGCAGATTGGCCTGGAATTATTGTAAATTGGTCTGATAAATATATGATGGTTTTTTTATATAGGACAGTGCCAATTAAGATGAAATCCATCAAATGGATTCCAGGTATATTTTTAGCTGTTGAATCAACATGAATTGGTGATGAATTAGCTATGGGAGAGGAAGATTGAGAAAAAGACACAAAATAAGAATGGCTTCCATATTTGCAGCTTGAACCACTCATTAACTGATGGCCTCATTTCTTAAGATAAAAAATAAGCAGAAGGCATTTAAAAAAATCAAGTTTATTAGCACTTACTGGATTTGAGATGTCAATTAAGCACTCTGAGATGTCAAGTAAATGTATGGAGTTGAGGGAATGAGTCTGGACTAAATATTTAAGTTTGTGACTCATTAACATATAGATGATATTGAAAGTCACAGGACTAGATGGATTTATCTAGAGAGAATTTAAAAATGGATTTTCATTAATGATACAATACAATGTGCTATGGTTTCATAAAATATTTTACTCGTTTAATCTCATCTGCCTCCAGAATTTTGCTCACAGGATAGGGGGTGTTAGGGGAAAAAAAAATGTGTGAAATTTAGAAATGGTGCTGTTGCTGGTGGAACAAACACAAAGAATTGATTTGTCAAACAAGATTTATCAAAATTATAGATCTTACTATTAAACTTCATATAAATAATCAAGAAGCATAGGAAAAGATCCAGAGTATGGCTCATCAGCATCTTTCTCTGTGCATTGGACCTGCCTTCTGGCCCAGAGTAATAGATAAAGTCTCTCAGCCAGCTGTGCTGGTTATCTAACACAAAGGGGAGAATTTCAAGTTATGAAATAGATCCATTTTGTAATTGCAGAGTTATATAGCTCACATGGCATTCTCTAGGAAGCTTTCCTGGATAAACTCATAGATTTAGTCTTGTCCTGATAAAAGTCTTCCAACAGACAAGGGTTTTCCTCCTAGAATGTACCAGTGCTTTGATCCCTGGAGAGTCAATTAGCATATTTACATTGAGATTAGACAAAAATCATCTGGGATCTTTCTTTGCTGATAACATTTCCTCCCTAAGTCCAGTAAAGGGAGAGAAATGGACCACAGGCTAGCTGCTTAACTCCTTTCTTCCGGCTGGTATCATCAGAAAAAAAGGCATGACCATGGGAAAAGAGCATACAGGTGAGATGGAAGGAAATGTTTTGGAGAGAGAGGACAAATAAGTAAAGGAATGAAGAGGGTGGAGTACTGGTTTTGTCATTCTTGTGAGAGCTGAGGTCTTGGAAAATTAGGACAGAAGCAGGATTAAAATGAAAGACAACGTCTTAGGAGTCTTTTATTAATGAGGGAGAATGACTAGCATGTTGGAAGACGGCAAAATTAAGAAGGCATAAAGATGATGCACTTGAATGATATCAGCTTCAGAGGAGGAGAGATTTTTGATGGGGGAAAGAAGAAAATTTTGTTCGAAAGTGGTTGCGTCAGAATAAAGCATATGCATACTCCCATCTCCTGTCTTCTTGATGATTGGATGTCAGAGAAACAGGCGAACAATTAAGTCTTCTTTTAAGAGGGCTAGAGGAAAAGTGGTATCCTTGGGGATTTAATCTAAGGGTAAGAAGATTAAGAGGAACTTCATAAAAAAGGAAGAGATAAAGAAAAATTTGGGAGGACAGACTATAGGGTCAGATTAGTGAACCAGAATCATGGGTTGAAATTCTTGGCTGTTCTCAATTGCCATGAGGGTACATGATACCACTGCATTTGGATGGGATTAGTCTGGGGACCCTCTTAAAACGTCAGTGATCCAATTCACCTTTTTCCCAAGTAGGGTCTCCAGGCAACTTTACTTCTATTTCTGCAGATTCACTACACAAAAGGTGAGTGAGGAGGTTAAAATGAAAGGAAATAGCTATTTAACATTTTATATGTTTCTTAAATGTATTTTTATAATGTTTACTTTAGTGTAAAATTGTATTTAAGGTTGATGAAACTGATGGAGAATATATAGTTTTTAAGAATATTTCTTAAATGGAATTAGTGAATTAAAATTAATGCAAAATGGCGAACTAAATAAAATATACCTGAAATTTGCATAAACCATCTTAGAAACTGGACTGTTCTGCAGCCTTAGGTTCCTCCTCCTCCTCCTCCTCCCATTTCTTCTTTACCTATATATGAACTAAACATTATATAATATTTTAAGAATACCTTGTTTAGAATATACTTTAGCTTGAAATGAAATTCTTTTTATTAAAAATCTCCTATGAAAACATCAGAAGCTTAAAGCCATTCAAAGACAAATCTGGTTAATAAAATGTGAAATCAAGGTGAATAATATTGTTTTTAAGGGAAATATAATATGACCATAATATTTAAACTTTAAAAATACATGTTGAAGATAATTCCAAAAGTGGTAACTCCAAAGATATTTTAGGAGGTTATAATATTAAAACAAATGTTTGGCAAGTTAAGGATAATGTGTATTTAAATAGAACACCTCTGGAGCTTGTTAAAACAAATATAGACTATTAATTTACATTCATGGAATATAAATTATGTCTCCCAAGGGGCAGCTGGGTGGCTCAGTCTGTTAAGTGCCTGGCTCTTGGTTTTGGCTCAGGTCATGATCTCATGGTTTCATGGGTTTGAGCCCCACGTCAGGCTCTGCACTGACAGAATGAAGCCTGCTTAGGATCCTCTGTATCCCTCACTCTGCCCTTCCCTTATTCACACTGTTTCTGTCTTTAAAAAAAAAATAAAATAAAATAAAAAAAAATACGCGCCCCCCATCATATTTTCTTACAATCCCAAATTGTAATCTGTTAAACTGCCAAACTATTCCCATAGAGCAGCGAATGGTCAGTTTGTTACATTTCCATATATTTTGTTGGTAAGGATAAAACAAGGCCAGATAGCTTTAGATTGTTTATTACTTGAGGCACAGAAGACAGCATATACTTCAAGTCCCATAGTGGTACCATGAAGGTGGGTCAAGATAGCTACTTGCACATGGCAGATCTGTGTCACAGCTGAATAACCTTGAGACTAAGGAGATCTTGGTCTTGTTTAAGAGTTGATGGAAGATCTACCCCTCCTGCTTTCTAGAAAGAGACATTATCTTTCATACTATGAAATGTTTCCAGGAATGGAAACTTTAGATTTATTATCCTGTGATGTAAAGCAGTCTCGTCCCTGTTTTGGAGCAGTTTTGCACACATCCTTGAACAAAACTGTCAATGCCTTTTGTTCAGAAGAGCTGCAGAAATACCAGAATTCGCTCCCAATACATGTATGATGAAAAAAAAATTAAGTGTTTATTTTATTTTTCAGAGAGAGACGAAGCATGAGCAGGGAGGTGCAGAGAGAGGGGGGGACAGAGGATCTGAAGTAGTCTCTGAGCTGACAGCAGAGAGCTCGACGTGGGGCTCGAATTCACAAGCCTCGAGATCGTGACCTGAGCTTAAGTTGGATGCTCAACTGACTGAGCCACCCAGGCACCACTGTATGATGAAAATGTTAAAGGAAGGTATAGTTGAAGCCTAAAATAGTCTAGTATAGACTATCTCAAATTACTTCAAGTTTAAAAGCTCTTGTTTTCTAAAAACTATTTTCCAGTCCCCAATGAAAACAACAAATAAAATAGATGTCAAATATAAACACCAGAATTAATAAGAATGCTATTGTTTTATATTATCATTGGGTATACAATAATTTTATTTTTCTAACATTGTCAGGAAATGACCCATATAAAAGAGTTTTCCAAATCATTAAAAATTAATGTTTCAAGAATACAATATTGCCAAACATTTCTTAAAATTTGTATGATTTTGGTTTGCTGATCTCTTACATTTAGGAAAGCTGGGGCTTGAAGTTCTCCCACAGTTTTAGGCCAGTTTACAAGCCCATGAACTTCTAAGTTATGAAAGTGAATGATAGATTATTTTAGTTTTAAGGGTAAGGCCTTTATACTTTCAATTTAGATTCTCAGAGAATTTTTCCTGTTATCCCCAGATTTGCCAGTGATTTTCAGAGGACTGAGTTGCCAATTCTATTACTCCTGGATAGTTTTTGACAGAAATCCTACTCCCTTATCATTTTGACATTAAGACTCATTAAGACTTCACTTAAAAGCTTTAAGAAAACCAATGTACAACTCCTAGTGAATGTCTAGAAAGCATCCCAGAATGCAGCCAGTGAGCACTTGGGAGCTCAGAGATTAGTACAGAATTGCTAATTTGGGAAGGTAAGGTCTGCTGCAGGCCAATCTAAGCACTGCCACATTCCTAGCAGATGTTTTCACCTAGTCTTTACTATGGTACACAATAGAAAATGGCACTCGAGAGACCCATGGCCACTTTTCAAAATAGCCTCTATCATCTTTTCTCCATTAAAGATACGTTGTAACAGATTTGAACATAAAAAGTGTAAGCAAGGAAATGAAAATCATCTATAATTTTATTACCTACACAGCACCACTGTTCACATTTCAGCTTCTTTTCCATGATGGCTTTCCCTCTTCCCTCTCCCCTCTGTATAAATATGTGTGGGTCTAACACTGGCGACATGAAACTCATCGTTTTGCATTCTGTCTCTTTTTTCATTTATATCACGACCCTTTTCTCATGTCAACATTTTCTAGTCATTTTCAATTCTTGAGTTTACCCTCCAGTTCTGTGCTTGTAAATCCTTCCTTTTACTCATCATCCCTCTAACTCAAGTTGAATTGACTGCTTTCTTGTGTGCCCAGGGACTCCTGCCAACAGCTCCATCAGAACTGTATGCTTCCGTTTGCTATTTTTTGTCTCTGCCATTGGATTGTATGCTTCTTGAAACCAAGAGCAATGTCTTTCACCTCCACATTTTACCTGAAGGACATAGAAACTCATTGAAAGTTTGTGGAGTTAATTGATAAACACAGTTTCAGGGTCAGTTCACATATTGCCTTTTTTGTGGTAATTATATCCATGGGAAAGTAAGTATTATCCCCCTTTTTGAGGCCTTTATATCACTTTGTTTTTCTTAGTTTTTTTCTTTATGTATATTTTTTTTCCTCAGGAAAATGCAATCTTCTTGAAGGCAGAAGCAATGCTATGTCTAATGTCACCTCCCTCCAAGGGCCCTGTAAAGAACTTACAGAGGAAACTGTCATATATTTAAGTTGAATCAGAAAGATATATCCGATTATTATTTATATTATTATTGATTATATTTAATTTTGATATGTTTAATTTTAAATATCCTTATGAGAGGAGATTTTAAGAAGATTACTTGGTATGACATTTATATGTATTTACACAAAATATTATTCCCTTGTATCTCATTTTGTAGTAGACAAGTCTATAAAATTTTTTGTGATTATGATGGCATGTATATTTATTTAAGACATTCTAAATGATTTCAATCAAAAGTCACTTTCCTAAAACTCTTTCATGGACAGCTGTTTGGTTTCTCTCTCTCTCGCTCTCTCTCTCCCTGTTCCTCTCTTGTCTGATTTTTCATAAAACGAGGGCATTATTTTGGCCAGATTTTTAGAATTTATCTTCTGAAAGAGTGTAAGTTTATGCTAGGTTGTGTGATGTTCTCTCTTGTTCTACAAATGCACATTTTTGAAACTGTAATATAAATATTATGATTCATAAAAAGTGAAAAAAATATGGCACTATTATGACCTGCTGTGTTCATTTTTCTAAAAATAACTCATATTTATTACATTTTCTTATTGAAATTTTAATATGTGAGTAGTATAGTAATAAAACTGTTCCCTAAGTATGTAATGGGTGATATTATGTTGTTAACTATCTACTTTACATTATCGTTATACATAATTTTGACATTCATAAAGGTGATTGAATATTATAATAAAGTTTAAAGCAGCTATACCATTTTTCAGTTTTATTTCAGGTAACAGAATATTTTGTTCCAAGTATGTGGTAACCATAGTATTTGAATATCTAAGTCCTATATATGGTGTTCAAGCTGTCATGTTCCATTAGAAATATCCTTGGACTAAAAATTTAAAAAAAACTGAGGTTTTCAATCCAATTTCACTACTACACCAGAAATCACATGAATTTAAACAAGTTCTCATCACAAGTCCAGTTTCTTTTTCTGCAATATTCACTTCAAACACTCAATAAATATTTCCTGAGCACCTGCTCTATTCCAAACACTGAATGTCGGGTTGAAAGGCAGAAACTCTGAGACTAGTGGTGTCAAAGTAGAATTTTCAAGAAGTTAAATACATAACTTGCATATAAACATAAATTGAATAGATATCAAATCTTTAATTCACGAATTAATGATAGAACCAACAAGGATGATTCAAAGAGAGTTGGAAAGAATACTGGAACAAGATGCCTAGTTACATAGAAACGTAGTTAATGTCCTACAGGGCAATAAAACTGTTTTACTATAGTACAAGCATCATTTTGGTCTACCTAGCAATCAGATATTCTCTGGCTGGGCCTGACAATGCTCCATGAAAAAAGAGAAAGAAAATAGACCAAACCCTCCACTTACAAGTTTTACATACTTAGCAGAGGGAAAGGGAGGTCAGGAATTCAGTGAATAAACATGGTAAGTACTTTGACATAGGCAGGAGCAAGTTACTGTCAAATTACAGCAGAACAGCACCTATTGCAGACTGTGGGACGGGAGCAGAGACGTTTTCAAGGGAGATGCTAGGATGCTAAGAATATTTTTCCTGAGACGTGAAAAACAAAAAAAATCAGGCAGTGAAGATTCTTTCAGGAAGAGAAACAGGAAACAGAATAATAAGTGAGGACTGTTCTTTCAATTTTTGAATGACTATTGTGTGTAGCATATGAGACAAAGAACAGTAGGAAAGAATTAATCTGATAAATGAGCATATGCAGGGGTGGGAAGCTGATTTTTTTTTTTGATAGAAAGATATATCTGACTCAGAAACTCTAGAGAAAATCAAATAGTCAAAAAACAAAGACACAACCTTAGTATCTGCAGGAATGATTCAAATACTTTGGGAAAGACAATCAATTGGGAACAATTTTTGACATCTTGACCATGAATTACCTGCCATTTTCAGAAAGTACTAGTCCTGGTACTATTTATTATTACCTTCTGTTGTCATAGTTTCCCTACAGCAACAGCTACTGCAGTTTGATGTTATGACTGTAGGTTCCAGAGGGATACTTATTCAATTATATCATTGTTCTCAGTGACAGACCCACACAATTTTATCATTTGATTTGCCTGTACAGGGAAGGGAGGTGCTTAAGCCCACTTTGCAATTTCTTCTTCAGCCACAAACCTTGGAATCACCATTGCAACCATTAATTTTTTTTTATTATATTTGAATCACCACACTCTATTATTTTAAAATTCATAATGCTTTTTACGTCCTTTTTCTAAGATAGGAAAAAAAAAGCATTGTTGAAATTCTTGCTATGCCAATTTTGGGCAGCTGAAACCTGACAATTAACAATGTACAGTTATTTTGCTTCAAATATTTCTCATTATCTTCTAACCTAGGTCTTTAGAAAACCAAAGAAAAAATAATTTTAAAAGGCGTATATTCACATTATTGAATAAAACTATATTCGTTTGTAATGGCAGCTTATATAAAACTGTGCATAATAATCTGTACATTTTATACAACAGAATTCTAAGGGGCCATTTTCTTTCTTTTTTTTTTAAAGTTTATTTATTTATTTTGAGAGAGAGAAAGAGACCACGCACGGGAGCATGAGCAGGGGAGGGCCAGAGAGAGACAGAGAGGGGGACAAATCCCAAGCAGGCTCCATACTGTCAGCACAGACCCCGACGTGGGGCTCCATCTCACAAACCATGAGATCGTGACCTGAGCTGAAATCAAGAGTTGGATGCTTAACCAACTGAGCCACCCAGCATCCCCCTAAGAGACCATTTTCAAATCCATTTTGAGTGAAGATGTGATTTGAATCATTAATCTTGCTTACCTAGAAAACGATCTATTACATATCCTAGTTTATTTCTTACAAGGAAGAGAGAAGCAGCCCCTGATAGCTAGGAACTGCTCTCAAACCATCAGTTAAACCTTGGTCTTGTTAGCTCCTGACCTGGTGTCTTGGCACTCTCCTGTTGACCATAAATAATTTTATAGGACACCAATATCAGACAATACAACAGATGCCACCAACATATGTGACTATGATGGATGCAGACCAAAATAAGACCACTCCATATTAAAGTCTAAACAGATAAAAATGCAAATATTATCCAAAGCAGAAAAATGACCAAAATCCTCCTATGCTGGCTAACTTGAGTAAGCACTGCCTCTTTACTAATCATAGCTTTAGCCATTCTTCCCTTGTCCTAGATAAGATTCCTTAAGATGCCTGTAACAGACCAACTCTAAGATGGCCCAGTTGTCACACCTTCGTGTAATCCCTGTCCCTTGAATGTAAGCAGAGTCCCTGATTTGGTTTTAACTCGTAGAATATGGCTAAGATGATAAGATCTTAATTCAATGATTATATTACATAAGATTATAATTCTCATCTTGCCAGTGGACTTTATTGACTAGCTGTCCCTTGCTGACTTCAATGAAGTAAGGTGCCATATGGAGAAGCCCATGTAATGAGGAACTGAAGGTGGCCTCCAGCTGACAGCCAGCAAGGAGCCAAGGGTCTCAGTATGACGACTCATAAAACAACTGAATTCTGTCAACATGCACAGGAACATGGAAATGAATCCTTCCCCTAGTGAGCCTTGAGATGAGACCACAGCCCCAGGTAACACCTTGATTGCAGCCCTGTGAGAAGATCAAAAGAAGAGAATTCATCTCACCTATGTCTAGAGTCCTGACCCAAAGATCTGTGAAATAAATGTGTACTGTTTTAAGCTTCTAAGTCTGAAGTAATTTTTCATGCAGCAATAGATAGCTAAAGAAGTAGCCAATTCTAGAATTGCTCCCAATTCCTGACAACATCCAATCCACAAACAGTCCAAAGCTTCCTTCCAGCTGTCCCCAAATCACCTAATAAAAGCCCAAATTTTATGATGCATTTGTAACACACTCTTTCTGAATCATATCCATGAATCCCCACGATGTGCATTGTTTGTTCCAGTGATTACTGCACCCCATCCCCCAATTTCATTCAACCTTAATTTGTTTGTAGTGGTTTTAGGCCACTGGACATTGACACTCGTTCCCTGTCTTTTAACACTGAGGTTAGTTCTGTTGAACTGTTGTATCTGTTGTTCTGTAGTATGTGTTGAACACTGTCCTCCAAAAAGACCAACAGAGGCCCTGATTGATCAAGCAAAACTAAGTGTATCACCCCTATTGCAGAACTTCACTTGGCAGTCTTAGTTGTATCTTAAAATGAAGAATTTAGGGGAGGATATTTGTAAGGTTTTAAGGCCTTGGCTAGATGATTTTAAAGTGGGCCCTGCAAGGTGAAGAACCGGTTGGGACTGAGGTGAGTTAACGGTAAAATTATTATGGATTGATTAGTTGATACAACAAAATAATGATCTTGAAATGAGCCTTGATGAACAAATATTTTGATGATTCAGCTATTTTAATTTATTCACTGTTATTTTTAGAAGCAAATATTTCCTGGATCAAATAGCTAAGTCATGTTTCCTTACTCTTGCTTATTTGTTTAACACAGGCATGTGAATATATGGGTTTGTCTCAATATTGCTTAGCACGGGGGCAGAGAAATCGACAGGTTTCAATTTTCATATCATTATATCATGGTCTTTGTTGCTA
The DNA here is from genome assembly GCF_022079265.1 of Lynx rufus. Taxonomy (NCBI): domain Eukaryota; kingdom Metazoa; phylum Chordata; class Mammalia; order Carnivora; family Felidae; genus Lynx; species Lynx rufus. The sequence goes on from NW_025814856.1 coordinate 87,662,923, forward strand.
CTTTTAGGTAGTGGACTGCTTAATAGCATAGTTTAGTTCAAATTTCACTTTCTGTTCTGTTGCCAAGAAGGATGGGCCTAAACCTAGTTATCCCATATTCAATTCTATTTACTTCATTTCCAGCTTCTCTCATTCTTTTTGCATCATAGGGAATCTATAAAAATGTAGCAGGACAATAAACAAAGGAAAACTTCTTAACATGTTCTTTTTTGGCAGGATCTTCGTCTCAGGCATGAGTTAGGAGTATACTCCAAACTGGGCATAGCATGCATGTTCTAGCTTGTTTGAGTAATGCTATTAAAAATCAGTCCTAGGGGCAGCATTTTAGAATTTTCCTGTTTAACAGACTCTCATGCTCTGTCCTAGGATTATACTTAATTTTTTCCAATAATGGGAATAATAACTTATTTGATAATGTGGGACCTTTCGTACTAATTAAAATCTCCTATTACATAATCCTAGGTAAGAATAAAAAATCTTTGGAAAGGCATTACCTTGTGGTAATATGTAAGATTTACATCTTTTTAATAGCAAATCCGTATGGTCTTAATTCAAGACAGGGGCTTTTTTTTTTTTTTTTTTTTTTATTCTTGCAGCTTTCAGTTTCACCAAGTTCCTAACTGCATCTCCTATGAATTTTTTCTATTCCATTTTCCGGCTAAGTAAAGAAAGGCAGTTTCTTCCCTTAGTCTTGCCAAGAAAGAAGTGCAAGTATATAAAGTATGAACTACATATGTACATTACAGGTATAATACAAACTATCATAATGACTGGAGATGTAGATTGACCACTGATTTAAGGCACATGAAGTGTCAGGAACAGATATACAAGTCATGAATTTGAAGTAATTCATTCTTCTTTAATTCATGGAAGAAAATAACTTCCTATTTTTTTCCCTTCTGAATAAGGGCTAGGTACATTATAATAGGTACACAATAGTTGTTGATTGAATTTGAGTCTAATTAATTCAACAGATATGATACAGTTCCTTTTACATGCCAATTACTTTTCTAGGTGCTGGTAATCTATCAGTGAGAAAAAAAGATCTCTGTCTTGTGAAGCTCTCACACTCTAAAAGATGCAGCCAGACAGTAAATAATACATATAGCAGTTAAATTATTTGGTTTCATAGAAGGTGATAAGTACTATTATCAAAGAAAACCAGAGCCTAGGAGAAGTTAAAGTGGTTAAGAAAAAAAAATATTTTATTCAGAAACTATTGCAATAGGGGGAGAAAAAAAGAGGCCAGTACAGAGTTGTGTTCAATACTGAATACAACAAGGAAGGTGGGAATTTATAGCCAAGCTGTGGGGTAGAGGGGTCAGTGGATGGAAAATTACTAAGAGGAAACATAGGAGTAAAAGGGGATTTCTGGTTAAACCAAATTGATAGGATTCTTGATGAAGCCAGGCTAGGGCGATCAGATACCTAACCTGGGGGATGGTATGGGATGAAGAATTTGATCAGACATGGAGGGTGATCAGTTATTGAGGGTAGAAGATTCTTGAGACACTGTCTTAGAAAGATTCTTGCTAAAAGTAGGCTCCTAAGGATAAGACCCAAGGAGATAGGGCCTAATTGAAAAGGAGCTCACTGGACCTTGTCTAGAGGTTGGTGAAGAAGGGAATCCTAGTTACTATGTTAAAAGCAAAAAGTAGAGAAAGGTGAGAGAAATGAAGAACGGTGGCAAAGGTGTTGCTGTATTAGAATTGTCAGGCTTCGGTGAGAAGGTAGAAGGTGCCAAACCACTTCTCAGAGGAGAACTTTTCTATAGGAAGAAATAGCCAGAACAAAGGTTCCAGAAGAGTGTTCTTAGCATGTTAGAGAACGACAAAGCCAGTGTGGTCAGAGAAAACCAGATGGAGTCAGAAAAGAGATTTCTGGGGTGGCTGGGTAGCTCAGTTGGCTAAGTGTCTGACTCTTGATTTCAGCTCAGGTCATGATCCCAGGATCATGAGATCGAGCCCCATGTCAGGCTGTATCGTAAGTGTGAAACTTTCTTAAAATTCCTCTCTCCCTCTCTGCTCCTCCCCTGCTCATACTCAGTCTAGAAAGAAAGAAAGAAAGAAAGAAAGAAAGAAAGAAAGAAAAGCAATTTCTTTACTTGTTTCATTCCAGAGTTAACTAAGACTTATTAGATCAAATTTCTCTTTTTCAAAAATCACTTCCATGAATACCAATAGCCAAAGAAATATGGGAAATATTTTGATTGTTTATTACTCCCCATAATAATGTTAGTGGTAAATGGCATTTAATATTACGTGTATTATTTCATGATAAACGTATCAGATAAAAGACAAATGGACAAGACCCAACTATATATAGTTTACAAGAGACTTAGTTCAGCTTGAAGGACACACGCAGACAAAGTGAAGAATAGAAAAGGTATTCATGCAAATGGAAACCAAAGAAATCTGAGGTAGTATACTTATGTAAGACAAAATAGACTTAAGACAAAGACTCTAGTAAGAAACAAAGAAGGTCGTTATATGATGATAAAGGGGTCAGTACAATAAGAGGATATAGCATTTATAAATATTTGTAACCCAACTCAGGAGAATCTAAATATATAAAACAAGTATTAACAAAATGAAAAAGAGTAAATATACAGCAAAACAATATTAGTAAAGGACCCCATGTTCATCAATTGATGGATCATACACACAGAAAATAAGAAATTTTTGTGCTTAAATGAAATGTCAGACCAGAGTTATTTAACATATTTACAGAGCACTGCATCTAAAAGCAACAAAATATATATCTCATGTACACATGGAACATTCTCCAGGAGAAATCATATGTTAGACCACAAAGAAAAGTCTTTAAAAAAGATTGAAGTGATATGAAGCATCTTTTTCAACCACAATGGTATAAAACTAGAAGTCAATTACAGGAAAAACATGGAAAATTCATAAATATGTGGGAATTAAACAACATGCTACTGAACAACCAATGGGTCAGTGAATAAAAAAGAGAAATAAAAAACATCTCAACACAAATAAAAAAAGAAATACAAAATACCAAAATTTATTGGAAGCAACAAAGCAGTTCTGAGGGGAGAGTTCAGAACACTAAATATCTACATTAAGAAAAAAGAAAATCTAAAATAAACAATATTACACTTCAAGGAACAACAACAAAAAAGAAGTCCATGTTACACAAAACTAGAATGAATAACCCTAAAATTTGAGTGTAACCACAAAAGACCCTGAATAACCAAAGCAACCCTGAGAAATAAGAACAAAGCAGGAGGTATCACAATCCCAGATTTTAAGGTATACCACAAAGCTATAGGAATCAAAACAGTATGGTACCAGCACAAAAATAGACACATGTATCAGTGGAACATAATAGAGAGCCCAGAAATAAACCCATGCCCTTATAACCAATTAATCTACCACAAAGGAGGCAAGAATATACAATGGGGAAAAGACAGTCTTTGTAATAAATGGTGCTGGGAAACTGGACAGTTACACATAAAAGAATAAAACTGGACCACTTTCTAGCACCATACACAAAAATAAACTCAATTTGGATTAAATACGTACATGTGAGACCTGAAACCATAAAAATCCTAGAAAAGAACATAGGCAGTAATTGCTCTGACGTTGATGTAGCATCATTTTTCTAGTTCTATCTCTTCAGGCAAGGAAAAGCAAAGCAAAAATAAACTATTGGGACTACACCAAAATAAAAACCTTTTACACAATGAAGGAAACCAGCAACAAAACAAAAAGAAAAGCTAGTAAATGGGAGAAGATATTTGCAAATGATATATTTGATAAGGGAATCATATCCAAAATATGTAAAGAACTTATACAAGTCAACACCAAAAACAAAGCAAAACAAAACAATATGATTAAAACATGGCTGGAGCGCCTGAATAGACATTTTCCACAGAAGACATATAGGTAGCCAACATACACATGAAAAGATACTCAGCATCACTAATCATCAGGGAAATTCAAATTAAAACCACAACTGGGAATCACCTTACATCGTTTTGCATGGCTAAATTCAAAAAGACAAGAAAAAACAAGAGTTGGCAAGGATGTAGAGAAAAGGGAATTTTTGTGCACGGTGGATGGAAATGTAAACTGGTACAGTAACTGTAGAAAAGAGCATGGACAGTCCTCAAAAAATTAAAAAGAGAAATACTATATTATCCAATAATTCCATCATAGAGTGTTTGCCCAAAGAAAACAAAAACACTAATTTGAAAAGATATGTGCACCCCTATGTCTATTACAGTATTATTTACAATAGCCAAGATATGGGAGCAACCTAAGTGCCTATCAATAAACAAATGGCACACCATGGAACAGAAAAAGCATATGTAGAAACAAACAAAAAACAGAATCACATCTATAAGTAGAACAAACTGATGATTACAGAGGAGAAGAAAGTGGGGGGCTGGGAAAAATGGGTGAAAAGGGGAGAGATAAAGGCGTCCAATTATGGAATGAGTCAGTCACAAGAAGAAAGGCACAGCATAGGGAATACGGTCAATGATATTGTAATAGTGATGGAACCGGACAGGTGGTAGCTACATTTGTGGTGAACATAGAGTAATGTACAAATTTGTCAAATCACTAAGCTGTACATCTGAAACCGTTGTAATATTGTGTGTTAATTATACTCAAATTAAAAAAAAATGAAAAAATGAAAAAAAGAAACAAAAAAGAAACAACCTACCATCAGTAGAGGCAGGAAATAACAAAGTCAGAGTGGAAATAAATGAAGTACAGACTAAAAAGAAAATGGAAAGGATAAATGAAACTAAGAGCTCGTTATCTGAAAAGATAAATGAAATAGACAAATCTTTAGTCAGTCTCACCCTGGAAAGAAGAGAGAAGATTCAAATAAAACAAAAAATGAAAGCAATGTTACAACTGGTACCACAGAATTACAAAGGATCACGGGACCACAATGAACAATCATACACCAACAAATTGGACAATCTAAAAAAAAAAAAAAATGAATTGCTAGATACATGCAACCTACCAGGACTGAATCATGAATTAAAAAGAAAATCTGAATAGACCACTTACTAGTAAGAAAATTGGATCAGTAATAAAAAATCTCCTAACAAACATAAGTCTATAACCAAATGGCTTTCCTGGTGAATTCTATTAAACATTTAAAGAATTAACACCAATCCTTCTCAAAATCTCGCAAAAAATAGAAGCGGGTGGAATACTTCCAAATTCAACCTACAAGGCCAGCATTACCCTGGTACCAAAACCAGCCAAGGAATCTACAGAAGAAAATCACAGGCCAATATCCCTGATGAACATAGATGCAAAAATTCTCATCAAAATTTCAGCCAACTCATACATAAAAAGGATCATACACCACAATCAAGTGGGACTCTTTCCAGGGATGTAAGTATGGTTTGATGTCCACAAATCCGTCAATGTGACATACCACATTAATAAAATCAAGGTTAAAATTATATCATCATCTCAATACAGAAAACACATTTAACAAAATTTAACATCCATTCATAAAAACCCTCAACAAAATGAGTATAGAGGTAACATACCTCAACATAATAAAGGTCATTTAGGACAAGCCCACAGCCAATAGTACACCCAGCAGTGAAACCTAAAGCTTCTTCTTTAAGATCTGAAACAAGACAAGGGTGCCTACACTTGCCACTTTTATTCACCATAGTGCTGGAAGTTTCAACCAGAGCAGTTAGGCAAGAAGACGAAATAAAAGACATCCAAATCAGAAAGGAAGAAGTCAAATGGCCTCTATGTGAAGATGACATGACATTATGTATAGAAAACCCTACAGTCCCTTAAAAAACTGTTATATCTAATAAATTAATTCATTAAAGTTTCAGGATACAAAATCAATACACAAAAATCAGTTGAAATTCAATATACTAATAGCAAACTATCCAACAGAGAAATTAAGAAAATCCCTTTTGTAACTGCATCAAAAAGAATAAAATACTAAGGAACAAATTTAACCAATAGGTGAAACACAAGTGCACTGAAAACTGTAAGACATTGTTAAAAAGAAATGGAGGAAAACACAAATAGGAAACATATTCTATAATCATGGCTTGGAAGAATTAATATTGTTAGAATCACCATAGTACCAAAAACAACCTATAGATTCAATATAATACCTAGTGATATTCTAATGAAATTTTCACAGAAATTTACATGAAACCTCAAAAAACTCAAATAGCCAAAGCATTCTTAAGAAGGAAGAACAAAGGTGGAGGCATCATGCTACCTGAGTTCAAACTGTATTACAAAGCTCTAATCATCAAAACAGAATGGTTTTGGCATAAAAACAGAGACATAGATCAATAGAACAGAATTCAGAGTCCAGAAATAAACCCATGTGTATATGGTCATTTAATCTGTGACAAAGGAGGCAAGAATAAACAATGGAGAAAAGACAGTGTCTTCAGTAAACTATTGGGAAAACTGGACAGGCACACAAAAAAGATGAAAATGGACCCCAATGTTACACCACACACACACACACACACACACACACACACACACACAAACCCTAAATGGATTGAATACTTAAATGTAAGACCTAAAACCATTAAAACCCTGGAAGAAAACATGGGAGCGAACTCCTTGACAATGGTCTTGGTAATGATTTTTGGATTTGACACCAAAAGCAAAGGCAACAAAAGCAGAAATCAACATGTAATACCACATCAAACTAGAAGGCTGTAGAGCAAAGGAAACCATCAACACAATAATATAGCAACCTATGGGATGAGAGAAAATATCTGCAAATAATCGATCTGATAAGTGGTTAAATATTTTAAAAAATCATACAACTCAACAGATAAAAACAATCTGATTTATGGGCGCCTGGGTGGCTCAGTCAGTTAAAAGCCCACTCTTGGTTTTGGCTCACATGATGATCTTGAGGATTTGTGAGTTAAAGCCCTGTGATGGGCTTCTCTGTCTCCCTCTTTCTCTGCCCTGCCCTTCCTCTCACTGTCTCTGTCTCTCTCAGGATAAGTAAACTTTAAAAAAAAAACTAAAAAAAAAAAAAAACCAAAAAACCTGATTTAAAAATGGGCGGAGAATCTCAATAGACATTTTTCAAAGAAGACATAAAGATGGTCAACAGGTACATGAAAAAGAGCTCAACAGCATTAATCATCAGTGAAATACAAATCAAAGCAACAATGAGATATCATCTCACACTTTTTAGAATGGCTATTATAGAAAGATAAAAGAAATAAAAAGTGTTCATGAGAATATAGAAAGAAAAAAACAAATATGTGCACCACTGGTGGAACTGGTGGGGTACTAGAGAAAACGGTATAGAAATTCCTCAAAAAATGAAAAATACAACTACCATAGATCCAGCAATTCCATTTCTGGGTATTTACTGGAAGGAAACAAAGCCCTATCTCAAAAAGATATCTGCATCTCCATGTTCACTGCAGCATTATTTACAATAGCTAAGACATGGAAACAACCTAAATGCCCATCAATAGATGAATAAAGAAAATGTAGTATATATACAACAGTGGAATATTATTCATCCATAAATGAAAGAAATCCTGCCATGTGGGAGGGTTTGGGGGGCATTATACTGAGTGAAATAAGTCAGACAGAGCAAGACAGTACTATGTGATGTCACTTATATGTGGAATCTTAAAAAAAGAAGGCATAGATACAGAGAACACATTGGTGGTTAGTAGAGGCAGAGGTTGGGTGTGTGCAAAATAAACAAAAATGGTCAAAAGGTACAAATGTCCAGTTATAAAATAAGTCCTAGGGAAATAATGCACAATGTGGTGACTATAGTTAATACTATATTGTACACTTAAAAGTTTCTAGGAGAGTAGACCTTAAAAGTTCTTATCTCAGGAGAAAAAAATACTACTATGTGTTGTAATGGGTGGACGTTAACTAAATTCATTATGTGATCTTATTTACTTATGTTTTTATTTATTCATATAAAATCATTGTGTTGTACACCTAAAATTAATGCAATGATGCATGTCATTTTTGTCTCAATGTAAAAAAAATAGTGTTCCACATAGGTCCAAAAGGGCCAGATCTTTATACTCCTACCTTGCTCAGTCAATAGAAGTGGGTTGCTCTCACCTCCATATGGGTGGTTCTTTGCAGCCGAGGCAGAAGGAGCTGATAGCTGGACACTGTCTGTGCATCAGATCTGGAAAGTACACCCACATGTCTACCACAGGAACTAATACAAATGTTTCAGGTTAGGGCAATTATGAATAAAGTTGCTACCAGTAGAGTAAAAAATAAATACATGGAAACATTAATTTTTAAAAATCAAATTTTGGAATATAAATAGACAAACTTCCAAGTTTTAAAAGTAAAGTCAAGGCAATGAAAAATACAAAGACCTCCTATCCTACGATTGCTCAGATTATAGAATTTCTATTTCTTTGGCTACGAACAGATTTAGGTTAAGTTTCTCTAGTGATTAGTGACATCTAGTGGCACTTCTTGGTATAGCAAGCAATAATTTTAAAACCTGTTTTCTCCGTTTTATCAAGAAATACCAGTTGTTATATTTGTTTGAAAAGAACAGATATTATAGGTGCACTAGAAATACTGAAATACTAAATAAACCATTTAAAATATGTTAAAATAGTGACATAGGAAACAACCAAATGTAATGAGTGAGGCGCTACCTAACAGTCTCCACATTAATAGCTCAGATGTTCGAAACTTGACATTAGATGCAGATTTTGAGAATTAAGTCCTTGTCTTTTTATCAGAGATTATCAGACTCAAAGAATCAAAGGCACTTCTCAAACCACAAAGAAATTACAAGCGCCAATCATTCCAGTGTGGGACCAGATGATATTACTGCTCGCTTGAAGGTAGAAATGAGTTTTTTGTTTTTGTTTTTGTTTTGTTTTGTTTTCATTTTTATGTTAGCTAACATACAGTGGATAGAGTATGCTTTTGGTTTTGGGGGTAGATTCCTGTGATTCATGGCTTACATACAACACCTGGTGCCATCCCAACAAGTGCCCTCCTCAGTGCCCATAATGCATCCCCCCCTCCTCTGCCTCCCATCAACCCTCAGTTTGTTCTCCGTATTCAAGAGCCTTTTTTGGTTTGCCTCTCTCTCTGTTTGAAACCGTTTTTCCCCACTTCCCTTCCCCTGTGGTCCTCTAAGTTTCTCAAGTTTCACCTATGAGCGAAAACATAAGATATCTATCTTTCTCCGACTGACTTACTTCACTTAGCATATTACCCTCCAGTTCTATCTACATTGTTGCAAATGGCAGGATTTCATTCTTTCAAAATGAGAATGTTGTAAGAACATTTAGACCAATCACGTAAAATAACCAATTCACTCATAGCCTGCTTTACATCTCTTAAGATCTAAATCTTGATGGTTGGTTCACTTCACTGGCCCCTCAAACTTGTTGACCCAATTTTTGGTGTCATTGTTCTATTGAAAGTTCACTTTTTAATTTAATCTGTTACCTTGAGGCTGAGGTTTATTTCCAAATGTATTTACTTGTTGATTGATTGATTGACTCAATAATCTATGCTTTGGAAACAGCGCTGCCAGGCCCCCGGAAAGGTTCCGGAGAAGAACTAATCTGGGAATCATGAGCCCTGCTCTGTCACTGTCCCTATGAATACAGGTCACACTTAAGTGCAGGTTTCAATTGTCTTATCATAAAATGAGGCAAATAGAGGTGCCTGGGTGGGTGGCTTAGTCGGTTAAGCCCCTGACTTTCCATTTCAGCTCAGGTCATGATCTCACAGTCTTAAGAGTTTAAGCCCCCCCTGGAGCTCTGCCCTGACAGTACGGAGCCTGCTTGGGATTCTCTTTCTCTCTCTCTCCTCTCTCTGCCCCTCCCCTACTCATGCTGTCTCTGTATCTCTCAAAATAAATAAATAAACTTAAAAAAAATGAGGCAAGAAATTTATTGGTCCTTATAATTATGCTGTTATTATACCATGGCCTTATAATAAGTACATTATTACTACAATGCTGTATCATATTATTAATATTATTTCCTACTCAATCACATACTTCAATCTTGGAAATTACAAACGTAATATGGTATTTTTCTCTGGGAACTTTAATCCAGTTAGAAGCCTTAAGGATTATCACAGAGATAGGAAACCTAAGATAGAAAGGAATTTTTAACTGTTCTACAAAATTGACAAAAATGAAAATACTGATATATGTTATTTAAGAGAAGTCTAAATACATACAGCACTATCAACATTTTAGACCTATGGAACAATATTCTGCTAGCTGTTGTCACTGGATTTTTAACACTTTGTTTTTTGTTCAGTTTTCAACTTCACGAGTGTAAAATTAGGGAAGTAAATTATGATACTCATTTTAAAGAGATGGGATTGGTTGTTTTAGAAGAAGTTTTACTAACTCACTATTGCTATACAATATTTGAATTGCTAATAGTTTACATGCATCACTCAAATACAAATTAGATACGTGAAATCAGTAAAACACTTTATATTTGTTTTTATTACATGGTGTAGCATAAATTTCACTGGGATATTTTTGTGAGACAGCACAAAACACCTTTTCTACGTATCATTTTCTACAGTGAAAATGCCAAAGCATCACACTTTTTTTCAATGTACTGCTCACCTACATCTTCAAAATTAGGGGGTAGATGTATTACTGAAGAGCCAGAATAAATATTATTTGATTTTATAATCTTGATTTTTAAATATCAAGGTAAAAGATAGAGTTTCAAAATAGGTGATTTCAAACATCATTGTAGGTAGAGCAGTTCAACCTAAAGACATCAACCAATAGTTTTTTAACTTCTTTGGTGATAAGAATCATAAGGGACATTTGCTCAAAATACAGTTTGATATGTCCCCTTCCCTGATCTGCTGAATTGAAATCTTCAGATATAATCATACTTAAGTAATGATAGGGCAGTGAGCATTGAATCACTTCATGTGAAATGTCTGGCACAGTGTAGGGCATAATATAAGACCTAAAAAGTATTAGCTGTGGTTATTGCTTACCATCATTATCATTATTACAATGATTTTAATCTTATAATTGATATCATCATTTAGGAAAAATATATTCACACTAGAAAATTTGTGTAGCTTTTAAAGCCCTAGAAAAATTCAACTGGGAAACAAAAATAAGTCGTACTCATGTTTTCATATTTATTTTTTATAAATCTTGAAATAAAAATGTTTTGGAAGTTTGTTTTTTGTTTTGTTTTGTTTTTTTTTGGGGGGGGGTTTTGGTTTTTATTCAAAGAGTTATACCACCATCTTGTGGCAAAATGACTACAGAGCAAAGACCATAAATTACCAGCTTGTTCCACAGTTATGAAATATTTAAAAATTATGTAAATGAGAGCAAACAAATGAAGTTCTGCAAATATTGGTCAATAGGTGTGAATGAATGAATGGAAAAATAAACAATTAGATTCCTAAGGAGAGAAATAAAATTTAGAAATCTAATTCTACGTTGAGAATTGAAATCTTTCAGAGGCAAGAAGTTGGCAGGTTCCTGTCTTGACAAGTGCACAAGCCACTCCAGGGCCTGTAAAGAGCCCAGTGACCAGCTGCCTTGTGAGCTTTGAAAAGTCTGTCCTGTCTGGGCATCAAGGGTCCTGGTGAGAGAGAACTCAGCTAAGGTAGGACCCTGGACAAATGTGTAAGCCAATGGACGCTCACCGTAACAAATCTGTACATGTAGACATCACATACAGAAAATGCACATTCCTGAAATTATTTTGTGAGTGTCTTTTTCAAATCCCCTTAGAAAAATACTTAAGATGAAGTTTACATCAAATCTCAGCTTTCTACTTCCCCTCTCAGAACATCTTGATATTCAAAATGGTGGGATAATTGGCTTCGAATGTCGGCACAACTTTCTTGAAAGTTTTATATTATTTCAATTTCATTCAAAATGAATAGCCAAAAATGAAACATTTATCTAATTTACCACCTTATGTGAAATACTTTGATTTTCATTATTCTTGTGATAGCTTTCATTGACTCAAATATAGGTTTTACAACTTACCGACATCTTTCCAACCAGATGAAAACTAATTTTTAAAGCAATTTGGCACAAAATAATTAAGGGCTTGTAAGCTCCTTAGTGTTTTCCTATTTTTCTTTTAATGGAACTTCTTTGAAGCCACCTTGACATTTCCTATTTAATTCTCACTCACCAGTGTCCAATTATCACTCTATTAACGTATACACCAATAGTGGCTTTCTTAATTTACTTTACCACACCAAAAATTAGCAGGAGATTACTCATGAATGTGGGGCGGGGGGAGGCGAACATTTCCTATTATAGAGTTCCCTGAATTTAGAGAACCATGAAAATCCACAAACTAACATAATTTGAAAAAATGTCCCCTCCCCCCTTTTTTAAGCATCCTTAAAAATGGGAAGAGACAAAGATGAAAACTGAAAAGACCATCAAAGACTCCTGGCTATCGTGTGTGGTAATGTAATGATCCAAGTCTTCAACAGAGCGTATTTATTACTCAGTGGTTATTAAAAACTTTCTAGATGCAATGCACGAGGCATCCGTGTATACTGATTAAGCTAGACCTGAGAAATGTGGTTGTCAAAGAGCTTCTTGGATAAGGACAAGACAAAAACACCATGGGAACAATTCAAGGCATAATAGCAGCAGCTAGCAGATTTCAAAGATGGGAGAGCTTAGTTCTGAGTGCACCACCCCAGGGCTACTCATGCTTTCTCTCCTGGCCAATTACTACTTAACACAGTAGGATTATTCTCACCTTCTAGAAACTTGCCCTCTGTTGGCTGCTGCTGACGACCAGTTGCTGATGCAGGAAGACAACTTTTTCTTCTACCCATCTACGTTTTTGGCCAAGGCCCCTGTAACAAAAGACAGGTTAACCAGGAAAAAAAAAAAAAAAAGCTTACACGTTTTTATTATGAGTTTCACGTGACACAGGAGGCTTATAAGGAAGTGAAGATCCACAGAAGTGTTGAAACCTGAGTGTTTTTATGCTAAGCTTGATGAAGAGTGGAAAGTTGTGGGACACAAATGGGTATGAGCTTAGTGAGGTAAATTGGGAGAATAAGCAAGGCTTGTTCTTCCCCATTCCTTTCAGAGTCATGGAGAAAGGGATGTGCCTTTCCTCCAGGTACAGGGAGGGCACCTGTCTCATGAGGGTTTTATGCCCTGAGTCCCGGGAAAGTCATAGAGTCCTTTGTGCATATGCTGTATCTCAAATTTCTTCAGAATAAATATTCAGTATGCTAACAGTGTCATCTTTTGGAGTAGTGTGTCCTGAACAGTGTCAATGTTTAAGACCCGTAGCCTCTATTTTAGGGGACCACAATTAGATTCATCATAAAACAGTACTCACTTGGTGGCTTCGGATTCCAAGAGTAAATTGTTCTGCAGACTTTTTCGGAGACACGGAAAGCGTGATATTTGAAATGAGATAAAAAGGGTGATTATTAGATGGGCAAAAAGAAAAGCCCACACACATGGCCCTGGGACAACAGGGAAATAAAGGTGTTTTGAGAAACCGTGAAGTCAGCATGGCTGCAGCAGAGAAAAAGAAGAGTAAACCAAGAGGCCGAGCAGGGGCTGAATCACACCGCCTTTGTTGATTCTGTCCTAAAAGCAATGGAAAACCGTTGAAACTTAAAGCTGGTGATGAATTGATGAGGTTTCTCTTCCAAATGAAAGTTTCCTTCAGACAGTTCCTCACTGCCAAGTGCCATGACTTGTAACTCATGTCCAGGACATCTGCTTCCAGAGTCCATTTATCAGGTGTGGGCACATGACTAACGTCAGCAGACCCACAAGTGGCAGGTGACTAATGAACTCGGGGCCAGTCTGCATATGATTTGCTAGGCCAAACCGATCCCTTTCTCAGGAATTTCAGCTAATACAGATAAAATTCCAGTTATTAGAAGCTATCATATAGCTGAGAATCTGTCCAGAGAAGCCATGATTAGTTGGTAACATTCCTAAAATTAGGATTGATTTTGACTTGGAAGTAAAATCAGGTACCTCTGTAATTATTGAGTCATTTGTAAGGGGCCTCTTATATATACCAACACATGTGCTACCTTTTTATTCAATATCTGAAACCGAGATTTTTGCCTGTTTCTAAAAAGGCAAAAATGTATAATATGAATTTATTTATTTCTACTTAATGAAGTTTTCACTCTTATTTTTTCTTCCCCCAACCCACAAGCTTCCTGCTGTATTAGATAAAAATGAATTTCATGACACAGTGAAGGATTTATGTGTGTGTGTGTGTGTGTGTGTGTGTGTGTGTGTTGTCTATATACATATGCATCTCACTGTCACTTTCCAGGAAAACTTTTTTTTTTTTTTTAAGGAGAGAAAACTGGGAGAAGATCTAATTGCTTAAATATAATAAGAGGTTTGTTAAATAAAGAAAGGAGATTTTGGGGTTGAATTAGTGATGAGTATATCTAAATTAGTTAAATGTAATAGATAAATAATAGCTCAAAGTGAAACAAAATGTTGTCCAAGAAATAAAAAGTAATCATAATATGCTAGATTTATTCCGAAAAACCAAAACCAAAATTTTACTCTTACTAAATTGAAAGGATGTGTGTGTATGTGTGTATGTGTGTAATGGGAATGGAGAGGGGATAGGAAAAAGATATAAATCCTCATCTTCCAAAAAGGGAAGTCAACAGATAATTTCAAAGAGAAAATACACAAAGTATAAACACTTATAAATGTGTTATATGCAGATACAAAGGTAGATACCAAAATATCAAATTGAAAAATTCAAAGGGGTTGCCCTTGGAAGCAAGAAGTAGAATGGCAGAGAGTAAAGTGCCTAATAGAGCCATTTGATAGTTTAAGCATTGTGTCAGAATTTCCGTAATTAAATGAACACCAATGATGAGAGGAAAGAAAAAAAGGAATGAAAAATAAAAGAATCTAGAAGCATATCACAAAAAGAGAAGACATGTCTTTCCATATGGTTTGAATTTGTAACAACTAAGGTATATCATAATTATAATAAAAGACTTATTTTAAAAACTAGATATCTACAAAAATTAAAAATTCACTAACACACTGGTCCAGCCAGCCCATTCTATAGTGAAGATTTTAGTATTAACAGCAGCTTTTGGATGGATTTAAGGAAAGAGACAAACCTTTTTGTTCCTTTAGTTTTATCACTATGGGGTTATATTTACATTCCTTTTAAATATTTTAAATGTATAGACACTTTACCCCACCAATGTAAATATTATTTTTCTCTCTTCCCTGTTCTGGTGACAGTAATATGTTCTTCAACTATTACAGGGACTTGAATATTTCAAGAAGTATTTTTACTTAATTACCTGATTCTGCTCATGAGGCTTCTTTTAAAAATCATATTAGTATTTTAAAATCTAAAAAAAGTAGGTGTAGAGGGAACATACTTCAACATAATGAAGGCCATGTATTACAAACCCACAGCTAGCATCATACCTGGTGAAAAATGGAGAGCTTTTCCTCTAAGATCAGGAATAAGACAAGGATGTCCACTCTCATCACTTTATTCAGCATAGTACTGGAAGTCCTGTCCACAGCAATTACACAAGAAAAAGAAGTAAAAGGCAACCAAATTGGTAAGGAAGAAGCAAAGCTTTCACTATTTGCAGATGGCATTTTACTTTCAATAAAAAACCATAAAGATTCCACCAAAAAAACATGAAAACCAAAAACCAAAAACCAGAACCGATAAAATGAATTGAATAAAGTTGCAGGGTACAAAATTAATACACAGACATATGTTGCATTTCTATACACTAATATGAATAAGCAGAAAGAGAAATTAAGAAAATAACTCCGTATACAATTGCTCCAAAAATAATACAATACCTAGGAATAAACTTATCCAAAAAGTGAAAGACCTATATTCCAAAAACTATAAAACACTGATCAAATAAATTGACAATGACATAAACAAATGGAAAGGTATTTCATGCTCATGCATTAGTATTGGTAAAATGTTCATACTGCCCATAGCAATCTATAGATTTAAAGCAATCCCTATTAAAATATCAACAACATTTTTCATACAACTAGAACAAATAATCCTGAAATTTGTATGGAACTATGAAAGACCCTGAATAGCCAAAGCAACCTTGAGAAACAAGAACAAAGCTGTAGGTATCACAATCCTACTTTTCAAGATATACCACAAAGCTGTAGGAATCAAAACAGTAGGTACAGGCACAAAAATAGACACATATATCAGTGGAACACAACTGAGAGCCCAGGAATAAACCCATGCTCTTCTAGCCGATTAATCTACAACAAAAGGAGGCAAAAATGCACAATGGGAAAGGATAGTCTCTTCAACAAATGCTGGTTGGAAAACTGGACAGCTACATGCACAAGAATGAAACTGGACCATGTTCTTAGACCATCTGTAAAAATAAACTCAACATGGATTAAAGACCTAAATGTGAGGCCTAAAATCCTAAAACTCCCAAAAGAAAACATAGGCAGTAATTTTTTTGACATCTGCCACAAAAACATTTTTCTACATATATCTCCTCAGACAAGGGAAACAACAACAAAAATAAACTATTGGGGCCATACCAAAATAAAAAGCTTTTGCTCAGTGAAGGAAACAATCAACAAAATTAAAAGGCAACCCACTTAATGGGAGAAGATATTTGCAAATAATACATCCAATAAGGGGTATTATCCAAAACATATAAAAAATTTATATAACTTAACACCAAAACAAACAAACAAACAAACAAACAACAATCCCATTATAAAATGGGCAGTGGACCTAAATAGACATTTTTCCAAAGAAAACGTAAAGAGGGCCAACAAACACATGAAAAGATGCTCAACATCATTCATCATCAGGGAAATTCAAATCAAAAACAGAATGAGATATCCACTCACACCTGTCAGAGTGACTAAAACAAAAAACCCAAGAAACAACAAACATTGGCAGGATATGGAGAAAAAGGAACCCTTGTGCACTGTTCTTGGGAATGCAAACTGGTGCAGCTACTCTGGAAAACAGTATGGAGTTTCCTCAAAAAATTAAAAATAGAACTATGCTATGACTCAGTAATTGCACTACTAGGTATTTATCCAAAGAAAATAACAATGCTAATTCAAAAAGATGTATGCACCCCTCTGTTCATTGCAGCATTATTTACCATAGCCAAGTCGTGGAAGCAATCCAAATGTCCATTGATAAATGAATAGCCTAAGAAGTGGTATATATATATATATATATATATATATATATATATATATATAATGGAATATTAGTCATAAAAAGAATGAGATCTTGCAACAACATGGATGGATCTAGAGGGTGTAATGCTAAGGAAATAAGTCAATCAGAGAAAAACAATTATCATTTAATTTCACTCATGTTTGGAACTTAAGAAACAAATGAACAGACATAGAATAAAAGAGACAAACAAATAAACAAAAGAACCAGACTGTTGAATATGGAGAACAAACTGATGGTTGCCAGAGGGGCGATGGGTGGGGGGGATGGATGAAATAGATAAAGGGGGTTAAGAATACACTTACCTTAGTGAGCACTGAGCAATGAATAGTATTGTTGAATTATTATTTTGTACACCAAAAAGTAATATAACATAGTATGTTAATTATATTCCTTTTTTTAAAAAAGTTTATTTATTTATTTTGAGAGAGAGACAGAGTGGGGAGGGGTAGAGAGAGAGGGAGAGAGAATCCCAAGCAGGCTCCATGCTGTCAGTGCAGGGCTAGATGAGGGGCTAGAACTCACAAACTGTGAAATCATGACCTGAGCTGAAACCAAGAGTTGGATGCTTAACCGACTGAGCCACCCAGGGGCCCCATTAATATTTCAATTAAAAGAATCATATTAGTATTCTGACATGGGGAATTTTTCACATTCTCCAACTTTACTAAGTACACTAAGTATCAGACAGTTCTGGTCTATTTTAATATAAACGTAGACTTTGGAATATGACTAGACAGGCTTCATTATGAGCTCTATCACTCAAAAGCTGTGTAGCTCTCATCACATTATGTTCTCTTTCTGAGTTTCAATTTTCTCATTTAAAAAATGGGAATTATAATATATACATTATAAGTGTGTAATAAAGATTATAATTTATATAACGTACTAGGTACTCATTGAATGATTATCACTGCTATTAATTTTGGATAGTTGGGAAAGAAAAGGAAACACATTGGAATTACATTCAAATTTCCTAAAACATAATGTCTCTTAAAATAATAGAGCTTGTGCTTTTCTTTGACATAAAATACAGGGGAATAGTCCTGGGGCATTCCTAAAAGGCAGTCTATTTTCTGTTTGCTACAGGAATTGCTTTGGGAATCCTTTTAGGACAACTTGGGAAGGATATCAGCAGTGTTGAAAGATGTAAAGACTGAATTGGGTTTATAGTAAACACAATTTTCTTGAAATAAGGGACTCCTCCCATACCTCCTAACTATACTCTTTGCAAAAATAGGCCTTATGTGGAAGACAAAGGTATCCACAAAGTATTGGGAGGTGGAAATAGGGAAATGTACATTTGTATGGCGTGTGTACATCTTCTCCCTATGTATCTCTATATAGATGAATAAAAAACTAAAACACTTTTTTTTTTAATTAGAGAGAGAGAGAGAGCACATGAAGGGAGAGAGAGAGAATCTTAATCAGGCTCCACGCTCAGTGCAGAGCCAGACAAGTGGCTTGATCCCATGACCCTGGGATCATGACCTGAGCTGAAAAATCAAGAGTCAGATGTTCAGCCGACCAAGCCACCCAGAAGCCTCCACAACACTCTAAATAGAGATTTTCCTATTATGGACAGGAAATGATAAAAGCAGAAGGCTGAGGACCCAAAGCTGTCAGAAAAACCTAAGTCTCATTAGTCATTTAAGAAATAAATCATAAATTGATCACAGTAGAAAGACATTTGTCTCCAAGGGACTGCTCAGTACATATTTTGTGTATCTTTCCATTAGTGGGATCATCACTGATCAAAGAGTTCTTGTTAGTGCACTAGGTATAATCATGCAGTGTGTTTTTCATGGCCTTAAGCTGAACTTGTGGGCTCCACCAGAGGGCATTATTCACAAATGCTGCAGCAGGGGAAGCGCACGCCCTCTCTCTTTCTCTCTCTTTCTCTCTCTCTACACAAACACACACACATATGCACACCCACACATACTGTAAAATATATACTGTATATACTGTAAAAGCAGTCTGTAAAAATACTATAAATACATATATACTGTAAACATACATATGTACTATATATATACACACTATAAACACATACTGTATACACTGTTAAAATATACTTTAAAATACATATAATCTGTAAATATACATATATATTACATATGATATATATATATAGATAGAGAGAGAGAGAGAGAGAGAGAGAGAGATTTGAATCTGGAATTTCCAGCCTGTTTCAGTCTCAGATCTTTTTTCCTTTTGCAGGAGGCTAGATTCAGGTAGTTACAACATAATTCAAGCTAATAAAACATAATTCATAACATATTTCCCCTAAAAAGGGGGCAATAAGAAACACCAAATTTGATTTTCTAGAGAGAAGTTAATGACTGAGTAGAATATTTTAAAATATTTACTACAAAAAGACTTTTTAATTACATTTTTAAGAATGCTTGGATAAGTTACTTCCTTTATGGATCTGAGCTGCTTTATTTAGTCCAGACTTGGGAAGAAAGAAAAAAAACACATTTTTTATGCCAACTTAATAGCATATCTCAGGCGGGGGGAGAAGTGATTGTGTGAGAAGTCACCCACAGCTGGAAAAGGGTGCTTAATAATGAATTCCACACAGCATTAGAACAAAACAAAACACTGAATAATAATTAACTTTGCCTCTTAGGCGAGTATCTTAAAATATTTATGCTATACTTAAAAACAATATTCCTGATGTCAAACTTATTCAAGGGATATGGGGAAACTGACAGAGGAGCCCAACTCAGGATTGCTCATCTCCCTAGGGTCTCCTGATCTCAGAGCACCGTGCGAACAAATATTCAACAGGGAGTGGGGGTAGGGCTCTCCACGGCCAAGTCAGGCTCAACTTCACCATGATTGGAAGAAAAAACTTCCAATCTCTCTCTCATCTTCCAACTCAAGATTTCAATAGTTAGTTTTAATGTTTCTGAGGACTATGGGTTTGAGGTTTTTTTTTGCTTTAACACATGTGTATGTGGCCCTCAGTCCTGAATCTGTCCCATTGCACAAGGGGACCACAAAGATTAGCTCACACTGGGTAAGATTTTTTTTTTTCAACGTTTATTTATTTTTGGGACAGAGAGAGACAGAGCATGAACAGGGGAGGGTCAGAGAGAGAGGGAGACACAGAATCGGAAACAGGCTCCAGGCTCCGAGCCATCAGCCCAGAGCCTGACGCGGGGCTCGAACTCACGGACCGCGAGATCGTGACCTGGCTGAAGTCGGACGCTTAACCGACTGCGCCACCCAGGCGCCCCACACACTGGGTAAGATTTAACACATTGAGGGCAAGGTGATACTTTCCACAGTGACTTTTTTTCCTTTTTTTTTTTTTAATGTTGTTATTTATTTATTTTTGAAAGAGAGAGAATGAACACGAGTGAGGGAGGAACAGAGAGAGGGGGACAGAGGATCTGAAGCAGGCTCTGTGCTGACAGCAGACAGCCAGATGTGGGGCTCCAATTCACAAACCATGAGGTCGTGACCTGAACCGAAGACAAGACACTTAATTGACTGAGACACCCGGGCGCCCCCCCCCCCCCCACAGTGACTTTTGATAATGTTGATGTTAGTGAGGAAGATGAAGAACAACACTATGCAAATAGAAAAAAAAAGACAAGAGAGAAAACAGAAAACAATTATTCACAGTTAGTGCAATAGGGCCACATATGTTGCATCTGAGGCCTTAGATCTCAACGGAAAAATAATTTCCGTCTCAGTGACATATCTGAGTGCATCTAGGTGCTGGGATTTTTTTCTTCCTTGGGAACAGACAAACTTTCACATTCTGCTTACAAGAGCTGTGAACAACTGCAGGGACAGCAGCTCTGAGCGTTCCTTTGAAGTATGTCAAAGGAAGCACTTCAGGCTCTACTAAAAGGGTGCTGCACCGTCATTAAAAGCCAATTAAAATTCAGGAACCAAAAGCATGTTTACACCAGGCTAGAACATTCTTTTTCATACATTAAAAGACCATCAAGCTATCTAAAATGATTTAGCTAAATCATTTGACTAAAATTGTTTAGCCAAAAAGTTCCCCCCTTGTTTACTCATCAATGAATAAATCGTGGGGCCAACGCTATTCTTTTCATCTTAGCATTTTTAGTGTTTTTTAAAATTAAAATTAAAGTTAATTTAAATAAAAAAAATTTTTTTAGATGTTTATTTTTGAGAGAGAGAGAAGCAGAGTATAAGTAGGGGAGGGGCAGAGAGAGAGGGAGACACAGAATTTGAAGCAGGCTCCAGGCTCTGAGCTGTCAGCACAGAGCCCGACATGGGGCTCGAACTCATGAGGTACGAGATCATGACCTGAGCCGAAGTCAGACACCCAAACAACTGAACCACCCAGGTGCCCCTTTCCCATTTTTTTTAAAGGGAAAACTTTGCCTCTCCAATATCATATTTGGTATAAGAAATGGACTGTTTAAGGGAACTATATTCATTTGGATTAAACATCTAACATATACTTAAAATAAAAACTTGTATTCGGCAGTCACCAACATTCAATGGACGCTGTTCTTATTCTAAACTTCACCCCCATTTTCCCAGAGTCTATGGTTTTAATTGCCACTGACCTTCTCTAGCTTATGTTTCTGTACTTTTCAGTGGATTCTTGCAAATGACTTGTGGCGGCTGTGGCGATGCCCACTCCATGGAAACCTGCTGGCAGGGGAGCACAGCAGACCGACACCTTTAGCTGCCATTCCCATGATCACAGGGGCCACCATGCCAAGGCTGCTCCCGGCCAATGGCTGAGCAGGGCAGGGGGACTAGAGCCAACCTGTGCCTGCCTCATGTGACACTCCTCTGACGAACAAATTTTCCCTAGAGTCTCTCCTCGGCTTGTCCAAGATTTTCTCAGAACTCTCCGGTGGTCTAAGGCTCCCTTTTTCCTCAGTCCTTATCTTGTCATTCTTGACACTTCTCATCCTTCTGTCTCTGTCTGAAGGCTCTGCCTGCCTGCTTCTCCTGCCCACTGCTTTATCTTTCACGGGCAATATCCCAAATCCCTTGCACATCCAGTCCTGCCCAGGTGTTTACTTCTGGAAGGATCCAAACTGACATGAATGAAGAAATGTGAGGGCTTCCTGGTCCTCCCACAAAAGTGGCAGCCCACCAATTGCTGATGATCTCCTGAGTGGTGACTTTGGAAAAAGTCCCCAAGGAGAGGAATAGTCTCGATAGTGTAATGACTTAGAGCATTGGAAAAATACAGAGTGAATAATGCCTACAAAGACAGCAGAGTTGACTGATTACCACTAAATTGAATTGATGTCTTCTAGAGGGATAAGGAGAAATTGAGGGCAGTTAACAAATAGCTAGATTTAAGTGTGACAGCCGGAGGTCTTCTTTGGTAGTTTACACAGAAGTTCTTTTTCCTTGCGAGGAAAGAGCAGATGTGGTCGAGGAGCCAGATTTCATGTTAGAATTGCAGAACTCCAGAGACATCTAAATGTTCAGTAAAGACAATACTGGTGCCCTGAGGTCAGGACATTAGTTGGAAAAAACTGGAACTCTGACAGAATTGGAACACCTGAGTGAATGTTGACCCAGTTGGCCTTAATGTTCTCTTCAACGTGACTAAACTTTAGAGAGACTTCTTCCCACCTTTAAGCTCCTGACCGACCTCTCTTTCCTCAGAGCATTTACTTTGGAAAATGTGTATTGTAATTTTTTTCTGACTCCTTGAGATATAAATCCTTTTAAAAGCCTCCTGCTTTTCAACTCAGAAAAATCTTTTTCTAGGACCAGAGGGACATCCCTTCCAAATATAATCATCAGGAAAGACAGTACACCATCTTCTAGTCCCTGGGAGGGTAGGATCCTAATTTTCATAGACCCCAAATAGTAAACACAGATGGCCTAATAACAGAGGAAAACATTTGCAAACTCAGTGTGCGAGATACATGCCATCCATCAACCTTTCCAACCCCCGTATCTTCCAGCATTTTTTCACTGGTTAATCTCAGAGCCTAAAAACCTTTCTGCCCTTTGTTTGGATGGAGTGGAACTCAGACTGACTTCTGTCCTCTCTCCTTTGTTTCAATAGCCTTGAATAAAATCTTCCTAACCCTGTTTAACATTGTCCTGTGCAAGTTTTGCTTTGACAACACCCTTGAAAATTGTAGTTCTTCAGATCCCTCTGACCCTGCCAAATTATACAGAGAAAGAGGCTGTCCATCCTTAATGAGATCTAGCATTTCTTACGTGCACAAAGAGGCTTCAAGACAACAGGGGCCCCTCTCAAAAGTTACCCCTTCCCCCATCCTGGCTACAAAGCTGACAAGTACGATTAAATTCTGGCATCACTTAACTAGGCATATGATGGACTGGATAAGAGAGATTGCATTCTACACTGAAGAAACTACAAGAATGAGCTACCAGGTACAAACAGGAGCCGAGGGAGTTGAGATGTTGAGGGTGCTTGATCAAAAGGGCCAGAATTAAAAGCTAATGAGAACATTTCATTGACTTGGCAGCCTTTTCTTGGAATACTATATTTTACACCTGTAAAGGCAGGGTCCTGTGGGAACCAGCATTCAGCAAGGCCATCAGGAATGCATCGGTGGTGTTCAGTGGCACCAGCATTCATGAGAAGTTCAGTGGTAGCTCATCTAGGAATGACATGGCAGTTTGTAGGAGACATGCTCACA
This sequence comes from Lynx rufus, assembly GCF_022079265.1. Lineage (NCBI taxonomy): Eukaryota > Metazoa > Chordata > Mammalia > Carnivora > Felidae > Lynx > Lynx rufus. The sequence continues at coordinate 87,686,815 of NW_025814856.1, forward strand.
GAGCTTGTCTAATGATTAGTATTCATGAGGATGACTTGTCCTTGAACCAAGTGAAGCTAGGTGGCAGCACTTAAGTGCCAAGTGCAAGAGACCCACAAGAATAAAGTAGTAGTTTGTGGTGGGGTGGGGGGGGGGTGTTTGGCCTTCAGGGAGGTATGAAGACTGTTAATGGAACATGACATCACCGGGAGCAAAATAGGCAGGTGGCCAATGAGTGTGCTACTTAGCATCTACAACCAGAAGCAGGCTAAAATGGAGGAGCAGGAAGCTGAAAGCTGTTGCCTCAATAAAAAGTGGCAATTCTTTGCCGAGTTATCAAACCTAAACCAATCTTGAGATCCAGAATCCACTGACTGAAGAGATGACCATATGCGTAGGAGGAACAGGTGTGCAACACCACAGCGAGTATACAATGTAATAATTCTCCAAATTATTTTTGGACTTATAGCTATTTTCTCATGTGACCATATACTAGGAAAAGGGAAATAAATATCCTGAGGTCTATTGGGTACAGAATCTGAGTTGACACTGATAGGTAGAGACTCAGCACATCATTGTAGTCCCCTAGTTAGAGAAGAGATTACAGAAGCCATGTAATAAATAAAATCTTGCTGAAGTCTGGCTTGGAGTGGATTCACTGTATCCACAAATACATCTGGTGGTCATTTCCTGGTCTCCAAATAAGTGAATTGTCATTTGGCAGTTTGAGCATTCTCCATACTGGGTCCTTGTCCTTCCTTCCTTCCTTCCTTCCTTCCTTCCTTCCTTCCTTCCTGCCTTCCTTGCCTTCCTTGCCTTCCTTCCTTGCCTTCCTTCTCCCTTCCTTCCTTCCTTACATTCCCTCCCTTCCCTTCCTTTCCTTCTTTCTCCCTTCCTCCCTTCCATTCCTTCTTCCCTCCCTTTCTTTCCACCCTTCCTCCTTCCCTCCCTTCCCTTCTCTTCCCTTCCATTTGCTTCCTTTTCTCTGAGAGAGAGAGAGAGAGAGAGAGAGAGAGAGAGAGAGAATGTGAGCAGAGGAGAGGGACAGAGGGAGAGAGAGACAATCTTAAAAAAGGCTCCACACTCAGCACATAGCCCAACACAAGCCCAATCCCACAACTGTGGGATCATGACCTGAGCCAAAATCAAGAGTTGGACGTGCAGCCAACTGAGCCACCCAGGCACCCCAGCCTTAACATATATCTGATTCACCATTCTGGTTCCTGAAGAAACTGAATGCATTTTGGAAAATGTAGACTATAAGCTCAGCCAAGTAGCAACTTTGGTCACAATTGCTACACTACAGGATGTATTGTTGCAAGAGCTGACCAGTAAGCCTTTAGCTACATGATATACAGACATGGGTTTTGCAAATGCATACTTTTTTTTGTAAGCTTATTTTGTTTATTTTGAGAGATAGCAAGGGTTAACGGGGAGGGGACAGAGAGAGAGAGAGAGAGAGGGAGAGAGAGAATCCCAAGCAGACTCCACGCAGCCAGCACAGAGCCCAATGTGGGACTTGATCCCACCACCCTGGGATCATGACCTGAGCAGAAATCGAGGGCCAGATGCTCAACCGACTGAGCCACCCAGATGCCCATCAAATGCATACTTTTTAAATTATGATCAGCAAAGATCAAGGAAAAGTTATAATCATGTGTAATGGACAACAATATTCACTTCTTCCTCAGGGCTATATTAACTCTTCCCCCCCTTTGTCCTAATTTATTCAAAAGAAATCTGGACCATCTGAACATTTCACAGATTATCACACTGATGACGTTAAACTGACTTGGGTAGAACAACGACAAAACCAACAGGTGGTTAGGATGTTAGAGAACTTGCTAAGACGTATTTCAGGGAACTTCTAGTTTAGTCAAGTTTTTAGCGTCTAGTGGTCAGGGGCATTTGAGATATCCCCTGCAAGGCAAAAGATAAATTGATACATCTTCCAATCCCTATCATATAAAAGGAAGCACAACACCTGATAGAAATTTTAGAGTTCTGGCTGAAATACATTGTGCACATAGAAATGCTATTATAACGCTTAAGTACAATAATATGGAAGGCTTCCAGCTTTGAATGAATCGCAGAGCAAAAAGGGTTTCACAATTTGTCCAAGGTATGGTATAAGCAGACCTACCACTTGGGCCATGTAATCTGGCAGGCTTTATATTGTTGGAAATGTCAATGGTGAGAAAAGATGGAAGGTAAGTTTATGGCAAACCCCAGTGGGAAAATCATAATACGTGCTAGTGGGATTCTGGCAAAAAGCCACGCCATCTGCAATAGAGAATTATACTCCACTTGAGAATCACCTGCTGGCATAACACTTGGCCCTGGTACAGAAACTTGGCCATGGGGCATCAAGTGGCCAGGTGTCTGGAACTGCCCATAATGAGCTGAGTTCTCCTAGACCCACAATGACATAAGGTCAGAATGCTCAACAGCAGTCCATCATAAGTTAGAAATGGTACATGTGAGATGAAGCCTAAAGGACAACATAGGGCACAGGCCACCTGCATGAGCAGATGGCCCAAACCCCAGGTCACTTGCAATGATTTTGCTAGGTGCTCCTTTGTGAGCAAAATCCCTATGAACAGCTGAAGAAAGAAGGAAAAACCCAAGCTTCATTATGGATGGACAGGCTCAGTATAGGAGCACCTACTGAAGCTGGATGATAGTGGACAGCAGTGTTGATTGATAATAATAGAGACAATGTCTTCCCAGTGGGTAAAGGTGCAAATGGAGAATGTGATCATCATTCTTTATAAAAAGGAAGTGACCTTAGGGGAGAACAGATACAGATTTCTGGATATTTGCTAATGGCCTAGTAGGCTGGTTGGGAGCATAAAAGGAAAAGACTGGAAGATCATAGATAAGAAAGTATGGGGTAGGGGCACCTGGGTGGCTCAGTCTGTTAAGCATGTGACTTCAGCTCAGGTCATGATCTCATGGTTCATGGGTTCAAGCCCCACATCGGGCTCTGTGCAGACAGCTCAGAGCCTGGATCCTGCTTCAGATTCTGTGTCTCCCTCTCTCTCTGCCCTCCCCTACTTATGGTCTGTCTCTTTCTCTCAAAAAAAAAATAAACATTAAAAAAATTAAAGTTAAAAAAAGAAGGTCTGGGATAGCATGTGGATGGACGCGTTAGGAGGAGGCACTAAGTATAATTTTTGAATCATTTGTTAATGGCTAACAGAAAGCATCCACCAAAGAAAAGGCACTGAACAATGAAGTAGACAAAATGATAGGACCAGTTGACATGAGCCACTTTTGTCACTGGCCATTTCAGAACTGGCATTTTAGGTACATAAATGGAATGGCCACGGCCATAACACTGGTATTTCTTCATCTTAAGCCAAGATTAGCTAATGTTTATGTTTACTGGTTTGTCTTTTAATTTTTCCCCATACCTTTCTATTGTGCTTAGAATCTAAAAGCGAAGAATCACAGCAATTATATAAATAAGTCATGAAGTTCAGAAGAAAATTACCAATGCCAGAACTATGTAGCAAGACAGAGTTCTACCAGAAGCACAGTAAATTCCACAGAAATTGAGCCTTATTTTGTTGATTGCATATTTTTAGATATTGACTCAGACTGAATTTTTAAAATCTTGTTTTAAAACTTGGCTAATTATAGCAGCTTTTTTTGGGGGGGGGTTGGGAAATTACATAAAATGGGTAGCAAATGAGTCAACAGAAAGTTTTTATTTAAGGAATGCAATGCTGTTGTCAATTTTCTTAGATCTGTAGGGAACTTTGCGGATTATGTGGTCCAAGCCTTTATTATGGGAAAAATAAGGCTTTGAGAAGGGAGATTGTGTTGTAGTGTAATTAATGGCAAAGGTGTGATTAGAATCCAGTTAATCTTACTGTCAAATGTTTTTCTACTAAGTAATAGAGTCTCTTGAACATAGAATCATGTTGCTTGAAATTACTATGGTTATGCACATGAAATTCATATTCCTTGAAACAAGTGACTTCTTAATTTCACTGATCTTAATGATGGCCCTGAATAACTCTTGCATTGTCTTCTTTCAAAAGAAGAATTAAAAATGCAATTCAAGAAAATGTTGGTAATACTGAAAAGTGGGAAAAGTGATAGCAGGTTGAAAATTCCCAAATGACTAATTTGTCTCAGTCATTTGCTCACATATTTGCTAGTGAATATCTTTTGGAAAATGGTAATTCATCTATTTCACCCTTGTCACTCTTTCTTTGATTACCAGGTATTTTCCTGAGGTGAGGTTGTGGATTTTCCATCCTTAATTCTAAGATCTCATTTAAAATTTTTGTATGCTTTTGGTCAGTTTGATTACAACATCTCATCTTTCTGGGTTCTTATTTCTATTTCAGATTCTCAACTTCACGTTATTTCTAGATCACTAGCTCATGAGCATTCCACAATGGCTTTCCTTAAACTTCTTTTCTTTTCTTTTTCAGATTCCTCGTCAATACAAGCAGTTTCATCACTTGGATGATGATACTGAGATCACAAGGTGATAAAACCTTATCTGAGAATAATTCTCCCCTTCTCTTTGTATTTCACAAGTTCAGTACACTTGCTGTAAAATATTTTTATTACGTAAAACAAATTTTGTGCCATCGTGATCACTTACTACTATATTCACTGGCAAAAAATAATTAATGACAAGAAATGTTTTGTCAAAATTTGTAAGAAAGAAGGTAGCACTTGTCTGAGATTTCAAAGGAATGGTAGAGTCAGGAAGGGAATCTTATGTAAGTCTCAGAAAGTTTAAGCAACTTTTCACCTCTCCCGTTCTCTAGAATACCAAAACTCACAGAAGTCTTTTACTATTATACCAATGTCATTCTGGTCTCTCAACTCTCTTACCTCTTTTTTCTCTTTCCACACTGCATTTCCTTTCAGGCTATCCCTTCACTCTCAAACCTCCTCCTTCTCAAGTTCTAAGACGGATGTAGTTCTCTGTTCTGTCAGTGTGTCTCCTGATTTTGATTCCACCTAGTTTTTGCCCTTTTTCTCTTCCAGAGAAAAGGAAAGTGTGTGGGCACCTGTATGTGCATGTGTGTGCATGTATGTGGGTATGTGTTGGAAAAAGGGGCATGATAGGAAGTAATCAGGTGACTAAGGTAGCCATAACAGTTCACCCAGCTTAGCCAAATGTTAGATGGGCTTTTTCCTGTCTCTAGGTCCCTCTTGTCCCTTTCTTAGTGCCCGCTTAAGTTTTATTTTTTACCAGCTTCATCAAGGTATAATTGATAGAAAAAGCCACATATTTAAAGGATGAGTTTGGACGCATATTAACACCTGCAAAACCATCACCACAATCAAGGTAACACACATTCATCACGTTCTAAAGTTTCCTCTTGTCCCAGTTTTTAGTGGTAAGAATACTTAACATGAAATTTATCTACTTAAAATTTTTATGTACACAATACAGTATTGTCAACTACAGCCATTGTATTGTACGGCCATCTCTAGAATTTGCTCATCTTGCATGACGGAAACTTGTATCCAATAGAACGGAAACTCCCCGGTGCTCATGGGGTAGTTAAATAGGAAGGATTTGCAATACAGTCCAAATGTGATAATCCAAGAAACTGAAAGATGAGGTTTTTTTGATGGCTTGCCTTTGAGGGGGAGAATGAAAGAGAAGATGGCGTGAAAGATGTTGTCCAGTGTCTTGCCATGGCTATAGGAACCACTGAGAAGTTTCTATAGGAACACATTATGGTCAGATCTGTATTTCAGGTAAGTGACAGGTGGCTGTGTGGACATGAGGCAGTGAGGCCATGAAGAGGCTGCTGTGCAAATCCAAGTAAGAGTTGAAAATTCTGAGGGAGGTTTAAATGAATTAAGTATTCTGGGTAGCTATAATTCAAGTTAATCTGCAAGTTCTAATTACTATTAAAAGGAAGTAATTCAATCGAATATGACTTTCTTTTAAATGTCTGCAGCAGTAAATTTGAGTAGCCCTTTTTAAGGCAAGAGTTGAAGTGTTCAAACCTCTAATCAATTGACAATATAGTTGAAATAATAATTTCACAGGAAGAACAGAAAATTAAAGTAAATTCTCCAGCTCAACAGAATAAAGCTGGCCCCACACCAGAAACTTTTCTTCATTGAAAGCAGAAATGTCATCTGAACATTTTGAGGTCAGTGTGAGCTTGATAAGGAATTACATAGGCAATGAAAGAAAATTGGTCAATTTTGCTAATAATCAGTATTGTCCCTGGTTCAGCTCTCTTGTTTCAAACTTTTAGGTGCAATTCTGTATACATTGAAGAAAATGGTAATCTCTTATTTTTTGGAAACATGTTGTGAAGTATAGAGACTCTTAAAATATGCCTAGAAATATTTCACTTGTGAAATTTCCCATTCATAAACAAAAGACAGAATCAGATATGGTCATTTCTGAATCATAACACTTATTTCATAGCAGTGTCATTATTCCTCCAAATCAAATTTATGCCACTTTATGCAATCTGATTCTGATAATTATAAACCTGTCTTTTTAGCTCTTTTTTATCATTGCAAACTCTGCTTGGAGAATAGTTTCCCAGCATTTCTAGAATAAGCAAGACATTCATAACACTTTACCCATTTACAATATTCCCTTACCCTTAACTCTTATTCTCTTGGTTCAGCTGGTAAATTCTATTCCCCTTGTAAGGCTTTACTCTTAGTTTTTCTTTCCTGTAATTTGCCTGATTTGCCCTTGAAGAATTAGTTATTTCATCTTCATATTTAATGTTTTATGTGTTTCTTTACCTCAGTCCACTGGTCTTTACTTCCCTCTTTGTCAATTACACGTTCTATGGTCCAGCAATTTAGAGTAACCATGTCCTGAACCCCGAATTTCCTTGCGTATCTTTTGTCTAATCCATCTATTAAGACTGAATCTCATTAAAATTTACCATGTCTGTTCTCTTCTCTTACATATAAACACCAAGTCAAGGCTGGGGAAAGTCATGCGGCAAGGCAGATTCGTGTCACCGTGTGTTGTCACTAAGCTCAAAAGGGCCCCAGCATATACAGTATTAATTCTCTTTCTACTTGCTCTTCCCCTCCTCTGCAGGACTATTTAAACCTCCTTTATTCTCTTCAAACATCAAACCCCTATTCCCTTCCTCTTCACTGTAGGCAGATGACCTCATATCTTATCTCAATGAGAAACTCATAGCCATCAGAAGGAAACTCTCTTCATGTTCTCGTATCAAACATATAGTCTGTATACATTTGCACTAATAATCTCCTTTTTCTGTTGTTCACTAGAGAAGCAGTTTTTTACCTTGGTTACATACTGACAATATCTAGGGAGCTTTAAAAATCCCTTACGCTTGGCCCAAGAAGCAGGGAGGATGATTTAAATAGTCTGGTTTGGAATTTGGGTATCCGTGTTTTTTAAAACTCTTTGGATGATTCTACTGCAGAGTCAGGGCTGGGAGCTGACTGTTGGGGAAATTTTCCTTTCTCCTCCTGAAGGGGGGTTGTTGCACAAGTATCTGGGTTCCATCTTCTCATATTGCACACTAAAATGTATTCATTGCCTCTTCTCTGTATATAGCCAGGATGGAGAGAATCATTCCCCCTCAAGTATGTCCTTCCACATTGACTTCGCAATTTATTTAATCCTGTCTCATCTTAAAAATCAAACCAAACCAAACCAGCTGACTGACCAACCAACCAAACAAGAAACTTTAGATTTCTTCTTCATACCTGTGATGGCCGGTTTTACACATCGAATTTAGTGGCCGGTTATCCAAACACGACTTGAAGCACCCTGTGATAGTATTTTGTAGAGGTGATTAGCATCTCCAGCCAGCTGACTTTAAGTGAAGAGCTTGTTCTCAGTATTCTGGGTGGGCATGCCTGATCTCATCAGCTGAAAGGCCTTAAAATCTTTTAAAAGCTTAGATTCCAAATGAAGGAGTACCACCTGTGGACTGCAGTGTCCACGTTCTGCCTGAGTTTCTAATCTGCCCTGATACAATCCAAATATCTAAAAAGAATTCAATACTTGTTGAGTCCATTTTTAAAAATTGGTTTCTGTCCCCATCATTCCACTGAAACAACCTACAGAAGTTATAAGTGACCTTATGTTGCCACATTGTTCGTTCTTTTTCCAAAAGCTAAATTTTTAACTCTTTAATACTTAATTCTTGCTCTTTTGAAGTTGTGTTCTTTAAATGCTTATTTATTTTTGAGAAAGAAAAAAAACACAAATGTAAATGGGGAAGGGGCAGAGAGAGAGAGAGAGAGAACTCCAAGAAAGCTCTGCACTTTCAGAACAGAGCCCTAAGCAGAGCTTGATCTCATGAACCTGAGTTGAAATCAAGAGTTGGACGCTTAACCGACAAGCCACCCAGGTGTCCCTGAAATTGATTTAAATTGTGAAAAAAAAAATACACAAAAGAGTGTGTGGTTTAAATAATAATTCTTTTGAAAGTATACGTATAATCACCACACAGATTAAGAAATAGGACATTGCTAGTATCTTCGAAATCCCCTAAACACTATTCCCTAATGACACCTGCTTTATTCCTGCAGGAGGAAACCTATTCTTTCATGATAATCAATCCTTTAATTTTTTTCATGGTTCTTAGAACCATGCTGTATTTTGGTGGGCATTTTACTTTTCCTCCGTGTATTTGTGAAATGCATTCATATTGATATGTATACTTCTGGCTTATTCATTTTTACTGTCTTGAATTATTCTGTTGCATTGCTGCACTACAAAATATCCATTTTATTATTGATGGATTTGGGGGTTGTTTAGAGTTTGGGGCTACCATGAATGATGCTGCTATAAATACACTTATAAGGATAATATTCAAAAGACTTAACGATGTTTATGGCAAGGTCACACACCAGTCACAAGTTGCCAAGACCATCTGAATGGAAGCCGGACACTGCACCAGTATGTATTGGCTAAATAACCATCTAGCGTACTTGAATACGTGTGCTGACCAACATGTTCAAGAGGTTTTCTGATGGCTGAAGTTTTTCTGATGTCTGAGCGCCATCACTGAATTGTAGGGGATGGAAATCTTCAATATACAAGGAAATTTCTGGCTATTTTTAAAATGGTTGCACCAATTTATACTTATGTCATTGAACACTTAATGAGAATTCCATTCCAACATTTGGCTTCCTCAGACTAGATTTTTTTTTTAGTCATGTATGCGCATATTATATCATTGTAGTTTAAGTGGAATTACCCTGGAAAATAATATTTCTTAACCATTTGGATTTCTTCTCACCAAAATATCTGTCGAAGTGTTTTTCTTATATTTCTATTATGTTGTTTTTCTTTTACCTTTGATTTGTGTTATATATTTTTCACACTAGTCTATTTTTGCTCATTTATCTTATATATCAAATATCTTTTCTAATTTTTTGACTTTTTTAACAATCTCTTTATAGTGTCTGAGGAACAGAAGTCTTAACTTTTATGTAGTAGTATTTACCCAATTTTCCTTCTGGTTAGTGTACCTTGTTTAAGAAATCTTTTCCTCATCTAAGTTTATGAAGTTATTTTTCTAAATTATCCTCCATATGTTTTATAAATTCGCCTTTCATATTTAGGTCTTTAAAATTATATGGATTTTATTCTTAAAAACTGTGAGAGACAGGGTCCAATATCATTTATTTTTATTTTTTTAAGTGGCTACCCAATTGACTCCTGCTATTTTTTTTTAATATGAAATTTATTGTCAAATTGGTTTCCATACAACCTAGGGCTCCTCCCAACAGGTGCCCTCCTCAATGCCCATCACCCACCCTCCCCGCCCTCCCACTCCCCATCAACCCTCAGTATAATTCTCAGTTTTTAAGAGTCTCTTACGGTTTGGCTCTCTCTCTCTCTCTTTTTTTTTCCTTCCCCTCCCCCCATGGTCTTCTGTTAAGTTTCTCAGGATCCACATAAGAGTGAACACATATGGTATCTGTCTTTCTCTGTATGACTTACTTCACTTAGCATAACAGTCTCCAGTTCCATCCACGTGGCTACAAAAGGCCATATTTCATTCTTTCTCATTGCCAAGTAGTATTCCATTGTGTATATAAACCACAGTTTCTTTATCCATTCATCAGTTGATGGACATTTAGGCTCTTTCCATAATTTGGCTATTGTTGAGAGTGCTGCTATAAACATTGGGGTACAAGTGCCCCTATGCCTCAGCACTCCTGTATCCCTTGGGTAAATTCCTAGCAGTGCTATTGCTGGGTCATAGGGTAGATCTGTTTTTAATTTTTTGAGGAAATTCCACACTGTTTTCCAGAGTGGTTGCACCAGTTTGCATTCCCACTAACAGTGCAAGAGGGTTTCCGTTTCTCCACATCCTCTCCAGCATCTATAGTCTCCTGATATGTTCATTTTAGCCACTCTGACTGCCATGACATGGTATCTGAGTGTGGTTTTGATTTGTATTTCCCTGATGAGGAGTGACGTTGAGCATCTTTTCATGTGTCTGTTGGCCATCTGGATGTCTTCTTTAGAGAAGTGTCTATTCATGTTTTCTGCCCATTTCTTCACTGGATTATTTGTTTTCAGGTGTGGAGTTTTATGAGTTCTTTATAGATTTTGGATATAGCCCTTTGCCTGATATGTCATTTGCAAAGGGAAGGGAATTAAAAGCAAAAATGAACTATTGGGGCCTCACGAAGATAAAAATCTTCTGCACTGCAAAGGAAACAATCAACTAAACTAAAAGGCAACCAACAGAATGGGAAAAGATATTTGCAAATGACTCCTGCTATTTAATTGCAAATTCATGGGGATTTGCAGATCTGCTTCATCTCCTCTGTTGTATATAAAGTATGCATTGTGTGTGAGTATGCTGGTCTCACCATTTCGTTCCATTGTTCAATTTACGTATCCTGTGTCAGCACTATATTCTTAATTTCTGTATATATATTTTAAAATTAATGTTTATTTTTGAGAGAGACAGAGAGAAACAGAGTGCGAGCAGGGGAGGGGTAGAGAGAGAGGGAGACACAGAATCCGAAGCAGGCTCCAGGCTCAGACCTGTCAGCACACAGCCCAACGTGGGGCTCGAACTCACAGACTGTGAGATCATGACGTGAGCTGAAGTCGGACACTTAACTGTCTGAGCCACCCAGGCATCCCTTAATTTCTGTATCTTTGTAATGTCTTAATATCTTTCTTGGCCCTGTGTTTCAACATAAATTTTATAATCAGTGTATCAAATTTCTCACACACTTAAGAAATGTAATTGCATTGAATCAATGGAATTGCGGTTTGGGAAGAATTTCAGATCACTACTATATTCAGTTTTTCAATCAATGAACATTGTATTTAGCTCTTATTTAACATCTTAATTTTTTTTTACCATTTATTTATTGCTGAGAGACAGAACACAAGCAAGGTTGGAGCAGAGAAGGAGGGAGACACAGAATCTGAAGCAGACTCCAGGCTCTGAGCTGTCAGCACAAAGTCCCATGCGGGGCTTGAATCCACGAACCATGAGATCATGACCTGAGCCGAAGTCGGATGCTTAACCAACTGAGCCACCCACGCGTCCTAGCTCTTATTTAATACCTTAATAAAATGTTATTATTTTTTTTTGGTAGAGGTCTTTGAACTCCTTCATTAATTTATTCCTAGGCATTCGATACTTTTGATGCTAGTAAAAATCATTTCTTGAAATTTTCATTTTCTGATGATTTCTTGTTCACATTCAGAGAAGAAATTTATTTCTGTACAGTTTTTAAAATTAGTAAACTTGACACATTTTCATATATTTACAAATTGTTGATTGTTTTGGATTTTCTACACACAAAGATGTATAATCTACAAATAATTAAGTTCTTTTCTTCTTTCTCACTTCTTACTCCTTTACTTGTCTTTTTCTTCTCTAGCCTTGACACAATGGCTAGAAACTCTCATAAAGGTATTGAAGAGAATGGTGATAAGAAGACATATGTGCTTTGTTTCTGGTCTCAAAGGAAAAGCCTTCTATCCATTTACCAGCAAGGTTTTGTTATTGTTGTTGTTGTTTGGTTGTTTGGTTTTATTTGGTAGATAACATTCAGCAGACTTAAAAAGTACTCTTCTATTTCAAGTGTGTTATGAAGTTTTTATTAGAAATGGATTTTGAATTTTATCAAATATGACCCAGCATCTTATGATTTTTGTAACTTAATATATTAATGTACAAGATTTCATTAATTCATTTTCCAGCATTGAAAAAAATCTTGTGTAACTGGGATAATTCAACTTGGTCATGATTCTTACCACTTTCATACATTTCTAGATATTTGGATCTTCGCGTATACATTATTTATCCTACCTGATAATGTTAACTTGGTCTTCTTTCTCCTCTGATTGTCACAGGTCTATTAATTTTATTGAACTTGTTTTCAAAGAATCAAATTGTTTGAAGGTCATTTTTTATTGAGTAATCCATGGAAATATTTCTTAATTTTTACAAATAATAAAATTTAATTATTATATAATATAAAAAATAAAATTTTAATTTATTTGGAATTGTCATTTAAACCGAGGAAAGGATTTCAACATTTTTATTATCATAATTTGAGTACTTTTTAAAAGTTTATTTCTTTATTTTGATAGAGAGAGAGAGAGAGAGAGAGAGCGCACAAGCAGCAGTGGGGCAGAGGGAGAGGGAGAGAGAGAAAATCCCAAGCAGGGTCCATACTATGCAGAGCCTGATGAGGGGCTTGAACTCATGAACATGTGACATCATGACCTGAGCTGAAACCAAGAGTCATATGCTTAACAGACTGATCCACCCAGGTGCCTTGTTATTACTTTTTAATAGAAAACTATTTCAGCTCAATTTCCTATAAAAGCTTTAAACTGTAGATATAAGGACTTTTCAGCTTGTAAATGCCTAGATAATAAAATCAAAAATTCAAACTCATTACTCATCATCTAATTACAACCTTTTAGAGATCTTATTATCTTCAAAAATTGTTCTAAGATACTTGTTTTACCTAAGAACGCTCTTTAAACAATTTTTTTCTTAATGTGTATTCATTTTTTGACAGCGACAGCACGAGTTGGGGAGAGACAGAGAGAGAGGAAGACACAGAATGTGAAGCAGGCTCCAGGCTCTGAGATGTTAGCACACACCTGACGTGGGGATTGAACCTATGAACCATGAGATCATGACCTGACCTGAAGTCAGATGCTTAACCGACTGAGCTGCTCAGGCGCCCCTTTCCTAAAATACTCTTAAGAGTTTACCTTAAGTATATTAGATACTACACTGGATACTACACATGATCTTAGTCAAAAGGCCAAGAAGTAATACCATATCAGATAAAACCTGATCAATCAGTGTCAATATATTCGTAAATTTAGTTATTTTATAGACATAAATAGGAAAGTAAAAATTCAAGTTAAATAAATCCCCTATGCTGTTTTAAGGTTAAGAAATGATATATAACTTTCTTGCCATAAAAAGAAACTTATCAAAGAATATAAAAAACACATAAGCTTACTCAAAGCTGTCCCCAAATCATTAAAAAAGGAAAATTTGAACATTGATAAGAATAACAGTTTCAATGAATTAAAACACATCAAATTTTGAATCACTAAATTTTACCCCTGAAATCAATATTATACTATATGTTAACTAACTAAAATTTAAATAAAAATTTGAAACAATAAAAGGTAAAAAAACAAAACAAAACATGTCAAATTTGTTTCAATCCTTGAGTTAACAATGATAATAAAAATAAAAGCATAAACTTTGTGGTCATCTTTGGAGGATGATAGGGATTACTTTTTTTGAAAAAATGGTAAGCAGTTAAACAAAATTGTCCAATCTTCTCTGCCTTTATCCTAACTTTCCTATACAAACTATTCTACTCAGTAATCAAATGTTGGTTGAGGGGAAATTTATCTTTTTAACAGTATTCCAAGAAGAAATGCTGATTGAGTAGAATATCACCATTTTGTAAAATTTAATTAATGGGTCTCTTCTAGGCATTGAGCACCAGTGGCTGGAAATAGGACAAATATGAAAGACAGCCAAATACTATATACCTCTCAACAGAGGAATATAATGCCAACCTTTGAGTTTGAACATGAATCAGGTCAAATCTGTAGAGCAAAAGACCAAGTTACAGGCAATAAAGGACAGAAAAACTTGTTAACCACCCTGTGAGTATGCAATCAGCAAAAACCAGATTTGGTAGAAAGACCAGATTTCTTCAAAAAGTATGACGCCCTGAAAAAAAAAAAAGAGGTGTGGGGGAGAATACATAGATTAAAAGAGGTTTAGAAAACATTTAAAAAATAATATCACCCCCATTTTGTTTACTAGGCAGATGTCAATGATAAACCAGGAATTAATTATCATAAAAATAAGGCTGGTGATTACATTTAGGGTTTGGGAGGATTTTGTGACGGGGGAGGGTTACATGGAGGACTTATGAGTTGACTGGCAAAGTTTCATTTCTTGACCTGGGTGGTGGTTACAAAAGTATCTGATAGACAATAATTTATTAAGCTATATGTTTAATTCTGTTTTCTGTATCTGTGCTACGTTTAAAATTTATTTTTTAAACTCGGTGAGTGAATGTATTTATGATATAATTTTCAGAGGAAATGTTGTGAAAAGTTCTATTTCTGTAATAAAGCATCACTTTATCAAGTTGATAAACACAAGAAGTCAAAGGTGACATTTTCAATATTTATTGGTAAGGCTGAGGCAACAGCCTTTATACAGCACAATTTGCATAAGTTATCAAGATACATCTTGTATACAATCACAAAACCAAGACATATTTTTACATAGGGTAAAACTCAAGACAGATTTACAAGCATTTTTAATACAATTCTCGTATATTTCAATTCAATGTATACAACCTTTAGCCCAAGAATTTGTATTTGTTCATTAGATTTTCCAGAGAGATTTGGGTAGAACAGAAAAGAACACATTAGCAAATCACCAACATGGCATGCAACATGTAGTTAGAAACAAGACATATCTCCAAGTACTTTATTTTTTATTTTGAAATCAATTTTATTAGATTTTTATTCTTTCAGACAAGAATGTTTTCCATTAATATCAGATGTGTTTTTGTTAGGATATTAGCACACACATTAATCAGTAGTGGGAGCACCTGAGCACATCACCGACAAATATACAGACACAATCAAACGATAATCATATTCACATGCTGAATGCCAAATGAAATTATTATTTCAACTTTGTCTATTTTACCAAATGTATAGGTATGTACAGGGTAACGATTTAAGAAAATGCTCTCAATCTACATTTCAGATAAGGAATCATTGGATTAAATGATTTTGACTTAATGGGCTTCTTTAATAATAACAACAACATGGAACATACAGAAAACATCAATGTGTCATATTCAATGAGAATATCTGTTTCACTCATTCATTTTTTGTATTACATCAAAGGCAAGTAATTATTAAAGAGACGGCTCATGATTATTCATCGAGCTTTCCGTCACTTCCATCTCAAGCTCAACAAGAGGGCAACTCACTCTGTCACATGTAGAGTTATAAACATATATATATATATAGCTGTAGTTGGCTGCTTTGGGAATATTAGACATTATAGCAATGAAAATAAGTTTTTAAAAATATTGTTAGTTATGATTTAAATAATAAAGTAAAAAAATACTATAAACATCTTTATGATATCTTAATGAAATGAAACATTGGTCAAATAATTTCTAATAAATTGGGCACAATATAGTATATAATTTTATTTCACTTCACAGGACCACCGACCTAGTGTCACTACCACTATTACCGCTATCATCACAACATTCCTATAGAAAGAATCGGTATCAGCTGGTTACCAGCTATAATATTCCCACAATATGACTATTTTAATGTGTGTGATCCACAAAACTAATCCCACTGATATGTTGAAAATATGCATTTATTAGTACGGTTAATTACAACATGGGCACATTAAGGAGCAAAGACCATCCCTGCTCCTTAATCTTGGAAACTGTTCTTTTCAACAGAAATGGTAAAGAAAGAGTTCAGAGTCACCAAAAGTCTTCTTAATCTTAAGTAAAAATAAGGGAAACACCAACTTCTTGCTCAAACTGTTATCTATGTCTGTAACGACCATCCTAGAAGTCCCGATCTTTTGTAAAAATTCACTCTGTGCTTTTGCTTCTACAGCTAAAAGTTCCTTAGGACCCAATTTTAAACCAAGAAGCAACTCCAGTCTCTGACGATTCGATGAAATTGTGGGAAAAATTAAGATGCTTTTCAAAATATAGGTGTTGTACTTGGACTGATCACATATTATTTAGAAATTACAAACTTTGTCATCAGTCGGATAAAAAAAAAGCTGATTCCAAAAAATAAAATAAAATAAAAAGTGGAAAATCATGTGCTGTGAGATATACAAAAAAGTAAAAAACACCAGGAGCCCTATTTGCAATTAAAAAAGAAATCATTTTGTTGTAAGAAGGGTAATCAACATCATTCAGAAGAAATGCATTTGTTCAAGGATCAGTGTTGCATAGAATAATTTCAGCACAACTTAGGATTTTGGTCAGTGGCAAACTTGGCACACTTTGGCAGGATCTTATGCTCTCTGAAGGGGGATGCTGGTGCACAAAAAGCCATGTCATTAGCTCTCTTGATTGACCTGGCCCTGTCCGTCACTAGTTCCTCGGAACAAAGGGGCACCTGTAATGCAAAGACTCCTACTCTTTCAGGTCAAATAGCTACCAAGGGATGATCTTTGTTTTTGGTGGCACCTCATTTGTATTATTCTAAAATAAATTTGCAACTGGAATGAAGTAAAACTTACTGCTCCTACAACCTCCCCTGCATACCTCTGGGTGTGAGTGGCTGCAGAAGAGGACCTAGCGTGAGCTAGAGTGTCCTTTTAAGGGCAAAGAGCAGAACCTTTTTGTGTCAGAAAGAGATCTTCCTGAATCCTTCTCTTCCCCAATTATGAATGATGATTATAAGCTCCCTAAAGTGCTAACTTCTGCCGGCGATATCCATAGCAACCATCAGCAGATCTAGCTGTCTCTAAAAATAAAATCCTAGCAATATCGAATCTTCAGCAATCCCCTCCCCTGCGTGCTCGTTTTAAAGCAGTATCAATTGGTAAATGACACTGCGATATCAGGGAGGGGAGGGGAAAAAAATACAGGGAAGAAAAGTGACTGTTAGCTTTCTTAGACTGGGGAAGAGTGAATTTCTATTTCTTTATGAATATAATAAAGATAGCCTGGCATTTATTAGAAATTGTTTTCTTTTTAATGTTTTACATTAAATCAATTCCTCTCAAATTTCAAGTATGTTTTTCTTTAAAAAATGAGAAAATTCAACATCCAACCAGTATATTTGGGGATGATTTCTCTAAACCCGTGGAAATCCCACCTTTGAATAAAGAAGCAGCTTTTAAAACTCAGAACAGTCTGAGAACCAATTTATTTTGGGGTAGGATAAGGTTAGTAGGTTCATTTCATTTATAATAACTCGATTTGCAAATCATTTTGATTTAATTCTTCACCTTTTTGCAGGTTCAACACCAGGTTATATTTTAAAGAAAAAAATAGTTTTGGAGCTAATATACTACTTTTATCCAAGTCAATGCTGACCATTGGTATGGAGGATGTTTTTGCGTATAAAATTTGAGAAATAAAGAGCTGCATAACAATTATTCCTCACTTATATCTATAAAACTGTATCTGGAAATGTGCTTTCTTTTTTCTCACAGTTCACTTGGTTTGATCATCCCCACATCCCATTAGGACAGCTAAGAATATGTAATTATATTTATCCTACAAATAAGAAACCTGGGGAAAAGTGACTTGAAGGGACATGTGCAAGGTGACACAGTCAGTGGCAGGATCAAGACAGAAGCTGGGCTTTTAATCTCAGCTCAGTGTATTTCCTGTTGGTTGATGGAGAAGAGGATGCTTCATTTTAATGACTTAGGCATTGGTTCTTTTATTCTGCATTATTAAAATAGCTCGTTATATTTTACTCTCAATATACTGTTGACTTTTCACATATTTTCCCAGTATTGATAAGCTTGATCACTGCGATGTTGTCACCAAAGGAGGAAAATGGAACACTAGAGAGAACTTAAGTTTGGTGTCATTGTACAATCAGTTAATGCGCTAAGGGAAAAAAAAAGCATTATGGAAGAACAGGAAATGACACCAATTAAAGAATCGATGTCACAGATTAATATGATGTGTTTTCCAGAGGAAGAATTTATCCTCCTTCAATACATCACTCAAGAGAAAGGAAATACGTGGAATGACACATTTATTTGCACTTGCACAAAGAACAACTTTTCATGCTTCCTAGAACATACCATTTTAGTCTATGTTCTTTGGTATGTTGAAAATGTAATGGTAAGTTATGGAGATTTTGATGTTTTCAACCAAGGTTCCAATATTTTTGTGGGGCAACATTCATTGTTAGCCAATCATGGCTTTATTTCTAAATAAACATAGGTCCATTTCTACTTAGTATTATCTTCACTCTACATTATTTCAAATTATACAAATGTGCTTTTACAACATGAATTCCAAAGTCGGTGTTGTTCACGCTTGTAACATTTAGACATAGAGAAAAACTAAAAGCCATCATTTCCCCATCTCCAGTACCTTTTCCTTATGAACACAACCACCTCCCTCTTAGTCTTGAACACATCCTGTAGTTGAGTCCTGTGTTGGAATCTAAACACAGTAAGCTGTCGGAGAAAATAAGGTGAAGAAGAAAGATTTGTAGATGTCCGAAAATTGTGATTTGTTACGTCAGTTCTTTCCTTTCAACCAAGATTCTTTTGCATAAAGAATAAACTCTGCATTAGAAACCATATTAATAGTTGAGCATTTGCCTTTAGCTATAGGGCAACTCTGCTCAAAATCACCATTAATCTGCATTAAGTAACCAAGATAGCTCTCACTGTTTGTCTTGACAGCTACACGCAATCCTTTTTTTTTTTTTTTTTTGGTCCCTAAAACAGGAACTTCTTCATCTGAGTTTTTTACTGTGTTCCACAACAAAACATTTACAAGACTTTGTTTTTGCGTGCCGTTCCTCCTTTCACGTTTACCCCCCAAAACGTGAATAGAATAGTATCCAACTGTCGTCTTGATTTGAGATCATTTAGAACAGTTTCCATACCCTGAGCAGACACATTTCTTCAATGGGTTTGAGTAGGACTGACCAAAAGTTTGTGCCAGTTGACTATTCTTTTTCTCAGATCCACTTTGTCAAGCCAGATACAGGCTTCGCCAATCAAGGTCTTTTTCATAAATTTCCCTCCATTAGAGAAAAGTAAAATCTAGAAAAAAGAGCCAAAGTTATATATACTTGCATATATTTTTCAACCTTTTTAAAAGGACATTTGATCATCAAAGAAGTAACACAGACAAGAAAGGGTAAGAGGAAGTAGCAGCTATACTTGTAAGATAACTAATCCTCAAGATATCCTCAAAAGATGTGCATAGTATTAATTAATTCACACCAGCATTTCCCAAAGGAAAAGCCACATCCAGGAAGATATGAGAATTTTAGATAAGACATGTATTAACAGCTCATTCTGACTAGGTTTATGCTTAATTGAATAGAAAATTTCTCAGAAGAACTTGCTAGGTACATTTTCTAGTAGTTTATGAAATATGCACCAACATACAAAATTGTTTGAGTGCTGAGCAAATGAATAAGAGCTCACAAGGCAGAGAAAATACAACAGTAATTTTATTTAGCATTTAATTTACTGGTGGTTTTACTACAGTGTGTACTTCTGAAGTGATTTCTTGTCATATGTAGAACTTATATTAGTTGAAATGCCATAGGATCTCACACTCAAGACAGTTTTTTTTTTTCTTCCAGAGATGAGTTGAAGAAAGGTAGAGAGCGTCAGTGTTAACCATTAATCCTTGACAGTTCTCTTTTCAGAATCTCCTTTAGAGAATTCATCTTTATTCTTGGCTAAAACTTTACTTTTATGTTTCTGACTTCAAAATATACATTTATGATTATTTCTTCTGGGCCCTGGTTTTGGGATTGTATACGACATTGTATATCTTCACCTGCATCCTGCTTTCTTATTACATTTATCACATTTCAGACAAATGTGTAATCTTTCTCCCTCGTAGTCCTGTCTCTAACTACTTAATCTCTGTAGAAGACACATTTGCTCACACAGACTTCAGAGCATCTTTTGCTCTTTTAAAATTTCTTTCCACTGTAATACCTTTTAATACCCTCAATGCAGCTTTAACTTTGTAATATTTCTTATATGTGTCTCTAGTGTGCCCTTCAGGGCCAGTACCACGGTCTTACTCTTCCCATATTTTTTTATCTCTTTCCTCCCACCTCGGTTTCCCTCTTTCGTTCCTTGTTCCTACATCTAATGAAGACATACTACGTACAAACACTGTATTATGTTGTAGAACAAAGAGCAATGAAAGCCAGGCCTTGCCCTAGAGGAGCAGAGTGGGAAAGCAGTGACCAGTAGGGATATAAATGATTATGCAGCACAGATTAGGATTGGTAACCTAGTAAGATTAGCAAAATACTGTGCGAATGAGGCATGATGAATTGCATAGAGGGCAGAGTTCATCCTGAAAGACTTGGGAATAGTGAGATGGGTGGAGAGGGATGAAGAAGACAATATTGAAGGGAAGAAAAATATGAGCAAACCGTTGGAGGCTTAACCTGATTTGAAAAGATTGTGGTGTGGCTGGAGTATAGAGTGTGTTGTAAAGAATACAAAGAGATGAAATTAAACCAACACTCTTAGAGTTCACGTGAGAGGACTATGGATGAGTCAGGATGTAGATGAATCACTGAAGGCTTTGATGTAACCTGCTGGCCAGTGTTTCTGTCTGTCTGTCTACCTACCTACCTGCCTATTCTTAATTCAAGTATACTTAACATTCATTATATTAGTTTCAGGTGTACAACATAAGGATTCAGCAATGCTATACGCTGCTCAGTGCTCATCACAGTAAGTACACTCTCAATTGCCTTCACTATTTCACTCACCCCCAGGGCCCTCTTACCCAGTGTTTTTAAAAGATGCCTCTGCCAGCAGTGCGATGAAGTGAATTAAGAGGGGAAGACATTGATGGCAAGGAGGCCAGCTACACTGCTAAAATGATCTGAGTAATAAAGATGAAAACTCAAAGAGGATTAGTGGCTGTGAGCATGGAAATAAATCTATATAAAATAAACTGGGTAAGCAGAATAGAGAAGATTTGGTAGCTAACTGGATGGGTGAGTGAGCTGCAGACTTCTTAAAGGCCCCTGGAAAGAAACCCCTCAGACTGAATTAACTTGTAAAATGTCACACACGATATGATCGGTATACACATATTAAATAATTGAATGGAAAATAAATACTGTACACACAAAAAGAATAACTGCATGGTATACAGTTACCTGAAGAGAATGCCCAGCAGGACTGAGGCTGAATCTAAAAGTTTCATTGAATGAAGGCTCTCTATCATGTCTGCAAACTCTCGTTTTTTTCTTGATCACTTTCTTCTGGGTAGAGATGTTCATCACGTATATTTTTACATATAAATCTGAAAAGAAGAATTCAGCTTGTAAAATGTCCATTACTCATACAATTTTCTATTGAAAGAATTATAATTGTACACTGGGAGTTATCCTACATTTTAAACAAAGCCAGCAGAACGTGCTCAATTTGTTTCAGACAACATAAAATGATTAAAAGACACACCAATTTTCTTAGCAATTTGAATGTGTTTTCCCGTTGTATGATAAACACATTACTCTGTTTCTGTGTTGAGAAAAATTATCTAAAAATTAGTAGAATATCAACGTGTTCTATATGAGAGAGGTTAATCCTTATTTCACATTTTTTTCAGATATACTCGGCATACAGCCCCAATTTTACTTTGAATTTTCCAGATTATTTAGGACATATTCCTACAGAACTCTAGATATTTTATATTTCTCATTATCATAAAATTAGATACCTGGTAAGTGATCAGGAGACTTAAATTTGTAGGTGATATTTCTGCATTGGAGAATCTCAACTATCAGTTGTTCACCATCTGTCTTCATTTCCTTTTTCAGTGCAATCTTGATTTCTCCCATTACCTGAGTTTTGACTGGAAAAAGTTAAGAAAAATGGTAAGGAATAGGAAATGAAATCTATTCAATGTTTCATTCAATAATTCATGCATACATTCATTTACTGAGTGTTTATCAAGCGCTGAACACTTTATTGTATCCTGTGGATACACAGATGAATAAAACACAGTCCAAGCCCTTAAGGAGTGACAGATTTCATGGGGAGACCAATAAATTCCACACTTACAACAAAGTGTGCTAAGTATGATGACAGGCTAGTAAAAAGGGAGGTATGGAGGAAATGCAAGTAGGTGTTACTCAGCTATAGATTATTAGGCCAAAAGAGGAAAAAGATGAGACTATAATAAGACACACATACATAAAATCAATAGAATCCAGGGGCACGTGGGTGGCTCATTCAGTTAAGGGTCTGACTTTAGGTTTTGGCTCAGGTCATGGTCACAACGTTTCATGGGTTCCGTGGGTTCAAGACCTGCATGGGGCTCTTGCTGACAGCTGGGAGTCTGCTTCAGATTCTCTCTCTTCCTTTCTCTCTATGCCCTTACCCCGCTCATGTTGTCTCTCTCTCTCAAAATAAATAAATAACTTGAAAAATTTTTTTAAATAATAGAATTCTAATATAATTTATAGGAAATAAATCATATGAAATAAAAGAAGTTGTTTGCTAACAATTGCTCGTTACAAGACTTTCTCAAGAACACTTGCTACCATAACTAAATGTCATTGTATGTTATTTATACTTTCTTCCTATTTCTTTTATGGAAGACATAGCTAAGAAGAATTCATGTAGTGACGACACTACACAAAGGAAAATACAATGCGTGGTTTAAATGAATCCAATGTATTTCTTTCGAGTGTTATCTGGGATCCTTGTAGTACTGAAGAAGCCATTCATGATCACTCATGATTCTTTAATGATTCACCCTTTCTTCTGTCAATTCATACATTCATCCACTTATTTAGTCACTGACAAGTACTTTATTTCCCACGCTACCCTATGATAAACACTCTGTTAGGAAGAATGGAGCCAAACATGCATGCTTATTGGTTTTATGATTTTTTCCACCTGTTGGGAAGAAAGTGTTAATGGATTATTTTCATCAATAAGTACATAATTAGAAAAAAACCCAACAAGGTTATAAAATATGAGAGCATGATTCCAAGACAGCCTGAGGAAGTACTGCTTGAGCTGAAACCAGGACAAGAAAGAATTAACCAGCTGAAATGGATTAAGAACATTCTACAGAGAAGGAACTGTGTGTTCACAAAAGGGAACATCATGGGACTGAGGAACTAAATAAATGTCCTTATGGTTATGACATATTGTTAATTGGCGCCTTGTTAAGAATTTGGTTTTTATCTTTAGAACAATAGGAACCTGTTGAAGGTTTTTTAAGTTTGGATGTAGATCACTTGTTCTCAAACATCTTGGTTTCACACATCGTTATAGTCTTAAAAATAAAATGGGAGTTCCTTAGGGTGCCTGGGTAGCTCAGTCGGTTAAGCGTACAACTGTGGCTCAGGTCATGGTCTCATTGCTTGCGAGTTCAAGCCGCATGTGGGGCTCTGTGCTGATGCTCAGAGACCAGAGCCTGCTTGAAATTCTGTGTCTCCCTCTCTCTCTGCCCCTCCCCCACTCACGCACTCACACTCTCTTTCTCTCTCTCAAAAATAAAATAAAAACATTAAAAAAAATTTAAATGGGAGTTCCTCAAAGAACCATTGTATGTATTACAGCTATCAATATTCGAAATTTTAAATTTCTAATCAAAATGCAAAACTGGATATTTAAAAATATTTATTAATTCACTTAAAATGATAATATACTTACAATATTTTAATGGAAAATCACCATATTTCCCAAAATAAAAAATACATAGTGAGGAATGCTGTTTCACATTTTTTTCAAATTTCATTACTGTTTTGCTTAATAAAGGAAAGCTGGATTCCCATGCCTGTTTCTATATTACATCCAACTCAATAAGTTGTTTTAGTTGAAATATATGAAGAAAGTCCACTCTCATACAAATAGTTGGAAAAGGGAGGAATATTTTAATATCCTCTTTAGATAATGTCAATCTTTGATGCTACATTAAAACTTGACAAGTGGTAATTTCTTAAATAAGACAAGGGATAATTTCTGAAATCATATCAAGGAACTTTCTGAACTGTTACTTTAAAATACACCAGTCTATCTTGCATTTTGAATGGATCTTTTAACTATGCCTGATTTGATAACCTCATATTGTTCATTTTGGAAAACACTGGTTCACTGAGCTATGAAGGTCTTGTTGACACATTTCATAAAATATTTGAAGTACACATGTTAATATCATCACCAATATCATCAAGAAGTTCTTTGAAATTGAGAAACTTCCAAGTTCAGGAATGCAGATGCAAGTTTTCCAAAGTTCTATTTTTTATTTAAAAGCTGAATTTTATAATTGACGACTACTGTCACTTGTTTCTCTTAAAGTGACAAGCTCATTTTGTAAATTTTTCAGAATAAGTGGCATGTGTCTATGAGTTATTCTTTCTAGTAGAAATTACATTGCATATTTAAAAGGGCTAGTTGAGCTTGCAATGCAAAAAAAAAAAAATGCACAGACTTCCTCAAGTCAATGGTCATAATTAGACATGCAGCACAAATGCTTTAGACGTATTTCCCATGTGATCACACAGATTTAGAAAGACATACACTTTCTAATACATAATTTTAATATATTAAGTTATAATATTTTAGTATATTTAAAAATAATTTTGACCTCATGGATACACTTGAATAAAGTACAGAATACAGAACATAGTTGAGTCAACTTTGAGAGGAAATTAGAGTAACAAAAGCATTTGTGCAAAATTGTACAAATACTGGATTGTAGTCATTCAATCCTTTTGATTGAATTTTGTCATATTTTGGGGATATGCTGTTTTAATTTTTTTCTTTCCTGGATCAATTATTTGATCGAGTTAATTTACATTTTTGTCCAGATGTATGCAGACATGTAGAAAAATATCTATGAATACCAATAACTAAGACGCAAAAATACAGAAAATCATCCTCTATACTGAAACATAAATCTTCTAGATATAGTTACATCATAATAATTTAGCAACCAATGACTATCGATACCTCAGAGTAGTTAGATGTTAGCTTTGCCCT
This sequence comes from Lynx rufus, assembly GCF_022079265.1. Taxonomy (NCBI): domain Eukaryota; kingdom Metazoa; phylum Chordata; class Mammalia; order Carnivora; family Felidae; genus Lynx; species Lynx rufus. Next base: position 87,712,038 of record NW_025814856.1, read on the forward strand.
CAAGAAACTCAAGAAAATAAGACTCAAGGCAGGGGTTTTATATACAGCTGGAATGTCTTTTGAGTGTCAAGCCTACAGTTTTAAGCATAAAAGAACTCAAGAATTCTACACAAAGATTGATTCTCTGAGAAATACAAGGGGGATGCATTTCGTTAAACCAAAGAGAAAACTAGAGAAACTTCAGTGTGATCAATGACGGTGAGTATTTAATGTATTTAATTATGGGGCTAAGGATAAAGCAGGACTGAGGGCACAGGTGCGTGGAAGAACAGCATTTGTTATGTATTCCAAGAGTAGTAAGAATACAACAAAACATGGATGGATGGGGAAGGAGAAAATGCAGAAAGTGAAATGAGACTATTGATTTTTGTATAGGCGATAGGTAGGTAACAAAGGGTGCAATTAAAAATTGACAAACCACATAGTAAGTGCTGAGGTAAGAAGAGCAAGAATTATAAATGGTGTATATAAAAAGAAAATCATTAAATATATGAATCCTTAATTACAGAAGAAATTTTTACAAATCAAAGACACCAAATGGAAGAAGAAATACAACAAATATACACAACAATTATAAAACAAAATGCAGAGTTGCAAACACATCTACCATATCAGTAAATACAAACAGGTTTAGCTAGCCTTTTTAATTTAATTTATTTTTTATTTATTCATTTTTTTTTTGTTTTAGAGAGATAGAGAGAGTGCACGAGTGGGGGACAGGGGCAGAGGGCAAAAGAAACAGAATCCCAAGCAGCCGTCACACCCAGCGTGGAGCCCAATGCTGGACTGAATCCTAGGACCCTGGGATCAGATCTGAGCTGAAATCAAGAGTCACACATTCAATCGATTGAGCCACCCAGGCGCCCCTAGCTACCCTATTTTTAAAATGACTTTCAGACTGGCTCATAAAGCAAAGCTTACCTTTATGTTAAAATGTAGTTTTGTTTCTAACAGTCAAAAATACATAAATTATAAGCATGTCGGTATATGGAAACAATAAGAGAGTAGGGGCTGAACTCTTATTATCAGACAATAAGTTTTATAAAATGAAACTACAAACATTAACCACACACAAAAAGGCTTCAATTAAATAATTCTTGGGGGAATGGCAAAATATAATGAGAAAATACAAAAGTTCTGAAAAATAATGATAATGGAAATACCATAAGTATCAGAATCTAAGAAAGTTACAGTAATGATGAGAGGAAAATCAATAGTCTTAAATGCCTCTATCATTTAAAGCATTTATAAAAAACACATATGCATTAATATTCTATCAAAAATCTTAATACAAGTGATTTAAACTTCCAACTCTAAAAGTTAGAAAAAGAACAAAGTGAAACAAAAGAAACTACAAAGAAGGAAAGAATAGAGATATACACTAAAATTAAAGAGATAAAGAATAGAAAAATAGATGAAATTAATGAATCAAAATTCTGATACTCTGAATAGTATCAACAAAACAAAAAACAATAGTGAATTTACTCAGTGATGTGTGGTCTCTTAACATTCTTATTCAGAAATCACCTCTGGCTTCTTAACCATGACACTACTCTCCTCTCGGTGACTTGCTATAAACATTTATGGTCATGAATATACCCTAATACTATCAGGTCATATTCTGTTTACACATTCATGACAGATAGAAACTGAAAACATCATCTAATATATTTCTTCGAACTTCCAAGCGAGCATCCAATTCTGGTTACTTAACCATTTTAAGGAAGCATAAATAAGCCCATTCAAATCACTCTGTTTTATATTAAAAAAAAAAACTTCACAGGCAAGTAATTTTCAATATAAAAATGAGAAAATGGGACAGATCTTAGAAATTCTTTTCTTTAATATCTAGAGAAATTAGGTGAAAAAAAGTAAAATTAGAAAAAGTGTTAACAAGTAGTAACTGAACAAGGAATAGGCTACAGTCTCCCGCTGGCAACCCCCAAAAAGTTCCGTGTAGGAATGGAAAGGGGGATTCCTGAGAGTTTTGGTGCGATCGGGAAAAATGGCCAAGGCTCCCCATTTCCGGGAGCTCCAAGATGAAGCAGGTGAAAGACCCAAAGCAGAGACTATCTTCCCCTGGAAATAAGACATATCTTGGCTTGCTACAGTGAATGCTGGCCAAAAAACATTTAATGAAATTTCAAGAGAGAGAGCAAAATCTCGCCAAGCAGGCCAGCAAATCTATATGTAAAACAGCTCTATTTCTTTCCTCCAAAGCCGTACAGAAGTGGAAAGAACACCGTCTCAAACCCACACCTGGAATGGAGGGGGAAAAAGAGGATTAAACCAAGGTAAGGAGGGATTCCAGGAAAACTCACTCCTACTACTCGAAGCCAATAAAAGCTGTGGACAGAACTGATCACACTAACAAGCGGGATGGAATAAAATAGGACAAATCTTCTGGGACAAATTCACTTTTATAGGTCATATTCCTCTTTTGCAGCCCTTAAAACCCTACGTGTTAAGAACGTGCTATTTGTTCTTTCCCACCTTCTTCCATGGGGAAAAAAAGGGGGAATTAAGCTTGCTAATTACAGTTCTCAAATCATCACGTTGCCTGTTTCTTTCTTGGAAGGTTAAATTCACATGCTTCACAGTGTGGTACTTGTGAAGTTCTTGATAATTTTCTCCTGTTCGAAGACTGTTCCAGCTTGCTCTTTAATGTTTCTATTAAAGGAAGAAAGGGACATGCCTGCTGAGATTGTGTTAATTGTGAGTCACCACTGTCAATCATGTCTGCCCTTTCCTAGGTTCAGAGTGCCTCTGTCACCTGGAGCAGACGGTGGATGGTGACAGAAACCTCTTAGTCCAGGTCTACTGTCTCCACAAGGGGGCAGCTCCAGATCTAACATCGATCCTGCTCTGGAGAAGATATTTATCCTGCAGTAGGATACATAACCACAATTTAAGAATAGAAAGAAGGGGGGGAAAGAATAGAAAGAAGAGGAAGGGATGAAAGGATGTTGAGGGGAATTTCAAAAATGAGGTGACAAAAGATGCCGATTATAGCGCGAAAGTACAAATGTTCCCCTTTTAAAACTATTAATGAATTAGAAACACCATGAATAAAATTGAATAAGACAGAAATCAGTATTATTGACATAGAGGGAAGAAAGGATGATATAGAAAGGAAAATGGAAGATAAAGAAGGTAGAGAACAATGATAGGTATGTCAAACTGAGAAATATGATCCAATATAACTGATTTTCCAGAAAAAGTAAGTTTAAGAGTTTAGAAAATAGCATCTATTTAAAATATACAGGTATTTATCTGAAGTAACAGAAGGGTAAATCTGTGGATCAAAAGAACATCCTGTATTCCTGGAAATACTGATTACTTGATACATTGATATATCCCATTTAAACTACTTCAAGGATATAGAAAACATTTTTAAAGGAGACAAGGGAAAAAATAAGTCCCCTGAAAGAGGACATTCGTGTATAAAAAAAAATAAAAATAGCCTTGTGAAAATATTTAAAAGGCTGTGGCAGAAGATATAGAGGATATAGTAATGGAGGAAGAAAGAAGAAAGAAGAAAGAAAGAAAGAAAGAAAGAAAGAAAGAAAGAAAGAAAAGGAAAAGAGGGAGGAAGGAAGGAAGGAGGGGTGCCTGGGTGACTCAGTCGATTGAGCATCTGACTTCCATTCATGTCATGATCTTGTGGTTTGTGAGTTCAAGCCCTGCATGGGGTTCTGTTCTGACAGCTCAGAGCCTGGAGCCTGTTTCCGATTCTGTGTGTGTCTCTCTCTGCTCCTCCCCCATTTGTGCTCTCTCTCTCTCTCAAAAATAAATAAACACTTTATTATTTTTTATATGAAATTTATTGTCAAATTGGTTTCCATACAACACCCAGTGCTCATCCCAACAAATAAACACTTTAAAAAAATTAAAAAGAAAGGAAAAAAGGAAGGAAGGAAGGAAGGAAGGAAGGAAGGAGGAAAGAAGGGTGGGAGGGAGGGAGGAAGGAAGGAAGAGGGAGGAAGGAGGGAAGAAAAAAGGTTACAGATGAAATTGAGGAGGAAAAGTGGAAGTAAGTGGAAGAGTGCTAATTTCCTTTAGGCAGACTTAAAATTGAAAATTGAAATATAGTACTAAAAATCATAATTGCTGGGGCTCCGGGTTGGCTCAGTCAGTTAAGCACCTGACTCTTGCTTTTGATTCAGGTCATGATCTCACTGGTCATGAGGTCAAGCCTAATGTGAGGCTCTGAACTTGGCTGTGGAGCCTACTTAGGATTCTCTTTCTCCCTCTCCCTATGCCTCTCCCCAGCTCGCGCTCTCCACACTCAAAATCATAATAGCTCAACCTTGTAATATTTTCAATTTTGTTTCTTAAACTTAGTGAGAGCATTTATGAATGAATATGGCTAAAATATTTATCGAAATTAGACAATTCCTTTGTTTTTACCATGATATATTCTCTTCATTAAATTAAAAAACACTATAATCATGGCCATGAATAATTTAATTGTTTTTAACAAAACTGTGTGCGTCCCTCTATCTCTTTAGCTAAAGTGCTCCAACTAAGTATAACTGTCAAATTGACTTATTTTTGTCTCCCACAGCTTTCTTTTTTCACACTCTCTGGTGCTTTATTCTCCATTAAAATATGCAGCACTCTTCTCACTCCTTTTACTCAGAAAAAGTTTACATTTATACATATTTTATCTTTGAAAAACATGTGTGTGTCATATCTACATGCACATATTTATACACATGCTATTTGTACACCTCCATCTGATTTATAGCTTAGAGAAGTGCACTTTAAGAAAACATTACCATTAACAGAACACGGTAATTATTTCACAAGAAATAAGGTTTGTATAATCTCCATTTTACAGGTGAGAAACTGGCGGCTTTGGTATTTGAAGTAACTTGCTAAATGGCTAAATGGCCCAGGTAGAACTTTAATCTAGATCTTCCGATTTTAAGTCCAGAGCTCTCTCTCTCTCATGAAAACCTTATATTTTCTTATGAATATTATTTTTGCACTGATTGTGAAGAGCACTGAGTAATGTATAGAATTGTGGAATCATTGCACTGTGCACCTGAAACCAATATAACACTATGTTAATTATACCTCTAAATAAACAAATGAATAAATAAAATAATATCCTTTCAAATAAAAATTAAAAAAAAATATTTAATTAAACATTTTTTTTAAATGTTAGAAAGCTTAGAAGTTAGAAAACAGGTTTCCCTGATACCCTGAGAGGAAACTATTTGGAAAACAGCAAGCAATTCTGGGTTGTTGATTTAGGGTTCTATTTGCCCATCTCACTGTTGGCATGATAGGCAGGTTTTTAGTCTCCACACTCAACTTAGGGCTTAAACTCATGACTCTGAAATCAGGAATCACATGCTCTACCGATTGAGCCGGCCAGGGACCCCCACACTCCGGTTGTTGAAACCTATCCAGAAGTTATTGTCTGTATATACACATCGCATCAATTATGCAGCTCATTTATATTAAACAACAAAATGGCAACCAATATTTCCTGAAATATTCATAATTGTATGAGATCCTATATGGGAATCATTTAAACTACAAAATAGTTTAAAAAGTGACCATGGATTGAGAAAATATTTTTTTAACATTATTCATATCTGAAATACTGAACTGCACATAGTGTAAGTTGAGGCTTACTCTTTCTCAGAATTCTAAGAAATCTATTGCAATCTGAGCAGCTTTTGCCCATGAGAGACCATTTTAGGCAACTTTTCTTTAGAGGCATTGTTTAATTAACTGAAAGCGAATAAAACGAGGAAAAGGAAAGAAGGAAAAAATGTAAGGGGAAAGTTTGTGTAAAGAAAAAAGCATAGAGTGAATAAAATTCTCATCAACACTTAGGTTTCTTTGTGTCTGTAAATTTCCATTAGTAAATATTACTGGTACTGGCTAATGAAGTCGGAATTAGTGTTAAGTATGATGTATATTTAGCCCTGAGAGTCTATCACCTCATAATTTGTCACTTAGCTCCTATCACTCACTTCAAATCTAAGCAAAGTCTAATGTGGAATTAAGGGTGAAGTTTCAAAACCAGGAATTCTGGATGGCAGGCCAGTCATTAAGTATCTAAGTTTATATTTCCTCATATAAGTGAAGGTATGTATTTCCTCATATATTCCCTCATATAAGTGAAGGTATGTAATGAGATTATTTAGGGACTATTTATAATATCTCTTTCAGCTTTATAGGTTGTGAACATTTTCTGACACTATCTAAATATTGTTTAGTCCTGGCCCTCCACTAAACATCTTCTATTCTAAATAATTTTCTCTGTTTACTCAGGATTCCTAAAGCCAGTCATTACAGAAAGCCTCACTAATATCCTAATACCTGTTAAGAGGTAAAATAATGATGTATTTCCCCTCATGTAGAATTTGCATTTTGTTTTCTTTCAATTGTTTCTAGTCTATCAGTTTCAGATCTAAACAATGATTTTTTTAATGCTAGCATAGTAAAGGCATATTGTTAGCACAATGCCAGAAATGGTAAGTATTCAATAAGCATTCATTCTTCTTATGTCTCAACATGAGATACAATGCAAGATCAGTTCTAGAAGAAACTGTTTACACCTAGCAAGCACATATGTACCATTAGGTCAGTTGCTCAATTTACTCAGAGTAAATAAACAAAACAAAACATCTCTAACTATTCATAGGAGTCAATAGTTTTAAAATAGAAATTTCTCAAAAAGAGAGAGTCCTTCTTCCACTTTGCTGAGCTTGTTACAGAGAGGAAGTAAGTTCACTCTACTTTGTTCTATTCACTTCTCTCTATAATTTCCAAACAGGTATATTAACCCTACCCTAGAGTCTATAATAATTTTACCTTCCATGCTGAAATTATATTTCTCTCTTCCAAAAGTTCAACGTGGCACTCAATAATCTGACTGTAGTACTCAATAATTATCTATAACTGGCACTTCTTTTTTTCTTTATACCATGTCCTTGAGTAGCCGGGAAAGATCCCCAATCTTTTACCAGGTCTGGTAATCTTACTTTTATTGAGTGTGATTTCCTGGCATATCATTGTTTTCCACAGCCTGCATTCAAGTCATTGACATGTCTTCATTGTAATTCTCAGAAACATATCCTTTGAGCAAAGGTTCTTAACTCTTCCCTCGTTATATGTAGGATTAAATAGAAGGAGTGAACAACTATAGGCTTTGAAGGTTTATCCTGGTAGTTTAATGTTTGAAAGGGGGAAGTAAAAATAGGACTAATTTATTTCATTTTATAATGTATTAAATTCTATTCCTATTACCTTCACTTTAAGATCTCATGAAATTGACTCCCAATAAATCAGCTTGCTCATACAATAAAAATGACATCATTCAGCTAGCTCCATTGCCTGACTACTTTTCTACCTCTGTATCTCACACACCACTGCAAATGCTTGGATCTAGCAGTTTCTACTAACACATACTATGATAAAGAATTAGAAAAAAGAATTAAAAAAATAATGTTTATTTATTTTTGAGAGAATGATAGGAGACACAGAATCTGAAGCAGGCTCCAGGCTCCGAGCTGTCAATACAGAGCTGGACTCGGGGCTCAAACTCACAAACTGTGAGATCATGACCTGAGCTGAAGTTGGACGTTTAACCTACTGAGCCACCCAGGAGCCCCAGAAAAGGAATTTCTGAGACAGGATTTATGAAACTTTTTGTGATCAGATATTAATAATGTCTTTACAGTGAAATTCAATGGATTTGGTTTTCAAGAAAAAAAGATGAATCTTCATTCCAAATATATCTCAAGACATATAATTTTGTACTCAGTTTAAGTGTATACTAATATGTAAACAAGATAATATTATAATATTATGAATGATGAATACCAGTTAAATAATGTAAACTTGTGTCATGTTATCTCATTTTTCCTCAAACATGTGAAAAAGAAATATTATTAACTTCGCTTTAAAGAAAGGAGATTGTAAATTTTAGGTTGACAAATTAGCCAAAGTCACATAGCTAGATGTTTCTAGCAAGGAAACCCAAGATTATTGCCAAAGCTGTGATAATCCATCATGTGAAAGTGTTCGTGTGCCAAACTCATGTGCATGCTTGTGAGCATTCGTGCGTTAGGGGAAGGGATTTTGGGATTGTGGGAGCTCAAGATTTATGGGGAAGTTGTACTGGAAAGATAAGGGACAGTCAAGAGAAGGTATAAATGCTTACCAATTTCCTTTCCAAAACCTTAATTTATGAACTAAATTTCTTGATTCATTACAGGTGGGGAGTTCAAACTTGGGCGGTAACAATAATGTATCCAATTTATTGAATAACTCTTGTGTTCCAGGCAGTCTATGTATTACTCGACTGCCTTTTAGTGCAAAGACTGTGCCTTATTTGCCCTTGCCTTCTTAGTCCATAGAAAAGGCACGTAGTATGTATTTTATGCTTGATGAATGAATTTATAAAATATCTCTAATCTTCACAGCAAACCTATGAGGTAGGTATATTTTCCACGAAGATCTGAAGAAAGAGATTTATCAAGTCTGACTCAGAGCCCACGTTCTCAGAGCCCTCTAAACTAAGCTGAAGCCACCAAATTGAGATACTTCGGTTGTTTGTTTGTTTTTTTTTCTCTCAGACCTATGGTTTCATCCAAAATAAATGCTTTTATGTCAGCTTTTGAATTTCATTCTCTGTTTACGTAGATAACCAAACCTCTATTAGTCAAAGCTAGGCAGTGACATTCTAATACATTTTCATGTCTCAGGGCTTAGTGGGGGCTGAGGGAGGAGGCATTTTGTTATGTTTTCATTAATTTTTTTTTCCCCACGGGAGAAGAGTTCTGTAAGCGTTCATTAAGTCCTTTATTTGAAATAACCCAGATTCAAGGAGATATTTTATACAATACAGCAGGCATTCTGGCCTAATATGATTTAAGAGTTCTGTGAAAGTAGGACAAGCCTGCACATTCTGTGTTCCATTACATAAAGAAATCCTTTCTTTCTGAGACAAAGCCAGAAAGAACATAATTTTAGGAGGAAAAAATAGATTTTTTCTGATTGATCTCCTTCAATGTTTCTGGCATTTTTTTTTTTGTCCTTTTGGTACATGTTTCTTAGCATTTGTTTCACTGTGACTGAAAATAACCAGAGCTCTTTTTAAAAATTTTTAATTGAAAGCTTCCTATTATCTGGTATGAGACCAAAAAAAAAAAAAAAAAAGAACTTATGTTATTAGGAAAAACTGAAAACTTAAATGGACACATTTAAAAATGTTTAGAGTTTTGAAATCACTCTATAAAAGCCTCAGGAAAACAAATCCCCAGAGGAGTGACGTAGGCGAGACGGTAGATGCAGGAAGAGGTTGGTGAAGTTCTCTCCCAGAGGAGAGTCAGGTTAAAGAACAGAAGCCTAGCTTCCTGAGTTCACAAGGCCTTGGCCAGACCTCCCATCTACATTGTAGACCAAAAAGATCAAGCTGTCTTGACCTTTGATTCCAGAGTAGGCAGGATGACCACACGGTGGGTCTATACATAGTCTCTGAATACAGGGAAACATTAGCATCATTGTATAATGAGTTTCGAAAATACAACCAGATAAATGCATAATACTAGGGATGCCAGGAGCTCCTGTGAGGAAAAATAGTTTGTCTATGTAAGAGTGGAACTACCCAGTTACCCTAGAACAACTTCCAGCTTCTCTCACAGGGGTGGAAGGTGACCAGGCAGCCATGTAACCTCTGAATAAGCCTGCGAATAGCACCTGAGGTGTTAAATGAGGGTTAATGGATGATGGGAATCAAATGTTTAGGTTGGCCCACCAGGTTATTTATATCATCTCCCTGTTCCTAAATCAACTCTACCACCCTCAGCACACAGTAATCTTGATCGTCCTTTCAGTTTTAACTGACAGTTCAGGTTTTACTTTTGGTTTTTCATAGGATAGAGGAATATCCGATAAAAGCCTTCCTTGATCCTATTTTTTCCAGCTGTCGCTTCATCTCCTTTGTCCTTAACTGTCATGCCAGATAAAAGAACACTCTAGAATTCCACCTCAACTATTTATTCTCAGCCCATTTTTGCTAGATATTCTTTTATGTCTCTCTCCTCTTCATTAGTCTTACCTTGCTTTGCCCTGAGAAGAAGAACCCTTGAACTACATCACCTGGATTTCATCACCTTACACTTCCACTGGGGTTATAGCAATGAGTCCCGGGCAGTGTGATGGCAGGAGGACAGAGGCTGAGCTATTAATTGCCCATGACCCACTGTCATTTGCTGGCTTGTTTTACGGAGGCTGGTGCCTGGCTTCAAAGGCTATAGCTTCTGCCTGGAATCTCTTGTACCATGGCTGTCGCTCTTGTTGGGTTGGGGCAACAGCCTCTCTCCTCACACCTCTTTAGCCTCAGGAGTGGGAGTGGCTTTTTGTTGGGGCCAATCTTCTAATGTTTCACCTTTCCTTGGTGGTTCCCTTAACCTCCCCCACTTTGTATGTGGTCCTTTCATTAAATTCTTTAACTACTCCATTTGAATGTGTCAACTGCTTCCCCCTAGGACCTCATGACTCATCAATTATTACATATTTAGATCGTAATCCAGGGTTTTGTTGTTATTTATTTGTTGTTTTTATTTTCTTCTGTTCCTGAAACAGTCCTTTTGATTTGTGACGCCACTTTCTGTTCACATATATCCCTGGGTCTACCTCTATGCTTTGTATTCTATGCCACTGTCCCCTTCATCTTGGACAAATACCAAACTCTTTTTATCATCTGTCTTAATACCTTGCAGGATAACTTCACTCTTGTGTCAGTCAGGATAGATTAGATTCTGTTGCAGTAACAAACACCACCAAAACTGAAAGTCACAACGCCTTAAGCTGATGGGACAGTCAGCAATCTCCCTCTTCACTGACTGTCATGTCTGTGAGAAAAGAGAACTTTCCAAGTCTCACACCAGCAATTAAATGCTCAGTCCAGAAACACATCATGACCAACTACCACTCATTGGCGAGCACTCATCAAAGGACCCACTGTGTCACAAGGAAGCCAGTCTGAGAATCAGAAAAATGGAAGTAACCACCGAGTAACACTAATCGACACCAAAGCTCTCTTTGCACCTGTTATTCAAAGTTGACATAGATGTTGGAGGTTCTCTGTTATTTCATATGTATGTTAGAATAAGTATACTGAGCTCCTTAAAAATGCTCAGCTGGTAATTTAATTGGAATTATATTAGATTTATATTTTGTTGCTTCACTAAGAAACATGGAATGATTCTACGTTTATCCAGAGTTTTTTAATGCCCTTTAATAGAGTCTTAAAGTTGCTTTTATTTTTCTGTATATATCTTAGTTATTTTTATAAGTTAACTCCAAGATATTATGATATTATGAATGTTTTGATATTATGTTGTATATATATACTTATTGGTGATCTAGAGTAATTCTTATTTATTCTAACATCCATTGATTCTGTGAGATTTTTCTACATATATATGTAATTGAAACTGATCACAGAATTAAAGGTGATTTGTAATTCATTCTACTTTCTTTAATTTCTTTTTTTCTCACTTTTTTTTCCTATTCTGTTCCTTCTGCATCCTTAAGAATTGCTTTCAGCTACAAGAAACAGGAAAACTTACTTAGAATGATTAAACAAATGGGGATTTATTTTTCTAGTATAAAAGAAAACCAGATGGATATAGGTTTGCCATTACAGTAATGAGTTTAGGAATTTGGGTTCTTTACATATTCCTATTCTGTCATTTTTAGTATTCATATACATCATTTTTGCCTAAGAGTTGCAAGATGCATGCCGCATATCGAGGCATCACATCTACCTTTCAGACACAATAATAATAAGGGTCAGGGAGAAAGCAGTTTTACATCACAAGGTTCTTGCAAAGATTAAATAAGTCCAGCATATTTAAGCACTCAATAGGTTATTAACAGTTCTAACTTACTATAATGGAGATTGTCCCTTAACATCTAATTTTTGTAAATCCTGAGTCATTCTGGACCCTGAGTCCAGATAGTATAATGTACTGCATTTCTCTGGCAGGAATGTCACACTGATAGACACAGAGGGTGTGGTTTACAACTGAGTTATTTTAACAGTGCCTCCTGGAATTGGGCTGTGCACATCCTACATGTCTGTACATGGGCACTGACCTTAGGCTTCACTAGTGAATGAACCACTCAAGATGATTAATATTCTTAAAAAATTTTTTTTAATGTTTATTATTTATTTTTGAGAGAGAGATACAGAGTGCAAGCAGGGGAGGAGCAGAGAAGGAGGGAGACACAGAATCTGAAACAGGCTCCAGACTCTGAGCTGTCAGAACAGAACCCGATGCAGGGCTCGAACTCACGAACCATGAGATCATGACCTGAGCCGAAGTCAGATGCTTAACCGACTAAGCCACTAGGCACTCCAAGATGATTAATATTCTTGATAAATATAAAACACAATTACTATTAAAGTTAAAATTATTAAGTAGGAAATTTAGTAACCTATTTTAAAAGAACAGAAATTAGATTGTTTCTCTTATGGACTAGTTGCTACTGCTCTCCACGGCCTTTGAAAACCTGCTAACAAATTCCAGTGTTCCTGATCGATTAAAGTTAAGCCGCTTTCCAATAAAAAAAAAAAAAGAAATATTGCCATTTGAAACACTGTGGATGGAACTAGAATGTATTATGCTAGCCAAAATAAGTCAGTCAGAGAAAGATAAGCATCATATGATTTCACTCATATGTGGAATTTAAGAAACAAAACAGATGCACATAGGAGAAGGGAAGGAAAAATAAGATAAAAACAGAGAGGGAAGGAAACTGTAAGAGACTCTTAAATACAGAGAAAAAACTGAGTGTTGATGGGGGTAGGGGAAATGGGTGATGGGCATTGAGGAGGGCATTTGTTGGAATGAGCACTGGGTGTTGTATGTAAGTGATGAATCACTAAATTCTACTCCTCAAACCATTACTACACTCTATGGTAACTAACTAAGGATTTAAACAAAACAAAACAAAACAAGTTAAGCCTCTTTCCGATCAAAAAGAGGTATCATCTCTCCAACTGTTTCAACAGCAAAATAAAAGTCTCCGTATATTCTCTCTGTAGTCAGTGTATAATATGCTGAATAAGTAGTCGATATGTTATCTTTCTTTTAAGCCCACATATTATCTGCATTTTGCTCAAATGATGCAGATAGTATCTGATACAAAAAATGCTTGGCATTATCATCCCCAAATTTAGTAAATCAGACTTTCTTTAGTTTCTTTTTTAAGGAAAGTTGAAATTATAGGAAATGGATAAATTATAATATTCAGATCAGCTGAGGCATAATGAGAATATACTATTAGGAATTGCAAAGATTGGTATGTAACTTTAGCTCATAATGAAATAACCCTTGAAAATAGACTCAAATAAAAATATTTCAACATGAAATGGATTGACACAAATGAGTTTTCTGAAATAGAAGAGTAAATTATTTTTAAATAATCAGAATTCTAATAATAAACAAACATCAATAAATAGTTTAAAAATTAAAGAAAAAAGCTGTACTTTTGATAAGAAAGGCAATGACCTGATGGAGTGTTTTTTTAATTAAAACTTATCCAAATTAATTAGTAAATATTCTGCTTTTCAGATAAGGTGAAGACCATGCACCTAAACATTTTAATATATTAAATGAATCATCTTTGTTATGTTTTGATTTACTATTTTGTTTTAATATAAGAACTGCCATATGTAATTACACATGTAGTTATCACATGTAATCCATTCTCATTCCTCTTCCTACAAAAAAGCATCTTCTACACAATAATGTAATTTTAAAACTTTATGTTGTTTAACCACAGGGCCTGGCTATGTCAGTTCTAGTACATCCAAGATTGTAAACTATTACAGTGGTATATGCTTAGCCAGAAGGAGCTAAGAAGAAAAGAGGGTAGACTGTTGAATTTCTGGAAATAGTCCCCACGTAACACTTGAAAATGGTAAGTCAAATGAAGTATCCATTAATACTTGATGAACTTTGACAACTTTCTTTTCACATTGATATGAGGACTATAGAATATCAAAACACAGTTCAGAAATTTATTATAGCCCTCTGTTCTGTTTTTCATTCCAAGTAAATTTCTTCTACAGTGTCTGTATTAAAAGAAGTTACCATACTTATCATTATTATTCATATAATTTATAGTCTGTATCTATTTTTAAAAACTCTACTGTTTACATTTCCCATTTCCTTTCATATTTGTTAGGGAATTTTCTAGCATCTATGCAATGAGTGTGTGTGGGGGGGGGGGGGTGGGGGGGAGTTTCTGTGTATGTTGCCATTGCCCTGTCTGTTCTATTTAGGTTCATAGATTTCAATATATATTTGAAAGTGACTTATATGTAAGTATACACAGAAACATTCTAATATAAACTCTCATATTTTATGTTTCCAGCATCCCTTATCTTCTTCCACCACTACCTTGGGAATGTCTGCCCCCACATGCATGTGTCTGCTAGGTTGAAAACCATCATCCTCCATTTTCTTTGCCACAGTGACTGTTCAAGAGATGGGAATCTGTCCCACACAGGAAATATCAGAGTCCCTCACCAGGATGTTAGGAGATAGATTCTCTCTTTCCTTCAAGTCAAGGTCTTATAGCTGGGTCCCAGGGCAGCCAGCAGCTCTGTTCCCAGCCTCATGGAACAGCCTGAGTACAAGGCTAACTTGCAGAGAAAATTGAGAAAGCAGTGAGAAACTAAAATGGGCTGAAGGCTGGCATTTCCTGAAGCTATTTCCACCTATAAATGTCTTAACTGCAGTAACCAGTAAACATTCTTTTTACAATTAGTGTTGTTTTTCGTCTCTTACTGATGAAAGATACTGCCTTACGAAGGTTTATTTGAATAAATCTCATGTTCAAAAATAGCATCCCGGATGTAATGGAAAAATTACTGTTAAAAGTACTCAACATTGTCTTTAGGCTTATTAAAAATAGATTAGGTAGGTGTAATGGAGCATAAAGAATATATAGTAAACACATGTAATGACAGGTCAGCTTAAGAAAACATAAATTCAGATGAAGCCAATGATTAACCCTTCCCCCACTGCATCCTCCTCCCACACCCCTGACGTAATCAGGCTTCATTTGATGATTATGACCTTGCTTTTAAAAAAAACTATTACACTAGCATATGAATCTCTACTCAGTTTGCTTCATCTAAGCACTTCTTACCACACTGGACCCTAAGCCTGGTCTGAGACAGCATCATCTCTTCCCTGGACAGCTGCAACAAGGATCTGTCCATTCTCCCTTCTTCTACCCTGCCTCTCTTCAGAATATTCTCAAAAGAGCAGACTGTTTCCCCCTTGGCTGGAAACCCGCCAGCAGTGTCCCACACCACGTTCAATAAAAGGCAAAGTTCCTAGAGTCTTCTGCTTCCGGGCTTCTGGCCCTCATCTCCTCACACTCTTCCTCACCACAGTGACCTTTTCCCTGATTGTGCGGGGCACGTCTCTCCATAAAAACACTTTGTTCTGTAAGGAGCAGTCCTCCCCCAGGTGTCCATACAGCCCTCTCCATCATTTCCTTCAGTGTTCAAACCACCGTCACCTTCTCAAGAAAGCCTCCTCAGGCAACACTATTTCCAACTTTTTTTTTTAACTGCAGGTGTGCAGAATCGAGTTGTTCACACTCCTCTGTTCACAGCACACAGCACTTACTTAGTTTTCTGTCTCTGTGAGGATCCTTGCATATTTGGTATTTGATTTTGGTTTTATTTTTTCTTTTCATGCTACTAACTTTTTTTTTTTTTTTTTTTTTTTTTTTTTTTTTTTTTTAGTAGGCCTCACACCCAGCATGGAGCCAACACGGGACTTGAAATCATGACCCTGTGATCAAGACCTGAGCTGAGATAAAGACTCAGATGGTCAACTGACTGAGCCACCAAGGTGCTCCTCATGCGGCTAATTTCATCTCACCACCCCAAGTTGTCTATTTGCGATAATCCTTTCAATCCAACTTCCATATATTCACTGACATCAATGTTTATAAGATGGCAGAGCTGTAAAATATCTAGAATTGTTTTGTATTTATTTTTTGCTGAAGTAATATGGTACTATAAATCTCTTACTATTAATTTCTTTCCCATTCAAAGTTACGTTTTTGAAATGTATTGAATTTATGATATGAGATCTAGGTCATTTTTTTCTGATAGCCTTGTAGTATTCCTTTACCCACATATAATGAGCTTTATTTATCTATTCTTCCAGTAATAGACACATATATTGCCTCCAGATTTTTACAATCCCTCCCCACATACACACACACGAAACAAAAAACAAAAAAAAACTGGAAAGTATCACTTTACTCATGGCTTTGTAAACCTTTTCTTACTAATTTATGCCTCATCAGTACTATTTTATATTTTATTTTTGCCTTTAGCTTAAGAAAGCAATTATTCTTTATTGTCCTTCATGAAAAAAAGACTTCAATGACATAAGCTAAGAATTTTTTCCATCTACCTCTCCATCTCTGAATCCCTTCAGTTCATGGGCTGGCAGAGGAGACAGAATTGAAAGTGGTCATTACCACACAGGGCGGTTGGTGCTCTGATAGGTGCACAGAAGGTACAAAGAGAATACTTCCTTAACAGAGCCAGGTGCACGGGGCCCCACGGATAGCTCCTTGAAGAAGGTAGCTGAGGAACTGGCCTGAAACCATGAAGATAAAACCATTTGAAAGGGTGTGATCACCTTGAGTAAAGAGAACAGCAGGCGCTCAAGAAGGGAGAGGAGGAACTGCAGAACACACATGGAAAACTACAAGCGGGCGCCTGGGTGGCGCAGTCGGTTAAGCGTCCGACTTCAGCCAGGTCACGATCTCGCGGTCCGTGAGTTCGAGCCCCGCATCGGGCTCTGGGCTGATGGCTCGGAGCCTGGAGCCTGTTTCCGATTCTGTGTCTCCCTCTCTCTCTGCCCCTCCCCCGTTCACGCTCTGTCTCTCTCTGTCCCAAAAATAAATAAACGTAGAAAAAAAAAAATTAAAAAAAAAAAAAAAAAAAGAAAACTACAAGCAATTCTCGTATAACCAGGATGTAAAATGGGAGAGAGGACACTTCAGGAGGAAAGTGGGGGGGGGGGGGGAGCAGAAAGAAGGACTTACTGTATTAAAACCCAGCGAGAGTTAAGCAGTTGAAAGAAGTCAATAGAAATGCTTTATGCTAGAATCACCAAGCCACAGCAGACAGTGGCTGTCGAAGCTGATCTTGAAGATGATGGTACTGCCGGTTAAAAGCACGCTTAGACAAATGGGTCTCAAGGTGAGATGAGATGGAAACTTACAATTGGGCGGTTATTGAGATGGGAAAGAGGGAAAAAAATCTAAGAAATATGTAAGAGATAAAATCTTCAAGGATTTGGCAATTGTCTACCTGTGGAAAGGAGACAGTGACTGGAAAAATATTGTAACCAAACCTGAGGCATAAGATATAGGAGAAGGAGTTTGCAGGTCAACTCAACTCAACTAAAATCTGATATATTTTGCCCTACCAATAAACTTAAACGTAGACTTTTCAATTTTATCAAAACTTTGATGTTGAAATTAGCAAGGAATTATTCCTTCCTAATTATTATTTAAATTTTTTTAAATGTTTATTTTTGAGAGAGAGAGAGAGAGAGAGAGAGAGAATTGAGAGTCAGAGGGGCAGAGAGAGAGGGAGACACAGAATCCAAGGCAGGCTCCAGGCTCTGAACTGTCAGCACAGAACTCGACAGGGGGCTCAAACTCACGAACTGTGAGACCATGACCTGAGCCGAAGTCAGACGCTTAACCCACTGAGCCACCCAGGTGCCACAGCAAGGAATTTTTCTTAATAAATTAAAAGCTGTATTGTTTTAAGTAATATAATATTGGATATTTCCATGTTATCATGTCTATCGTGCTAACCATTCAACTTAGATTGAATCTTAGGTAATATTTTGGAAGGAAAAATAATCAGTCACTCATTAATTGATGAAGATACAATTTTCAAAAGTCATTTGAAAAGTCATTTTTTTCAGTAACACAATCATTCCATTCTCTTAATTTAAAATAAAATTACTTTCAGGAACGTTTTAGTGGAATATCTTATTTTGAATATACCTAAGCACTTTATTAAGGAAAAAAAAATCTATGAAGGAGAAAATGCTCAATTAAACTTAGTTTTATGAGAGCCTAACATATCAAATCAAATGCTACAAAGACCTTAATCTGAAATTGCTAATTCATATTTCTAACCTCACAAAAAAACCCACACATTCTGAAAACAGATCCCATTTCAGCTCTAAACATCGACAAACCAATGAGCAACAGCTCATATTAAATTTATCCAGATAACCACACTGCTGACTATAAAAAAAGCAGACTGTAAATTGGCTGAGAAATATCACAGCAGTCTTGAAATCCAACTAAACTGCACAACTTGACCTAAAATTTGACCCAGCCAATTCATCATTAACTAAAAGAAAATGAATTCAAACCATCAGACTATCCAAAGTAACAAACACTTGAAGAAAAAGCTCTCTGTCTTGAAAATAAATTGTTGACAAATGGTTCCAGTTTTTCTGGCCTCTTGCAGTAATTGAAATCACTTTAAACTACCTTTTCCACCAATTACAACAGTTAGAAGCCCAACAGATGCCCCTGCTTAACTCAATACAGAACCACAGAATGGAAAATGGACTCACATAACTCGGTACTAAAGACAGCTTGCTGACTTAAGCTGTTCAACCAGTAATCCTGTTTCTTTGGTTAATGAAATATTACTGAATGAAAAAAAAAAACATTTCAAAAGGTAAAAACACTAACTCCGTTAATTTTAGAAGAGGGAGTATTTTGAAAAATTCCATTTCTCATGCTTCTGAAAAAAGCCCTTAGTGTTCCCAGAGAACTTTCTAAAATGTGTATGCCAACATTCATGCATTTTCAAATATAGACTAGTAACTCCTTTTGACTAAACCTGCTTTTAATACCTTATGGTAGCATTCTGAACTTTTTATTTCTTTGTAACATACCAAAGACGGATAAAATAAAAAGTATTCAACTAATCCCCTCACTGTCTTCAGGATAGAGACTGGCAATTTTTATTTTTTTTTAAATTTTTTTTTTCAACGTTTATTTATTTTTGGGACAGAGAGAGACAGAGCATGAACGGGGGAGGGGCAGAGAGAGAGGGAGACACAGAATCGGAAACAGGCTCCAGGCTCTGAGCCATCAGCCCAGAGCCCGACGCGGGGCTCGAACTCACGGACCGCGAGATCGTGACCTGGCTGAAGTCGGACGCTTAACCGACTGCGCCACCCAGGCGACCCTGGCAATTTTTATTAAAAAAGTCAAACCCCTCATCTGAACTTGTTTGCCAGTGATTTTCCCCCTTCGCTCAGAGAGCCCTACTCCTAGGCTCACACAGTGATCAGTATGGGAGGGGCTGATCCATCAGGCTTTCCAAATAACAGGTCAAGGAGAGGACACTGTATGTGTATAAAGACAAAGTTAGAGCAAACTTTAAGTGTTCACCCTCATTCAAACTCCATTTTACTCTTTTAATTCATCTTAAAAATGTTCTCTGACGCGCATACCATATGGCCTTTTAAAACACAATCTATTTCTTTCTTTAAAATTCTGTGAAGCACAGGTTTGCTTTTTATCATTTCCCCCCACTTTCCTTTATTTTATCACTTTTTACACTGAGCTCTGTTAACACTTTTAGTTTCTTCTTTTTAAATCATACTTGCTTTAACAACTGATCATTTAAAAAAGTGACCATAATCACATTATTTCATTTCTAGAATGCTAGTGCCTAAAACTTCTCTGTTTGCATTTTTATTCTGAATCATTTTTAGAATGAACACATTCCTTTTTTTTTAAAGGTTGTGTGTGGTTTTTTTTAAAGTTTATTTATTTTGAGAAAGAGAGAGAGAGAGAGATGGGGCAGAGAAGGAAGGAGAGAAAATCCCAAGCAGGCTTTGTGCTGTCAGTGCAGAGCCCAATGTGGGGCTCGACCTCTCAAAGCCACAAGATCATGACCTGAGCTGAAGTTAGACACTGACTGAGGGGTCCCTAAAATGAATACATTCCTATTTGTCTTCTAGATATCTCTCAGAGCTGTCTATCCCCTTTTCTTCTACTGCTGTCTCTGCCTTCATTCTCGTCCTTATCATTTCTTACTCGGACTTCTGAGTTGCCTCCTACCTGGTCCCCTGACTACAGATGTGATCCCTTATAATACATCCTTCATAGGACCAAATCTGATCACGTAATATTCCTTTAAAAAATCCATCCTTAGCTTCCAATTGCCTGTCTACAGGGTTGAGTTTAAATTCCTGCTGACAGTGTCTGATATTTCAAAAGTTATCTGAACCATGATTACCTTTCAAGCCCTGTCTCCCTCCAGCATAAAACTCTGCTTCAGTCACACTGAAGTGCCCACAGGTTCACCAATAATACATAGTCTCTCACAATCCTAAGGCTTTGAACGTGAAGCTTCCTCTTATTGGAAACCTCACCAACCCTCCTCCAGTTATACTTGTTATTGCTTTTATTTCAAGAACCATCTACCAAAGTACTCCCTGCCAGGAAGGCTTTCCTCAGCCAATCTAAAGCAAAGTGCCTTAATATTCAATGTGCATTCACTTGTATTATAACTCTTATAATTGTCCACGAACATATCTGTCTTCCCCACGGCACTGGTTCTTTCTGGTAGAGATTCATAATTAATCATCTTCTGCAGATCCAGCTGGGCTTTGTGAAAAAAGAAGCACAACCAATACAAATGCAAAATTACTACAGTTTTAAGATTAGATAGCTTTTAATTGAAGAAATGTCACCTGAGTTCAGTTTTAGAGTGATAAACTCCGTAAAAAGCTGTACGTCGGCATACATGATTAATATCACTTTTAGAGATGTTTGCTCATGGCAGGTATATTCAAATGTCACCCCCATAATACTAGGCTTGATTTATACTTAAGTCTCTCTGAATCTTGGTTTCTCGATTCAAAAAATATTTATTAAGTGGGTGTTTTATGCAAGCCTCTGTGTTAGACAGTGGGAATCTCATCCATATTATAATACCTAGTTTAGAGAGTTGTTATAAGAATTGGGGCCACCAAAATTTTAAAGATGCCAGTCAAGTGCTTAGCAAACAAATGGAATGTGATTCTATGGTTGGTTCTTATTACTGAGGAGGATATGTTCATTTTTTAAGATGAGTCATCAAATAGAATACATACACATCTATATAATATAGATATATACAGGTATAGAATACATATATATATATATTGTTGATACACATACGAAATATGTATACATATATATCAGCAATAATGTCAAAATAAAATGCATAAGATAAAGCTCTGCTACAGCTACTCAGTATTCCTTAACACCAATGACAGTTTCTGGACATCAGAGGGCAATGTAAATTATAGAATTCACAATGGTGTGCTATTTTGTGAGCAAGTAAGCATCTGCTTTTGATAACAGTCTAAAACCACATCTGCTTCATGCAGGAAAATACTCAAGTGCAAAAGATGACTTGAATAGAGAGCAATTCTTTCTTAAAATAAAAGAATTAAATAGGTGAATGCTTTCTTCCCCCCTATGATTTTTATTGTTGCAAAGCAAATAGAATATACTGATTGTTTTAGAGACTAGCGGTCAAACGTTTAAAAAGAAGCCGTGTGCACTCTCCTCTGAGTATATTATCTTAGGTCTGCGTTACTTCCTTATCTGTAAAATTGGTTTCCTCAGGGAAAGTGTTATTCGGTTGAGTAAAGGCTTTTTTTGTGAAATGTGCTGGTCTTTTTTTTGGGGGGGGGGGGGCGGAAGGTAGTTCTACCTTTTTGCTTAAATATAAAAGGGTTTTTTTCCCTACAAAAAATTACATAAATTTCCAAATGACTTTCTGGATAAAATAAATAAGAATGTCTTAATTGGAGAAAATATCTAATAATCTAAATGGTAGAAAAACAAATTATCTTGAATGAATTCTAGCATTTTCCAGAATTCTGAAATTTTTGTTGCTGAACATTTATAAAATTCATTTCAACTCTTGGGTGACAGGGAAAAAAGTGGTAAAGCAACTTGATAGTTTGAATTCCACAGCCTTTCTTCCCCAGAGATTCTGTATTTTATTGTCATCAAAGTCAGGTTTCTTTAAAGTGAAAGAGCTTTCTCTATGTAACAGGATCAGAATATCTTTAATGAATGAGTATGTTAATGACAGCACTTAATTGCAGTAACTATTCCTAAAGAGTTTTAAGAAATGAATATTCATAATCACTTAGGGTAATAGGAGGAAGCTATTTGTGGCAAATAATGGCACTTATTTCTTGTACTTGTTAATACTATTTGATCACTAGCTCTATTTTTTTATTCTCTCCTATGTGGAAACGTTGAATCATTGTACATTTTATGCCTTCTTTCTCCAAAATCAATTTTCACACGTCCCAATTCTTCATTTTCCCTAACCCTTGAAAAAAACCACCAAGAAAAACCTATTGTTGCCTATTTTCTGTTTCTTTGGTTCCTTGTATATATATTTCTTAAAATAATTTGGTATTGCCTTTATAACCTATTGATTTTTTGTTTTGGTAGATGAAGATTTAGCCTTCCTCATCCTTACAACATACTTAGGTTACAATCTTGGTTATACTAATATTTGGCTTTTATATTAAGTTGACTAACATTGTTCACATCTGAGACCATTTGGGTATTCATGGGGTTCTTTACCTAATTCTTTTTGTTTTCCCTCAAATGATTATTTTTGTTTCACAATTTGCTTAGCTTTCTGTGTACTACCCTTAACTGTTTGTAAAATATCCAAGAGTACTAAAACCCCTCTCAAAACCATGTTTCACTTGGCCAGACACATCATGACTTCCGGCAATTTCTCTTTTCCCCTCCTGCACTCACACCCCACTCATCACCCACTTGCAGCTAGAATTCTTCAGGGTCTGATCAGATTTTCCCAGGTGCTCCCTGCACCTGCCACCTGGCTACTGTCTTTAGATTCTTCTCATTTGCTCACTGAAGTTCCCACCCTTCTTTCCTCTACTTTTCCTGTCTCTTGGTGCCCAAGTTGTGTGTGTGTCAGCGTGTGACCAAGTGTGATTTAGTCTCTGTTTTGGTGGAACATATCCTCAAGTAACGTCCAGATAGGTAGCATAAGTAGCAAAATTTTTGAGACTCAGCCTTCCCCAAAATGATTTAACTCAACCCTTAGACTTGACGGATACTTTGTGGATAGAATTTTAGTCACAACCCCTGCCACTTGGAATTTCAAGGGCATTACCCATTTTTCTCTATACTTGTAAATGTTTATTTTGCTGGTCAGAAATTTTATGGATCCCTATCCTTCCTCTTTTGTATATAATGTTTTTAATTAATTAACTGTCTCCAGAAATATTTGAAATCCTCCTTGGTTTTCTGAACTATGATGATGTTAAGCCAGGTGTAGGTCTCTTCATTTTTGTCTTTGCAACATGGAAATTTATTTTCTTTGATTTGGGACAGAAATGTGCTATTTTTTGAATAATATTCCTCTCCATTCTTACTATTTCCTGTGGAATTACTATTAGTTAGAACTTGAACCTGGTGGCTTTATCATTTAATTTTTTTATTTTAACAATTATAAGTTAATTGATAAATTCTCTACAGTGAAATGTCAGTTTCACTGAAATGCCATGTCATAATTTCTAAACATGTTTTTTTTCCTCTTTATTTGAGCAAAACATGGGAGACCTTTAAGGAGATATTTATTTAGGATAATGATCATTTGATGATCATATATTAACTTTTTTAGCCCATTCATCACTTGCTTGTTGCCTTTGCTTTTGGTTCTTGTAACATATAAGTCTTATTATTTTTTTGCAGACAAAAAATCTATTATTTATTTCATGGTTTGTGGGTTTCATTTAATGGCTAGAGAGCTACTCTGCAAATGCCACCAAGGTTATACAAATAGTCTCTTAAATTTCTTAAATATTTAACTTTAATTTATTTTTAACTTTATTTTATTAATTATTTTTAACTTTATTTTTAACTTTATTTTTAACTTTATTTTATTAATCCAATTTAAAAATATTGGGTATATGTCATAATCTAGTAGATTAGTTTTCTTTTCTTACAGAAGAAAATTATGACACAATTATATTCTACTAAATAAAAATGTCCACTTCATTTAAAATTTATAATCATATTACCATATATACATTATGTTATTTCATTTGTGTACACATCTATTTTGTTAATACAATTCTATTTTGAGCACAGCAATTTTGTGGAAATTTTAAGTATCTGATAAAACAAGATTTAAAACTTTTTGGTAAGCTACATAGTGTCTATAATGTAATTGACATTGATATTAGTTAATTGGCCATAAGCATCAACATAGGTGAAAGTTTTCCTTTCCAATTATTATAGACTCATAAACTCAAAATAATTTTTCATGAAGTAGCACTATAACTATCAATATAAAGATAAAAATGTTAGAAAGTACAATGGGCCAGAGTCAGGTGATATTAGATGATGTATCTGTAGGTTTTGATCCAGACTATTTCATTAGTTGCTATGTGACTCTCAGTGAATGGTTTCTTTTTTTTTTTTAATTTTTTTTTCAACGTTTATTTATTTTTGGGACAGAGAGAGACAGAGCATGAACGGGGGAGGGGCAGAGAGAGGGAGACACAGAATCGGAAACAGGCTCCAGGCTCTGAGCCATCAGCCCAGAGCCTGACGCGGGGCTCGAACTCACGGACCGTGAGATCGTGACCTGGCTGAAGTCGGACGCTTAACCGACTGCACCACCCAGGCGCCCCATCAGTGAATGGTTTCATTGCTGTGAATCTCTGTCTCCATAACTATAAACTTGGAATCATTATTTCATATCTGTGTCCTCTACTGTTTTGTTACAAATGAACCAGATAATGAAAAGGCATTTAGAACAAGGTAAACACTGTATGTCTATAACATATATACATCTATTTTACAAATTTTCTACACCTATGCTGAGAGAATACTCTTGGCTTATATTCATTCAGTATCTTTTGCTATATTTAATGTCCTTATCTTGATTTAAAACCTGCTCTCTGATAAATAAATCAGAGCACTGACTCCCAATGCAAGCATTTCAGGGACTTCTAGGCAAAAAAAAAAAAAAAAAAAAAAAAAAAAAAGACATTTTAAAAATATTAAAAATTGTCATTAGAAATATTAATTTCTGAGAGCCTAAAATATTCTGGGCTTTAAGTTTGGTAACTGCCAGTTCTTTGAACTGTACTAAGGCTAAGAAATATCCATGGTTTCTTCCAGAAACTTATTTAACATTTAGTGGTCCATCAATAACCTCCAGAGATGAATCTGGCTCAGCGTAAAGACCCAGAATGATTTTTATATTTCAGGAATAGACTTTTTAATAGACACCTTCAATTTTAAGTTCCTAGTGAATTCCACAGTTCCAGAAATCAGTTGCACTGATTTTATACTCGGGCAGGTTGGGAAAATATGATCAGGTCTAGGGAAGCTGTTCTCAAGAGGGGGGACACATTACTATACAAGAGATTACATCAGCATTATTTGGTGGGGGGTGGGGGGGGAGAAGAACAGCTTGAAATACCCTAATACCTGTATTTGGAAACAAATTGGAAAATGTAGGACCCTAAAAACACCTTCAGGGTGCCTGGGTGGCTCAGTAGGTTAAGGGTCCAACTTGAGATCATCAGGTCATGATCTTGCGGTTCATGAATTCAAGCCCAGCATAAGGCTCTGTGCTGTCAGCTCCGATTCTGTCTCCCTTTCTCTGCCCCTCCCCTGCTCTTTCTCTCTCTGTCTCTCTCTCTGTGTGTCTCTCTCTGTCTCTCCCTCTCTCAAGAATAAACATAAAAAAATTAAAAAAAAAACAACAACAGCACCTTTTCCACTGGAATGCCAAAGGCTGAAAAAGAAATCATTTTAGAGAACACGAGTTAAAAAAGCTTGGGGAAAATGAGGCGGGAAGTAATAACTTACACGACGCAGATGACAATCAGGACAATGATAATGAGCATTTTTTGACTATGAGGCAGCCACAGTGCATAGCACATCACACTCTATTTCCATCAATCCCTGCAACACACTGACAAGGGAAGTACTGTTGCTGTTCTTACTTTTGTAGATTAGGAGCCAGAGACTTAGAGACTTTCAGTAAGTTGTCTGATTTCATGCATATAAAAATTAGCATGTCCAAACTGGCATATAAAAATATACCATGTTGATGAATAAGAAAATATTATGTACCGACATCAATTACCTCAACATTAGAGCTTCAATAAAACTTCAATTCAAAAACAGTCCAATTCAAAAACTGAAAATAAAATTAGGATAATTGAATAAGTGTGGTAGAGACAAATAGAAGATAGATATGTCAATAAAATATTCCAGAAAGCCCATTACCAGACATAAGCATACTTGAAAATTTTGAATATGATTGATGTTTTTCATATGAAGTTGGAAAAGAAAGTTTTCCAGGAATGTTTCCAGGAAAATTGATTTATATCATCACAGAGAATAAAAGAAATTGATTTAAATAATTAAATATTACATTTCACATCACAAAAGAGCTAGATCAAAATAGAAATCATTATGTACCTAATATCCTCTATTAGGTAAAGAATACCTAAGCAAATAAATTAAGGAACAAATTTGGTTTATTACAAAATTATTTATAAATTTGACTCCACATATGTCTGTATTTAAACTCAGCAGCAAGAGTCAGGGATTTAAATTCCCACTTTGAAAGCCCTGGACTCAATCCTTTGTTCACGTATTATGTTACTCATACCCATGGATTGAACAACCACCCTCATTTTCCCCAGTAAGTTCAATATCTTCACCTGCCACGCCTAAACCCTGATGAGGCAGCATTGTGTTTTGGTTAGGACCATGGCCTTTAGTGTCAGACATAACTGACCCTAAAGTCTCTTGACTTTGTGTCTTCACTTTGCCCCTAAAGTCACTAAAATCCTCTGGCTTTCAATTTCCCTGTGTATCACTTGCAGGGGGAGCGGGGGAAGCATAGTATATGTTGTTACTGAGATTTTTCTTTTCCTGGTGGATGGAGCTTAAGAGAGATAACGTACCTCCCTGTTGCTAGTTCATGTTACTACGTTACGATTCTGAATCTAGATCCAAACTGAGACCTGCATTGAGACTGTATTCACAGTCCAACTACATAATATATATTGTTTCTACCTGGATTTCACATGTATACAGTTGACCCTTGATCAACATGGGTTTGAAGTTACCTGTGGATTTACATCTGCTTATGTGTAGGTTTCTTCTAAAAATACAGTACAGCACTGTAAATATTTTCCTCATGATTTTTATTTTCTCTGCTCTAGCTTATTTTAAGAATATAGTATATGCTACATATAGCATACAAGATACATGTTCATTGACTGTTTATGTTATCAGTAAGTCTTCTGGTCAGTAGTAGGCTATTAGTTGTTATGTTTTGGGGGAGTAAAAGTCATACACAGATTTTCAACAGTGCAAGGTGCCCTCGCTCCTAACCCCTGCTCTGTTCAAGGGCCAACCGTACTTTAAGCCCAAAAAAGTCCTAAAAGATGATTTGAATGTAAAAAGAGGTCTACCTTGTTCTTTCACAGGAAGATTCAATATTGTAAGTGTTGTGTCTAAGTTCCTCAGTAACATCAAATACTTCCCACTGTTCACAGAGCATGAACTTCCATATCCAACCTGACTTTGTACACATTTCCAGTTTCTGTGCTCTCCCTTTGTACCTTTTGCTCCAGCTTCACCGAACTGCTTTTCTCCCACATACCCCAGGTCCTTTCTTCCACTGGTGTCTTTCCTCATCTTGTTCCCTCAGCCTGGAATTTGCCTCTCCCACTGCCAACTATTTAGACCTCGTCCATCTTACAAAGCAGTCACCACCGCTACCTTCTTGCACAGAATCATGCCCCCACCGCCCCACTGACTCCCAGAGATTTAGCAATGCTTTCCAAAGCCCAAAGCACATAATTTTGCTCTCAAATTTATGAATTTTTATCACAATTCTTCTCTGCATTACAATTACTAAAGGTAATAAAAATTTAACAGCAGCTATGGCAAAGTCTCCAACTACCGCGAATGCTTTGGCTCTACCCATTGGCTGAGTACGCTCGCTAACTGCCTGATTATGAGATGGGACCATCCTAGATCATAAGCCCCCTCAGATCAGCATACCTATTGAATTGATCTCCGTAGCATCCAAATTTTAACACAATGCCTTGCACAAAACAGATATACTCACATGTGACACTGATCAATTCTAGGCATATAAAAAAACAAAGTGTACGTATTAGTAAAATTAGGGCAAGAAACTCACAAACAAGCAAACATGTTCAATCCACTGAAACCAATTTTATAATATAATGTGCCTACATTGGTCAATTTTTAAGCACAATTTGTGTAGGGCAAATAATCAAATGATGCAAAATAATCCACTAATCACATTTCCCTTGATAACATCCTGACCTTCAAAATTGAGATAAAAACCAAATAACATCACATTTTCATAATGATTTTGACAAAACAGCTATAACAATAAACATATTGTCAATAAATTTTGTCCATTGTCATCTTCAATAAAACAGAACTTAAAAAAAGAAAACTTTTTATGTAAAATGAACTCCTTGAGTAAGAGATATAAACTTCTGGGTGCCTGGGTGGCTCAGTCAGTTAAGCATCTGACTTTAGATCTAGTCATGATCTCACGGTTCATGAGTTTGAGCCCCACGTCGGGCTCTGTGCTGACAGCTTGGAGCCTGGAGCCTGCTTCAGACTCTGGGTCTCCTTCTCTCTCTCTCTATTTCTGTCCTTCCCCTGTTTGTGCTCTCTCTCTCTTTCTCAAAAGTAAATAAACATTAAAAAAATTTAAAAAAAGAGATATAAGCTTCTAGTTATAAAAGAAATAAGTCACTGTGATGGAAAATACAGCATAGGAAATATAGCCAATAATATTGTAGTAACATTATTCGGTGACAGGTGGTGACTACATTTATCATGGTAAGCACTGAGTAATGGATAGAATTGTCAAATCATAATGTGGTACGTTTGAAACTAATACAACACTGAAGGTCAACTATACTTCAATCATAGGATTAATTAATCAATTAACTCCTTGATAGAGCATTCTTGACATCACTAAAATGAACAGAATCTGAAAATTCCAAAATAAAAAAAAGGAGAAGTGATATACAGAAGACAAAAAAAAATTTTCATATTTAATTTGAAATGTTCTCAGTTTAATTAAAAATAGAGCTTGAAGAAATGGGAAATGTCTAAGAGGTGAGATGAATTTTTCTTCAGGAACAAGTTAATACCTATTATTTGAATTGTGGGAACTCTTTTAGGGGCTCCAGAAAAGGAAGGATTATGTCACATTCCATGCTGCAGCCCAGTCCTTATCCCAGGGCTGGTCACAACTAGTGTTCAATTAAGTATTTGCTAGGTGACATATTGGATTCCCTTCTAACATCTGTTATTATGCTCTAATTGAGGGCCTTCAGGGTGGTTTTATATTTTTCTCTTTGCAGGCTGACTCTTAAATACCCCAGTTGGTTAGGGAAAGAGAAAATGAAATGAATATTTTACATTGAACACTTAGATATTCTAATCTACAAACCCTAAAGGAGATAGTTACCCATCATCTACTCCATTTCTTTTTCCTGTTTAAAAAGAGAAAAATACTCTTAAAAATCTTAAAAAAAAAAAACATTTGTCAAAACAGGATAATGAGATTCAGGACTCCAATACTGAGGCTTAGATTTTTTTTCCTTTTTAAGTAGGCCCAGCGTGGGGCCCAGCATGGGGCCCAATGAGGAGCTCGAACTCACCGCCCGGAGACCAAGACATGAGCTGAGATCAAGAGTCAGATGCTTAACCAACTGAGCCACCCAGGTGCCGCTGAGGCCTAGATTTTTATTGGTTTAATTCAGGAAGTGATTTCTGTCCTACACTTTCTCACGGACTTTGCAAAACATGTTCATTTGTCTAAAAGGGACTCATATGAATCACTGGTAAAGCTATGTGTAAACTATAGATCTGTATAAAATAAACTTGAGATGCGAGCTAAAATGAGATTGTTGTGGTCATTACAGACTTTCGCTATTTTCTCATAAATTGTTATGCTTTTTTAACAACAACAACAAAAACCCACTTCCCGTAAGACATTGAGTTGAATCTTGTTCTCTTGCCTACTCCCCTGGTGCCTGTTTCCTTGGGTTAACATTATTGGTGATGTGCTTTCACAGAGTCAATTATTTGAAATATTTGTGACTAGAGTTTAGCGTATTTCTATAATGGTAGAGGTTTATTTGTTCTGTCCCATTGAAAATGGAAATTGAGTGATTAAATTAAAGCTTCTAAAGATACTTAAGAAAATAAATGATGTATGGGGATTGTTTTTTAAATACACACAGCCAGGCAAATTAAACCTCATACAAAGTGTGATTCTAATGCCTGCTGCAAAAGCTTGCCAACACCTGGTTTAGGACAATAAATGCGTCAAGCCAGTCACTGTATGTGACATATATGGATACCCACTAACAAACAGTAACACTATTACTTACGTAACACTTAATGAAAACAATGTAGGAAAGGGCTAGATCATCTATTAGGGGTATGGGAGAGTTTTGATGTAAATTGGGAAAACAGTTGTCACTACAAATAGGAAGTCTAATTGATTTGAACTAAATCTTTAAGAGGAGTGGTCTTCTATAGCTCTTCCAAAAAGTGCTTGACATTTTGTCATTCTTGACGAATCCCACTCTTGCATGGAATCCAAATGGCTCTCTTTTATATTCACTTTTTTTTTTTAATTTTTTTTTTCAACGTTTATTTATTTTTGGGACAGAGAGAGACAGAGCATGAATGGGGGAGGGGCAGAGAGAGAGGGAGACACAGAATCGGAAACAGGCTCCAGGCTCTGAGCCGTCAGCCCAGAGCCCGACGCGGGGCTCGAACTCACGGACCGCGAGACCGTGACCTGGCTGAAGTCGGCCGCTTAACCGACTGCGCCACCCAGGCGCCCCTATATTCACTTTTAATAATAGCTACAATTTAAGGGATGGTAGTCATGTGCCAAACACAGTGTTTGTTTGTACTTTACATTGTGCGCTTTTTTAAATTGTGAAAGTTCAACCATTCCTTAGCAGAGACAGTCCACAAGAGGGTTACTATTTTCTACTACAACTTAGGTTGGAACCTCAGAACCTTTGCTTGATCTCCCATTCTGACCCACTGAGCATGAGATTAAAATTTATGAGTCACTGCTATAGGGAAGATGCAACATTACTGGAGAAAATGACTAAGTGGAAAAATAGATTTAAAAAAAAAATCAGAACCCAGAATAAATAGATCTACTCAATACATAGAACAAGGACATGACTAGCATTGGAAAATATTTCATATAATGTGCTCAACATAAAGTTTCAACCCCATTAAACATTACTTTTTGTATTGTGTACACTGTAATTCCAAAATAAGAAGAAAAATGTTATAAAAACAAAGCGTTCAAGGGTGATTACTTAAAATTTCTGATATACTTTGGGGCGCCTGGATGGCTCAGTCGGTTAAGCATCTGACTTCGGCTCAGGTCATGATCTCACAGTTTGTGAGTTCGAGCCCTGCATCAGGCTCAGAGGCTGGAGCCTGCTTTGGATTCTGTGTCTCCCACTCTCTCTGACCCTCCCTCGCTCATTCTCTGTCTCTCAAAAATAAATAAACACTAAAAAAAATCTCTGATATACTTTTGATTTAAAGTATGCATATCTTTGTAGATCAGTGTCCCTTAGAGTGGACCAAGGTGTGCATAAAACAAAGTGCTTGCATGAGTAATCTGAAACCCTCTGGGTGAGGTGGAACACTGCAAGATCTACAGTCTCAAGATAATCTTGCTAATCTACAAAGAGACACTTTTTCTGGTGTCCTGGATTAGAATTAAAAGGAGGAAAAATCCAGTCAAGAAATTATTATGTCTAAAAACAAATTGAACTAAGTCTGCTTTGTTTGCTGGTTTGTTATCCTACAAATTGGCTGTTTTTGTTGACTGACAACAAAAGGAAGTGAAAGCAATCTTCTGATTACTCAAACCAAATATGTACCATAAATTTACCTGGATGACAACACGGAGTTGACCTTATATCTCTATGGGGACAAAACAAAATCTTGTACGTTAAATTGGTATTTTCCTCTTAACTGCTTAGAATGATTAAATTCTTGGATAACTTAATAATTTTCTCCCTAGTCCCTATCTGTGTATTCTTTTCAACTGAAAACCGGTTGTACAGGTTAAATACTTACTGTAGTTTTCTTCCCCGTATTGTTAGCAATATCACCTATCTCTTACAGAACTATTCATGCCAAACTTCATATAGATATGTCAATTATAAATTTACATATTGGCAACATTTTGGAAAGTAAGTTGGTAAAAAATAACTTGTCCAAAATATTGTTACCAAAAGGGTACATGACTGTAAATGACTCACATTACATTATGTATTCTATCTTATCCCCTTCCTCAACCTCCTTCCCTCTGCTCCATAATCTGAGATTAACTACTGATTAGTCAGTTCACTAAAATATAAACATATTGACTCATAAGTTTAAGTAAAATACAAAGTAGCTTATGACTGATTCCCTCTTGTGTGACTGATAGGAAGAGGAAAGCAGTATTAGGACGAACACATTTTTATTCATTGACAGTTATGAACATTTATATGAAGACAATTTTAGTTTTGAACTTTAAAATTAAAATAAAAGTGAAAGTAAGTAAGTAAACTTTGAAAAAAGTACGCATGAATTGCTTCTCTACTTGAATACTAGAGTCATATGAAAATCAGTGGGCATTACTTTCACATATGATTATATCGTTTATTCATTTACTCAACAAACATTGTGAAAGCAACATTATAGGCAAAGGCTTTCTGCTAAGTGCTGGGACACCAGGATGACTAAATCATAGCTTAGGTCTAAATGTCATTCAACTTTATGGAGGAGACGGGCATAAGAATAGACAATTACAGATCAAAGATCAATGACAGCAAAAGATGCACATTATGGTGTAAACCAGGGCAGACTTTGTTAGTAGTAGAAGAGCATAGGAGGAGAAGGAGGCAAGATCTGGAAGAGGGTGAATTAAGTTCAGGGTGTACGTAAGTTGATTTGTCTATGGAATCTCCAGGCAAAATACTGCCTGGGCCCTGCACCTCTGGGCTGTAAGGTGTATTCTCAGGTGCATTCTCTGCTCTCCTGTCAGGGCAGCTGTGCCCTAGGATGGTTCCCAGGCTCCCCTGCCCAGTTGGCCTCCATCTGTATTTGACCAGGCACTGACAGAGGTTGGAGAATGGGAGGAAGAAAGCATCTAGGATATTTCTCCCCATCCTTGTGTATCTCAGTATATATTTCTGGCATTTGCCATTTCTCTTCCTTGTCTCCTGCTGCCTGCAATTCAGGCTTGCCTGGGTTTCCACTCTCACTAGCCTCCAGCTTGCAGGGACAGTAGCTTCCTTCAGCTACCTCCCTAGGTCGGCTACCTCACTGCTAACTGCTTGGTTTCTCAGGAAGACCGGGGGTATGTAATAACTGTCAGGCATCAATCTCCTCTATTTTAAATACTCAGCATGGTTTCCCTTTTCTTGCTTGGACACAAGTGCCTGGCACACATGAACTATTGGAGTCTGAATTGCAGGGAGTCCAGAGGGTAAATGCGGGTCTAATCAACATATAGATGAGAGGTGATGAGTTTATGCAGAGAGAGGATGTGCAGAATGATTGGTAGATTGGGGTGGGACCCTGGGGAAAATGGCAGCCAGTAAAAGAAAAGCAGTCTGTGAATGAATCTAAAGAAAAACTTTTAGTAGAACCAGAAAAATGTGATATCCACTCATTCACGAGGAACCTCAGGCATCATTCGCACACAGCGTTTGCCCGATGAGGTTTCCGAAGACAGATCAGGTCACTGGTTAGGTAACAGGACCCTATTTGAAATCCAAATATGGGTTTCCTATCTCTTCATCTACTGTCATTGTGACACCGTGCCATTAATCATTCTTTTTCATAGCAGGTGATTCGGCATCATTTTCCCGGGTCCCAGTTCCTTGCTCTTTTCTTGTGTGCTATTTGCACCTCAGCTTCTTTTCATGTAAAACCTGTGTACAGTATTATTTGTCTTCACAGGTAATTTTAGGAATTAAATGAGATAACACATGGAAAGTACTTGGAATAGAATAAAGTAATTAAGATAGTTAAAATTAGTGACAGGAGGTTCAGTTCAAGAAGGAGAACAGTGCTGTCAGATCTTATCACAATATTATGAAAGATAAGCTAGTCTTTGTTCACCTTACAAAAACTGAATATGTGTTTGCAGAAGTTCAGGATTTTTTTTTTTTTGCATTTTGTTGTACATTTATCATTTGTTTAATAAAACCAAATTTAATTTCAAATGAGGTTTTCACGTTAGAAGTAAGTTCAATCATTATTTTTTTTCTCTAAAATGATTTTTATACCCTTAGTTTCTTCTTAAGAATTTCCATTTTGGGGGCGCCTGGGTGGCTCAGTCGGTTAAGCATCCGACTTCGGCTCAGGTCATGATCTCACGATCCGTGAGTTCAAGCCCCGCATCAGGCTCTGGAGCCTGCTTCGGGTTCTGTGTCTCCTTCTCTCTCTGCCTCTCTACCTCTCATGTTCTCTGTGTCTCTCTCAAAAATAAATAAACATTTAAAAAATTAAAAAAAAAGAATTTCCATTTAAGTGAAGTCTCATGTTTTATTTTCTATTTGCATGGTATTTTAACAATTTTTTTTTCAAATTCAACAAGTGATTTGTTTTTCCTGAGAAGGTCATTGGAGTCTCTCTCCAGTCATCCTCACTCTTTTTTCTCTTTAAAACATTCAGGACCCAAAATTACTTAAAGGTTAAATATAAACAAAGAAGTTGGGAAATGGTTAAATGAAATCACAAAATAATTCTACTTTAATGGAGAACAGAGAAAATGAGGCTGTACCTACGTAGTGCTTTCACCATCACTACTTAGAAATTTACATTTCTATTCAGAGAAAACCAAACTCAAATGCTTGCGGTGTAACATGTAGATTCTACCAGCATCCAATATTGAAAATTTGAACTTACCTTCAGCGTCTGTTAGTCCCACTCCTACCCCTGGCTGTTTTACAGGCTCTTGCCCATTCTGCCCCATCTTCCCTCTGTTTAAAAAGAAAGTAAAAAGTCATGATCTCCTAAGTGCAAACGAGAAGACCAAGTTCACAAAAATACAATGACATTATATATTCAGACCCGAGATAAATTACTCGAATGGCAAACATAAAGACAGCAAATTGCTCCGCATCGTGTTAATTTTAAAATAGGGGCTTGTTTATTATTCCTACTTAGTCTGAACATAATACCTCGAAATTCAGTGTCTCATGTGTTGACTCATTTATCAAAGATCAGACTGTCATGAAATTTTCAAATTTTGTTTTAGAATTGGGGGCTTGTGTTTTTTCCCCACTTCTAACTTAAGAAGTGAACAGGGTTTTCATATCTTTACACTTAGTTATGATAATCTATACAGGCCCTTTGGCGAAGAGGGAAATTCTGAATTAAATAACTTACACAAATAATATTGTGATAACACAGATTTTTATTTCACTTAGTGACTTTCAGATCCTGCCTATGTTTTCAGCTGTGTGTAGCATATGGGCTTTTGAAGTCAGACCTCCTGGTCTCTGCTTCTGGCTTCACTATTTCATGCTAGTGTCATCTAAGGTGAATCTACTTAATCTAGTGAATCTATTTCTCCTTTTGGAATATAAAGATAGTAACACTAGATCGCTCCTGGGTATGAGAAAATCACATGGAAAATGCACATAAAGTCCTTAACACAGTGCCTGAAACATCGTAAAATTCAATAAATAGAAAATATTAATAAGCATCACATAATGGCTTTAGAATTCAGCCGGAGTCTACTACTCTTGGAGTTTCAGCTTCGAACTTTCTGGAAGGCCAAATCAATGAAGAATTCATGATATTTTGAGCACTCTGTGTTCAGAATATTGATAATGTAACAGCCAAAACGCTATAGGCTACTTTGTATTTCTTCAGTCATAGAAAAATCTACATGGCGTAGAAAAGATTCTGGAATTGTCTTTATATGTACTTACGTAATATGTTCTAAAAAGAGGAAATAAAATCCCTTAAGTGTTAAAATGGGTATTTGAACAAAAGAACACCTTGATACTATACTTGCTAGGCAATAATTCTAAAAGTAGTATTTAGTAACAACTACTTCTTACTTTCACACAAAAAAAATATTTGGTTTGTTGAACATGCTGAAAATGTAATTGTATTCATTTCTTAAGAATCCAATTACATCTTACTTGAAAACTGCTCTAAAGATCCTCTAACCATTTTACAGAAAAGGTTCTGTCCATCACGAAAGAGGAATAGACATAAAATCAGAAATCATTTTATGTTGAAAGCCATCACATTCTTCCATTATGACAATTCTAGGTCAGAGGTTTAAACACAAATTTTTATCAAGTGTGAAGGACCAAATACCTGCAAAAATGTTAGAGATCATATATATACCTGTATAAAGATAGATAGATAGATAGATAGATAGATATAGTCTGCATCTGAATATATACAAAAAAGTTTTGATTAGGCAATGCACAAAACTTTAATTTGTGTAATTGCTTCATTGGGACTCAATAAAAATAGACAATAACTGAAAAAAAAATAATTGACTCTGCTCTAGTCCAGTCAGAGAGAAAAGCTTCATAAGTCAGTAGCAATCTTACCGTGAGCAGTCACTATGACTAGCGGAGGGAACCCAAAAAATTTGTTGCTGAGTCAAGCTCAAATGAAAGGGAAAACCGTTTTATCTGACAGATGAGAGTACTGAAGAAATTACTGCCCTATATATGCCTAGGTTTAACAAAATAATGTAAGTATTTAGTAACAGTAATAAAAATAAACTTTTGGTAATTTTTTATTTGACCTCGAGTACTAGCTTTTGAATTTTAATGGTGATATTCAACTGCAGTCTTTGTTTCTAATGAAAACTGATTTTAACATTAGGTCCATAGGCTTAAGTATTAGAGGCATTTCTAAGATTATACAGAAATTTGTGTGGCATTGCAAAGCTAACTGAAATACGAAGGAAATGTGACTGTGGGTCACATTTGAATGAATGTAATGAACATATGTCTGTACATTCATACATAATGAATGTAATGACTGTGGGTTATGCAAGGGATGCAATTTTTTTGAATTCCCAGGAAATAATCTTCATCTCAGAACATGCTGACTACAATTTATAATTTATATTTGTTAATCACAAAATAGTTATTAAACTCTCTTTAAAATTTTATTTTTATTTAAGTTTATTTATTTATTTTGAGATAGAGAGAGAGAGAAGTGAGAGAGAGAGAGATATAGAGAGGAGAGAGAGAGTCCTAAGCAGGCTCCACACCATCAGCACGGAGCCTGATGCGAGGCTTGAACTCATGAACCCTGAGATCATAACCTGAGCCAAGAGTCAGAAGGTTAACTGACTGAACACCCAGGCACCCACAAATAGTTACGAAACTCTTATGTTAGCCTAAGCAATAATTGTGTTAGACACAGAAGAGTGTATAAAAGAAATACCAAATACAGCTTCTTACGTATATCCTGTAATGCTTTAGAAGAGAGAATTTTTCTTTGTGCTCGTATGGCAAAACAATAGTGTCCTAGGCAGTTTTTAAAGGCTTTGATTTATTAGAGAACAGGAAAATGGGAAAAACAAAACTGGAATGTGGCATATATGTAAAAACACATAATCTATTTCTACTTCAGATATTCAGATATTGAAGAAATAACGTGGTTATTCTCTGGAAGTTATAACTTCATCAGCAGTGTTAAATTATTTTGAAATGTAAGGATAAATTGGAAGTATATTAAGTGATGTGTGGTTAAAAAATTACAAATTCATATGACATTCATAGCCTAGAGAGAGAAATGTAATGAATTTGCTGACATTTTCTTCCAACTGGATCATCAGAGGCAGAGAACTAATGAGATCAGACTCCTTTTAGAAATAATTTCCAGGGGCACCTGTGTGGCTCAGTTGGTTGAGCGTCCAACTTCAGCTCAGGTCATGATCTCACAGTTCGTGAGTTCAAGCCCCGCGTCAGGCCCTGTGCTGACAGCTCGGAGCCTGGAGCCTGCTTCTGATTCTGTGTCTCCCTCTCTCTCTGCCCCTCCCCCGCTCATGCTCTGTCTCTCTCTCTCAAAAATGAATAAATGTTTAAAAAAAGTTAAAAAAAAAAGAAATAATTTCCAATAAAAAAAGAACTGATTAAACGTAAATAACTATTGAATCCATAGCCTAAGTATAAAAAAAAGGCAAAAGATATGGACAAGTGATCCAATAAATTTAAAAAATTGAAGTTGGAAAAATATAACTTGCAAATCACAAAATAAACCCACTTCTTACTGTACGAACCCATGTCCCCATTATTTTGCTTTTGTAAGTTGAGCCATTATCTAAATATTAGAACTATTCTGGAGACTAAAAGGAAAGATTTATGAAAACCTTGACATTAAAACAAAGAGAAATCGAATTTCTGCTCCCAGAAATGGCCACACTCAACGTGGAGAAAACGAAGGAGATCCTTTAACCAGGGTCCAGATCAGGGGTCTGCAAAGTCTGTAAAGGACCAGAGAGCAAATGATTTGAATGGTCTCTGTTGCAACTGTACTCAAGTCGGCCTCTACAGGGCAGAAGAAGTACCGGGCAACACGTAAGCGAATGGGTGTGGCTTCCAATAAAACTTTATTTGTGGACGCTGAAAGTTCAATTCGTATAATTGTCATGTGTCACAAAGTGCTCTTCTTCTTCTCCTTCTCCTTTTTTCTAAACATTTAAAAATGCAAAGTTTTAGTTCACAGGCCTTACAAAACTAAGTGGCAGGCTAGATTCATCGGGACCTAGATCCTGGAGATGTGTGACCCAAAGATGTTCTTGAGAACCCAGAAAACTAGTTGTCGGGGAGGAGAAGGAAAGGGCTGAGGTTGAGATTTTGATATTGAAACAGATATAACCTACATATGTGTCTTAGATACTGCTAATCTTTGCCACCTCCATGACTAAACCCAGGGTAACGCGTTCTCAACACAACCTGTTTTCATTTTGCATTCGGTTTACGGTATCATCTTCTTGAGGCTTCACCTGTTACAAATGAACTTTAATCCAAGATTACCTCCTGGGGACCTAATGTATTGCTTGATATTTGTTCTAGAAAATAGGAAAACGCTTCAAAATCTTCCATTTTAACTGTGGTAAGATTTAGCATTGAAAAGTCTATATGAGGAACCCAATAGGTTACCTATTTCAAACATGATATATGAGCTTTTAAAATATGTTTAGATCTGCTTTGGTTCAAAGTCAATTAATCTAAGTTTATCTCAAATACCACTAACGTTTGTGTTTGGTCATTGTGTGATTAAAGCCTCAAGCCACTAGTAGGGCTGGACTTAATTTAGTTATTATTTTAGCAGGGTTTTTTTGTTTTGTTTTTGTTTTTACTGAGTACAGATTGTACTTATTAAACAGTCCCGGAGTGACCAGCATTCATCCTTGGAATTGACTAAATGAATCCAACCTTTCCTGAACAGTCTCTTTTCTACGTAGGCACACACAGCTGAAGTGTTTCAGGGACAGTGACTCAGAACTGGATAATTATCTACTTATTTCCCGTTAAGTGTTAAGAAAAGCTTACTCATGATGCTGTTAACTTTGTAGTGGGGGAAAAAAAAAGCAAGAAAGCATAAAACCCACTTACATCCTTGGAATAGGAAATAGATTAGTCTCCCCTGCAGTGCCGCTGCTTCCTTCACTGTCCACGCTGTACCCGCTGCCAAAGCTGCTGCCCGAGGAGCCGGTAGACACGGAGCTTTCTGCGGGGCGGTGATTGGTAGGCTTTGCTGCATGGTGTGGGAAGAGTCAACACCACAGTCAATCCATGAAACTCCCAGCGATCTCCAAATGCACAACTCTACGTTTTCTTCATTGACATGGATAACGACACAGCTCTAGCAAGAACTCCACACTTCTTCACCTGCCTTTCAATTTCTTTCCCTTAACCAATAACGTGCTGTGGTAACGCTAAGTACTTGCATATTTTCATTGGAGATAAAGAAAAAAAAGCCCCTCAATGATGTCCAGACTTAAACCATCAGATGTTTCAAATGAGTTACATAGTAACTGTACCATGACTGTTATTATCGTTTCTACTTGTGGCTTATTTGTACAGTATTGCAATAATGACAAACAAATAAGAATGTTGACTATTTCATGGAGAAAGGAGTTTAGAAAGACTTGGGTTGATAGAAATAGCAGGGTAAGGGAAAATTGCTTAATTATTTTCCAGATTAACCAATAATCTGTCTTTCTCCTGAGAAGTAAAGATGCAGAGTAGAACAGATGATTTCAAGAAGAGGTTGGAGAATTCTGTGCTTGTTTCTGTGTATCTCTAACAACTGTCTCTAGCGGGGTTGTAGATTTGAAGACCTTTGTTTTCCCTTCGGCATTTCTTCATTTATGATTGGGACTTGTTTCAAAAACTCCTTGCGTTTGATCTTGTGGATACAGGAATCCTTATTCCCACAGAAACATTCTAATTTTGTGTTGTATAATGCAGTGGGAGCTTAGTACCAAGACTGTTAGTGGAGTTCTAGATTAGAGGAGATTTGGGGGGGAAATTTTGATGCAAAAAATAAATAAGCAGAAGAGAAGGCAAGTGGTTCCTCTTTTATGGAGAGAAGAGTTTCTAGGCAAATTTTAAAAATTATTATGTCTCCTGCCACATGGTCAGAATATAAGAGCATGAGCTTTCATCATACAGACAGGATTTGGAATCCTAGCTCATTCTGGAGTAAACTTAAAAGGTCTCAGCTTTTGCATTGGATAATAATGGGTCAGTAATGCATATCTCGACTCATAAGATTGTGACCATGAGGAGTGAAATGAAGCAGGACTTCGGTTACTTTCTCTCCCTCATCTTGTGATTTTATTTGCCATACCCCCAACCTCTTCCTCAGGGTTTTCCTATCGATCGCTGCTCCCTAGTGTCTTCGAGTATACCTAGTTCCTGACAATGACTTTGCCTTGATTCACATTCTGAGGTAGAAAAATACTTAGAGTCTCTTTCTTCCATAAATACATCCCCGTTCAATCAGGAGTTTCTTAAGCAGTTGGATAGATCCACACTACTGGGTGAATTGTGGATACTCATGTAATGATTCTCAGATACCTACATTTTTATTAAAGAGATGTACACAAACACAGTGACTCTCAATCTGGTGGGAATTTAGTCAAACCAATGTATCCAAATGAAGTGAAAAATATAGACATTGTGAGGGAAACCTCTCGAGGACAGGAAATACACCATCAAGGTAACCAGGAAGAAGTCTTACAAAGGTTCTCCCCAATCGCCACCACTTCTTCCATTTTGGGACAACAGATTCTCTAAAGCCATCAGAAATTGTTATAATATATATTCCAGTGAGAGCACTTTCTCAGAATAAGGAAATAAGGAAGAAATACTTGTCAATAATATATCAGGCGTCTATAAATTGGGAATAGCTATTTAGAAAAAGTCTTGAATATTGTTAAATAGCCAGTCACCAATGAATTAATAGTACCCAATAGAAGTAGATTTGAGGAAACGGAATGATAGTTATAATTCTTGATATTTTCTTCAACTTATGTAGAAGAAACCCAGATGGTGTACTTAGTGTGAACTTAGAACTTTTTAAAAGGGTAACAAAAAATATAAAGGATATAGGACTATGATATAAAATTATGATCTTTTGTAAAGTAAATTAAACTGTATAGTCAACCACATGATGAGTCAGATTAGTCAACTGGTTGTAAACAAAGGAAAGCTGCCATACTTTTTGACTAGCATTATATAATCCAGTCGAGGCTGTTATTAATATTTTTTTAGTGTGATATTGAATGAAACACTTTAATTTCAACAACTGGAAAATCTCTATATACTATTTCCAAAACAAACCTTAATTAATATGCACTAATTTTTAAATCTATTTATTTTTACTAGATTAAAACAATTTTCAACCAAGAGCAATCTCACAATGTATCAAAATAGCTATTATAGCAAGACTGTCTTATTTACATTTCAAAATATTCAATCTTTTCTTTGTGAGCTTTGATTTT
This sequence comes from Lynx rufus, assembly GCF_022079265.1. Lineage (NCBI taxonomy): Eukaryota > Metazoa > Chordata > Mammalia > Carnivora > Felidae > Lynx > Lynx rufus. Next base: position 87,754,300 of record NW_025814856.1, read on the forward strand.
ACCTGATGCAATTTCTAGTTCTATTCCTCTTCTGGGAAATTTGAGATGTGTACAGAATGTGAAACAACAAAATAAGAAGAAAGGAACAAGGCTAGAAATAAATTTAAGGAAAGAGTTTTTCATCTTGTCTAGGTGAATAGAAATCTCATTTGGAAAGCCTGTGCAAGTGCTGTAGATTTACATGCAAACAAATAATATTTTATAAGAAATATAAAAAGAAAGAAAACCAAATGTAGAGAACATATACATATATTGGAATAAGTCTAAGTCTACCGAACATATTTGCAAAACACAATTATGCGTAAGTTTGAGTCTAAAAACATTTCGGGCAGTTAGGCATTAGGTGAATAATTTAATGAAATCGAGATGTTTGGCATTACCTTAAAAACACACCTGGTGCTTTTATTCTTAACCTGGTAGGTAAGTGTAGGGTACAGAGAGTCTGACATTTGGTAGTTTCTAAAAATGAACTCAATGAAAAATGTAGAAGAGATCTCTGCTTTATACTGGGCTCTATCTACAGAGCATAAAATGCAGTCAACCGTACAGAAATGCAGACGTTTTGATCAACGGGTACTAAGAATCCAAGTATTTTAATAGTTCCTTATCAGGTGCTTGAAAACAGTGAGTATATTTACTAATTTCTTTCTCTCAAAACAGTCTCCAAATAAAAATATATCAATTCTGTTACACTGAGCTAAACCTGCATTACCTGAAACATTTTGATGAATAAAGTGCTTTTACGATTTAATATCAGAGGCTAGAGCTTCTGTGATTTCAAGAAATCTCATGATTTTAGTCGCATTCTTTAGTTGGCCTCTCAAAGTCCTTTATCATCTGCTTCTTTCCAAATGTATCTCCCATCGTTCTCCTTTGTATGCTTTTCCTGGAAGCCCACTTAGACCACACACTCTGGCTCCCTTTGGTTTGGATTTTTTTTTTTTCCTCCTGAGCTGTAGCTGGGCCCTTTCTCTTTGTTTGTTATGCTTTTCTCTGCCCGTCACTTTCTCATACCTAAATTATACTTGTCAGTAAAGGCCCAGCTCAGACTGCACCTGCTCCATATATTTTCCTCATCTTCCCAACCAGAAGCGAACTCTTCTATATCCATACTCACAAAGCACAAGATCACAGGTCTGTTATTGGCAATTACCACTTTCTATCTTTGGCTGTATTTGTTACTTTCAGGATGTTGGAGGCCGAGCCTGTGTTTTCTCCATGACAGCCTTCTTAAAAGCTTATGCTGGAACTATGCTGAGGCAATAGTTAACGAAATAATAATGAAAAAAAATTAATAATTCTTTCCCTTAACTACATAACAAAACCATCTGAATGATTTAGTAGATATTTTACTTTTTATCCAGCTGTGTGCTCTATGCAAATCATAAATCTCTTATGAACCGCACCGCTTGATGTGGGAGGATTTTTGCCTTCATGTTTTGTCAAGGAAACTTCGGGCAATGCAATTTTTTTTGTAGCTTTAAAAACAGAGATGCAAATTAATCTATCATGCTGTATATAGAAAACACAATCACTCAACTAGATGTTTGTTTTCCCAATCCTTCCAAAAGTGGCTTCATTGAAAGAAATATTTAATGATAAGATTCTAAACACGGGAGCACGAAGTTTGGTGAATTTCAAAGAAAGAGTTCATAACAGAACACGGCTATTTTATCAATGTATTTAGATTGGGAACCACCAGAGGGTGTTATCACAGACATTAGTACTCGTGCTGGTTCTACTAAATCTCGATGTACAGACAGCTGGAGAATTCTGGTTTCTGTTTAAATATAAATATATTTTAAACCAATGCCATTTTTAAATAATATTTTAGAATATGAAAACAAATATGACTTTCCATAGTTTTATGATTTCAAAATGAACAATTTGAAAACATTCTACCTTTGCTTTCTTCTCTTTTAATCAGCGTGTCAGAGAGCATGGACCTATTATGCTTGACTATATTATGTGCCTGTGTCTTACACATGAGAAATGTTTATTTTACAGAGGAACTGAGATTTATTTAATAATAAAATGGATATCTGGAGCCTACATTTTTGTGCCTACTGTCTTTTTAAACTCCAAATTTCACTGTCAAGTACCAACAAGGAGAAAGAATGTACCACATAAACAGATGATGGAATAAGCCCACTCCTGTGAGAAGGTTCCTGTACCCTAGAGGAATAAATCCTTGAGTTTTAAATCATTTCTGCTATTCAGTTATTGAGGGGGCATTTCAACTAAACATATTTTATCTTCTGTGAGGCAGTTCAATCTGTTTTAAATTATTTTTTGACCTCTTCATTTTCTTCAGATGCTAGATGTTTAGACATCATTTTGTTTTATTACTCCACTGTGGCTAACCTTAATTAAACCTGGTAGTGTTTTTTTGACTGCACATCTGTCTTCAATTAGTTTGCTCTGTTGGACCCCCCCCCCTTCAACTATACCTAAAAATGCAGAACTATCACTGTACCTACCACACGATGGCAGCACTGTGCTCACAGTCCGTGGATCAGAATTGTAGCCTTGACTTTATGTAATTGTGGACCCAAGGAAATTAAAAAGCTGGTAAGGACTCTAGAGATAGCCCCCTCCAGAACCATCATTGCGCCTTTAGAAAACCTAAGCCCTGAAAAGATTGATTTGTTCCACGTCACACACTAATTGAGAGAAAGAGAGTAAAAACTAAAAAGGGCTAATCCACTTTTCTATCATATTCAATTGTCTCAGGCTGAGGTTGTGAGGTCCCTGCCTACCTCAGGGTCAGTGCTTGGGATGCAGTAGATGGCCTTGCTGCCTGTGATGTTCTGTCACTGGTTTTATGTCCTTGGTCCAACTCACAGTTATATCCAAATATTTTAGGAATCATTTCTAATGGTAGTCTAGAATTTCCCAAATTACTTGGTTGACATAGTATTAATATTATCTTCATAGATATAGTCTATAGGATGTGTGGAGTTAAGAGAACACAGTCAATAATAGTTATTTTGTTTTTTCCCGCAGTTTAATGACGGAACTGACGTAGAGTGCATATAGTGCACTTTTGCTAGCTTTACCTTGGCGGGACATTACTTTGGTGACCTTTTCTACTTTCTCCCCACTGCCTATCTTTTGCTCTATTTCTCTATTATTATTGCTGTTGTTTTTCTGATTATTTTTACTAATGAGATTTTGCAGTTTTATCTCGTTCGTTGCTTTGCATGTGAACCTGAAAAGGTCAGGTTTTAAGTTCCATTGTTACCAGCATTATTTGTTAGGTTTTCCCTTGAATTAGGTCCAGTCACATTTTTTATGTTCCCTCTGACAGATTAGGAGTATTAAGATGACATGTGGCATCGTACAAGGAGTTTAGAAATTTAATATTTTTAACGTTACCTCAGTATATTCATTATATGATTTGGAAAAATTCTAAAGAACCCAGTCCCCACCCCAAATGGGATAGGTAGTTTCAATGCAGCTATTTGTAGGAGCTTCCACATATTTCCAAGTTACAAGTTCTTACAAACGAAAGTGCTGAAAATGGACAACTCAGACTTCTATGGGTCATTTCTTTAAAATGACAGATTACTGATATATAACAAACCATGAAAAATGGAATGTTTTCCTTAAAAAAAATCACAGTCTGTCCCTTAAGATAGTCCATATTCACTTAGTATCTTCTTTCAGAGAGGAAGGAGATGCAATGCCTCTTATCTATTAAGTCCCAGGAAAGATAGTAAAGCTTAGTCATGTTTGCCCTCTTCCTTCTCCACCCATATTGGCCTTATGACTGGATTTCCAAGACATTTCAATATAATCAATTCAGTCTGTTTTTAGCTAATGCTATCAGTAATTTGCAGGTGTTTTCCATACTTACTAAGCATTCATTCTCTAGCATTAATAGGATTAATGATTACTTCTGGAAACAGAAGTATGGTATGTAACTTCAATATAACAGGTGTTTGGAAATGAGTGTAAAGCTCAGCTAATATCATCATAGGATTTTTTTTCTTACATAAATATATGTGATGGCTTAGTATGCTATAGCTTTTGTATTTTTGCTAGAATGTTGCCTTTTAAGTGCGTCTTCCTTTTATAAGGTTTTTGGTTCAGAACTAGTTTTAGAAGAAATAAAATATTTAACTGTTTAATATTTAAATTAAATACATTAAATTAACATCAACTTTTTAATATTTAAAATAAGTACAATTCAAGTGAGGACCAAAATATCCTAGTAAATAATGGAAAAATGTTCAATCAAGATATCATAAATGAAAATTTTAAAAATTACTTGACCTGTAATAAATTTAGGCTATAATTCTAGCCGTGTCCGTAGAGATGGAATCGACAAAGAAATTATTAAGTACCAAGTTTTGGTTTTGCGCTAAAATATGCTAACATAATTGTTATGTTTTTTATCTTTAAAAAATCATATTTGGAAAGGAGAATTATATTTGGGAAAGATTCAAGATCTGAATTAAGTTCTCAAGAGCAACTCTTAATTTTTCAATATCCATTTAATTCTGCTTTGAAACGCCAATATTCTCTCTCTCACAGTTGGCTTGCAAAACATGCAGGATTGTTTGAGTGGAAAGTAATTGAAAAATAATTAGTTTTGAAAATGTTCTTATATAATCCTCAAATTGATAACTTAGATCATGAATACTTAGATAACAAGAATATCATCTTTATATGGAATCCAGTTTGATTTATATAAAACTTTTGCCTAAAGCAGTCTGATTTATATGACTAACGTTACAACAAACACTATTGTTTTGTATATCATTCAAATGTAGTCAATAAGCCATAGAATAAAGAGGAGTTTGGAGAATTATTTGATCAATGCATATCTAGTCCTATGGGAACTAACCTCTCTAGTTAATTTCATTACCTTCTCTCTACCTTCTCCAAATAGATCATTTTCAAATACTTTCTTTCCTCCCTACAGTTAGCTATATCCCAGCAGACTGTAAAGATTATTAGTGAGAACGAGAGCCAGGACAAATAAAAATGTAATTAATTATAGTTCCAGATGTTTCTAAACACAAGGATGTTTGGTTGAATATAAACTTAAGTCAATGACTATGCAATTTTTTCTTTTTCAATCTCATTTGAGCCAAACTCATGCTTTTTTCATTCTTCATAATTCTTCCCAGATATCTAATTGGTTATTCAATAAATATTACCAGGAATGGGGGATTTCCTGGGATAGTTATTTTCATCTGTTTTGTTCACTGTAGTATCACTAACACTTTGAAGAGGTTCTGGAACATAACATTCATTTAAAAAAGTATATGTGAGTGTGCATAAATGATGTAATATATATATATAATTCAGATAATATTTTCTATAAATGATAAATATTTTCAGAATTCTTTTTTAACTTTAATTATTTAAAAACACATTAAATCCTTGAAAATTAAGAATCAAGAAATAGGTTAAGAGATAAAGAACTTAATTTTTTTCTCAAATTTGAGTCAAATTTGAATCAAAATTGATCATCTTCAGTTTTTCTGACACCAACAAAATTAATTTGAACTATATAAGACCAGTAATATAGATGATACAAAAGAAGATAAAAGGAAACAATTTATAAACAATTGTTCCAATAAACTTTTTGTTTGAGATAAGGATGCAAAGAAAATTTAATCTACCTGTGTAATCCTCCCTCCGACTCTACCTTAGGTTAGCAACAGCTTGATTAGAGGCAACTTACCAGCAAATTTTGAAAGTAGGAAGTAACGAATATGGATATACATTCATAATTTAACTGAAATCAAGCTCAATAAAATAGTGTAAATATAAAATGAAAAATTGTCATGTCAATCTTAATTATAAATTAACATAAGTGACAAAGGAAAGAAGGGATTCTGAAGTATAAGAGATATAAAGCATAGAAAATTCAGAGACAAATATGATAATTCTCTTTTAGAAGAAAACTCCAGTCACCCACTATCTTTGGCTCCTGGAAAAATTATGATTCTGCATAGGGATAGATCAGTGGCTCTTAAACGTTTTGATCCCAAGAGTGCTTTTACATTCTTAAAAAATATTTAAGTTCTCAAAGAACTTCATTTTATGTGAATTATATCTATCAATATTTATCATATTCAAAATAAAGAAAACTTTAAAAGAAACGGTAGACAGGCACATATTCTATTAGCCTTCAAAACCATGATGTCGTCATACCTCATGTAAATGCAGGAAAACCCCACAGTTACATGAGAAAGAATGAGAGGGAAAAAGACAAATAACATTTAATATTCTTGTATTTGACCTTGTAACCCCCTGAAAGTGCCCCTAGGACACACATGGCGAAATCATTGGTCTAGATCTGCCATAAGAAACATGAAGTACAAACCATGAAAACGAGAAGAACCCAATTAGCATCAGCTATTTTTGACAGTCATCTTAAACCACTATGCACATGGCAATTATTCTATGGTAACTTTCATTTTTTATTTTATGCTTCTACTGAAAAATACCAAGCCTTTAGGAAAGTGAGCCTTTCCTAAGAAGATTTATTCTTTTTATCCTCTCTAGCTTTGGAACTTGATCAATCCAGAACTTCACAACTGTACAGAGTAGGAATGAATTAAAAACTCTAGCTATCAAAAAATGATGCTTGTCTGTTACATTTTTGCCTAAAAAGAAACCTTTATGGTATGCAGAAACCTACAATAAATAATGATATTTTGCAGGCATAAAATTATGCACATTCTTCCAAAAAACGTTTTCTCTACATGAAGACTTTAATTTTCTGGTACGTCGATAGTTGGATGAAGCCAAAAGAATGATTCAATAGCTATTTACTTTATGAAATGTCCTCAGTAGTGAGAATGCTCTACAACAAACTAAAAGTATGTAATAGATACACAGAGAAAAAAAGTTTCAAATATATATATATATGTATATATATATATGTATATATATTTACCCACTTTTTATACCTCTTTGTATAGATTCCAAATTCATTTTATATAAAGAGTTGGATAAAATTATAATGTGACCTATAGAACTTCAAATAATGTGGTTTTGAGTTTGAAATATGTTCATGAGGAAAAGTGGATTTTGTTCCTGTGCTCTTTCAAGAATAAATATAGCAGAGGGGCTCAGTCGGTTCAGCATCCAACTTTGGCTCAGGTCATAATCTCATGATTTGCGAGTTCAAGCCAGCATCAGGCTCCCTGCTGTCAGCACAGAGCTGGCTTTGGATCCTCTGTTCCCCTCTCTATTGGCCCCTACTCTGTCTTCTCTCTCTCTCTGAAATAAACATTAAAAAAAAAGAGAATATGGCAGAAATTATAACCCAATGTTTTTCTTATGTTTTTTTAAAAAGGGTCCCGTGCTCCTGACTTTACTAAGTATTTTCTTCTTAAACATTTATGTTTTCGTTTGACTTGTAATATCAATATTTTGATGAGATACTGTTCAAGTTACTAATTTAATTAATTTTTATCCTTCAGTATCTTTACAGAAATCTTTGCCTTTCAGTATCTTAAAATACACCGAGGTATAAAGCTATGGTTATCTACATTAATCCTATTCACATATCTAAACGACTCAACACCCCAATCAAAATTCTGCATTTCTGATACAGTATGTTTTCATTTAAAATCAGTAAGTATTTCTTTTGGCTCCTCAAGGATTAATTGTATATTTACATATTCAACACAGCAATGAAATAAAAAGAAAAGAGGGTATTTCCAGAGTCTGGCTCAGTACACATTCCTTTCATCCTATCCCATTCACTAATTCCACCCCCCCACTTCCCAATTATCTTGCACAATGGAGAATGGGTGAAAGATCATGGTTTTAGATAATGTAATACATGCGGATGAAAAGTGGAAAAAACCAAGTAATTCATGGATAGGTATCTGGATTTAGGCAAGACTGTCACGTAGCCAGATGGTGCTTTGGCATTCCTCTGCCTCTCCTTAGGTGGCATTTCCCGTGGTTCCATGATCCCTCCTACCCAGGTGATAACACCCCCAGCCCCATGCTCATATTGTACCCTCTGTCCAAGGTCCCGCACTGTGTCCCCATCAGCCTTCTCATGCTTCATGCTTCTCATTTCTTTCCTCCATCAGCATTTACTTGCCTGTCTCATTTCCTCAGGGTCCTGCTCCCTGGTGGTAATTTGATAAATTAACTTTTTGAAAATAATTTCTTCAAGCCTAAGTAGTTTGCATTTTAAAAATTAAGTTTAACTTTGTTAAAGATGTGTCATAAGTAGCATTTAAGGGACTGTGGCATGTTACAATTAGATCATGTATTATTAGTCACATCCAATTATATAGGCCCAGAGCTACATCATTTGAGTAAGGTGCAGCAGTACTGAAATTAAGTTTGATACCTAGATGGGCCATTTGGTCTTGGAATTCATGGCAGATGAAATGGACATATAAATCCCCAGTGTGAACCAGACATGTGGATGGCTCAGTGCAGACCCATGGCAATTACTGGAAAAGAACAAAAGTGCCCAGTGATGGTAGATCAGCGGATTCATCTTTGTGAATAAGTATCCATAACCAAGAGACCGTGTCTCATGGTCAGGGCTATACGTTTACTCTCTGTGACTTTGCATGTATAGCAGAGAGATTTCTGGCAATAAATGTCAAATAACTACTGAAAGAGTTGAAAATGCATCATCAATCATTCTATGAAAATGTGGCATCTCTTAAATAAAACAAAACTTTAGAAGAGCATTTTGATCTTTACAGACAACAAGGAAAACCCTCACCCCCAGAGAAATAAGCACAGAACTTTGAAAGCTAAAATTATACAATTTGATCCCCTCAGATTTTGTTGGATGTTTGCTGTGTTCACATCATTACAGTTTCAATTTTGTTTCCATTGTAAAACTACCCAAAGTTGTATTTCAGCTTTTTTACATGAACACATTGAAATGAGGAATGCAAATCTGTTTTTATTAACCTCTTACATACGTGAATGAAGACTTCACTTCCCAATGAACTCAGTTTGATTTCTCTTCTGATTTCTCCTTGACTTCCTTTTGGACCCTGTCCTTCCCAGAAACAGAGAATGCCAAATTCTTTCTGACCAAAAGGAACCATCAACCTCCAGTCAGAAGAGAATGGGACACTGATTAGCTACCACCTTCTGTAACCAACAATCCCTTCTACTCCCAGTGCCCACCCAGCTTCCCAGCCCAGCCACCCCCTGCCACTTGCCCAAGAGAGCACCTCCCACAGAGTGATGGCTTAGAAAGAGTTCACCACGGCAACGTGCAGATATGAAACTCTTCTTTGACAGCTGCTGAAAGTGAGCCTGACTGAAAGCGGAGTTTCCAGCAGTGAGGTCTGTGGAAGTAGGTTTCAGGCTATTCTCCTAGAACTCAGCCACACTTACGAATGCTTAATCTTAATTCCCTTGCACAATTTACTCCATGGTTCATCTGCTCCCCTAACCTCTCCAACCCATTCCAGTGGCCCTTAACTCATTGCCCGGGGTGGAGGGACATTTCTCCTCAGCCTGTAGTACTGGTTCTAAAGTTACAACTCACCTAAAATCTTAGTAGCATGCAAAAATAGCTCAGAAATTTCAAAATGCACTTAAAATGTGATATATTTGGGGTCAACTAAGTTCCTGTTTAAGGTTTAAGGAATGCTTCCATTTGTTTTAGTTTGAGCATGGTTTAGAGAAAACTGTTTTCTAAAACTCTGCTCTTTGGTTGCTCCCACCTTCTGAAATGGCACAGCTTGTGTTCAGCCAAACCAACTGGCTTGGAAAAAAAACCATTTGCAGGGATTTCTAAACACAAAAGAGTTGTTTAGGCATCAGGATTATCTGGCGCAATCTGTCTAATCTTTCTCTTCAGGTTTCCCAGCATGCACCTAAACCCCGGAGGGAGAAAGTTCTCTCTGGCTCACTCCATAATTCTTTCTTGACCCATATTTTATGCTACTCCAAGCAAAAAACTGCTGAGAGGCTCACAAAAAAAAAAAAAAATATATATATATATATATATATATATATACACACACACACACATATTTGAACGGCTCTTTAGGGACGATTTTGTCACCCTTGATAGAAACGATTACAGATGTACACAGAGCCTTACAGACTCTGCTTACTGCCACACTGGGCTTATGCATGACAGGGTTTTATTTCCTTGTTTGTGGCAGCTTCACTCTCGGCCTTCAGAAAAGAGGGTCATGTAAGTACAGTAAGTCTAAATTGTACTCTGCCATCATTTCTAGCAAACTCTACTCATTTGTAAGAAGTGGAACAATAAATAACATATATGTAAATGACAATTGTTTTATTGAAAGAAGAGTTTGATTTCAAAGGAGACGAAGTATTAAAAAAGCAAAGGTTTAGGCCTCGTAGCAAGGGTCAGGTTGCCAATTCTAGGAATTTCTGGGTGTGTATTCTACCCGTGATCCTAGCCATCTCTCTGACTGCTCACTCAGAAGAAAGGGATAAGGTGATCTTCGGTGAAGACCTCATCTACTAGGTGTGATCAAATGAGAAGATGGCCGATAACATACTTGGTATAATGTGAAGAACTATTCAAATGAAGGGCAGGATTATCAGAAAGCAGATGGGACTATATGGACTCCATTGTGAGGTTTGAAATGGAAGGCTTTTATCTGAACACTTAAAATTAATAATACTTATGTATGCGGTTAGAGAATAGGAACCCGTTGGCTCTTTGTACGTTTACATCTCAGACCAGTTTTTCTAAGCTTTCAACTAATGGCACAGCATTTTATATAATTTGATCCTATAGCATGTTTACCACTAGTTGTTTGGCAAAATGCATGACTGAATTATATTCTTGGTGCATTTATGGTAGCAGGGAAATAATTATGTTTCACAAAATAGACACTTTCTTTATCGTCTGCTAATACAAAATTAAACAAGAAATGTTCACCACGGCATGTTATCTTGATTATTTCAGTACAGAATGACTTCAGTATTCAGTCATGGCACCTTAAATGTATATGAATATCTGTTACAGCATTATTCAAATAAAGGGAACTAAAAGCATTTTGCTATAGATTTTAACCATATCTAGAAAAAACTCAGACAAAATATTCTATAGCAATACTTATATCATGATCATTAAAAATAGAGTGTGAAATAAGGGAAGCATTTGACTACTGTGACCTTTATCATTATGGACTATCTGAAGTAAGAAAATGAGTAACATTAAGAAATCCACTGAACTTATCTGATGGAAGAAAAAGTCACAGGTGGGATTTTAAGTACTTTTGGAAAGTACTGGTAAGCTAAGTAGAAAAGGGTAACCGTGCAGGGGTGATAACCACCAGGCTAATTTAGAAAACATCACTATGTTTTATGCCACAGGTACTTTCCACTGTCCCAAAATATCTGATTCGTTGGAACAAGAACCTATTATAAATTTTGGTTTTCAGAGAATAAAGAGGAATGCAATAGGAAAGTATAAGGCTTGAGTTTAATTTGGTGACAAGTAGAGAATCATAAAATCAAGTACTTTAGGGCTAGAAGGGACATAACGGGGCACTAGTATCCTATTTAAAAAAAACCTTCATTTTACCAATGTTTTTGAACTAAATTCAAAGACAATTTTATAATCACCCTCATTTGACTTTTGTCACTGGCAGTAGCACTCTTTCTTGGGAAAAACTGCAGGAATGCTGGGGCAAGTTAGGGATGGATGCAAACTTGCTTTCCTTTCTGAACACAGCTGTGGAATCAAGTTTACATACACCCACCCCCCCCAGAGCGAGGGCTCATGGGATTTGTCTTCCTCCAAACAGAAACCTGGGAAGACCGCAGAGTAGATCAGATGTTCGAGCAAGACATAGCAGAAGTATCACTGAGCAGCCCAGCCCTTATCACTTACTTACATGTTTATGTACGCTTGGTGCTTATTTGGCAGTAATTTTCCATCTAGCTAATAATGTTTCAGACATAAAACTTTGTTCTGCTCCCCACATGGTCTATCATTAGAGATCTCACTAGCAATGGAACAAGAACTATAAATACTCTATTGCAAGGAATCAAATGAGAAAGCAAAAACTGACACACTCATTTTAAGCTGCATCATATAACAATGGCTCAGAACCCAGTAGTTTATGAATGAAATAAAGATACTTTATTTATTACACAGGCACTTGGATATTCACATGCCCAACACATCTGATACACTTAACAACTATGGAAACATGAGTGGAAAATCTCTGTTTGTAGGATCAAGAGAGAACTTTCACCATGTAAAGGTGAATTAGTGCATTAACAATTTTTCCCTTACTTTCCTCTAAGAATTTCCAAAATCCACTGAATGTTTAAAAAGTTACACTTGAAATAATATGCAACAGACACTGATCTACATTCCAACTGGTATGCTAGTTCGAATTTTGAGCAGTTTAAACTTTTATCACAATGCAACATATTTATAGTCATGCTTGAACAGATTAGGTTAGTAGCATGCATTCCATTCTGCAATATGAATATTGTTAATCTATTTCCCAACAGAAGTCAAAAGATGCCCAGTGCATAGAAAAATACAAATCACCGTAGTCAATATATCATGGGACTGATTTTGGGACTTACACAGCGACGAGGAAGTCCTGAAATGCCATGCCCACAAAAGCACATTAAAAAGGGGATAAACATATTTTATCAGACAATGTCTAAAAATTAAAAGAGGAAGGCTTTAAATTTGGGGGATGTTCTCGCTGTGTGCTTTGAATAGCGCCTTTCTGCTCACCTCCTTCTGGCTTGACTGGTCCATCAGACATCACCTTCCTGAGGGCTAGCTGGCTTTGGTCTTGGTTGCCATTGGCTGGTGGAGGCAGATTATCAGACTGAGTTCTTTGAATGGGGAGGATTCCTGCTATGCTGTGTCTGTGCTGCTTCCTGGCATGATTAGACTGACCGCTTTTATGTGCTGCTGTGGCAGTGTGGGTGAAATGGAAACCCAGAGTATGTATCCTCAGATGGAACCAGCTTAAATGTTACTCATGCAAACAGAAGTGATCTTTTGCTCTCTTTAAATAAGGTGGGTTTTCAAATGCCAAAATGACACCACATGCATAGCACTAAAGGGGTTAAAACTGGCTGTTTCTTTGGAAATGAAGACTTTGGGACGTGGGGATAACATCAGTCTATGTTCATTGTCTGGCTGATGTCTCTTGGAAGGAACAGTGCACCTCCATTTGTAAAATCTCTGTTCTTACTAAGTTTTGATATATCAGTTGACTACATTTTCATAAATTAAATGAAAATACAGCAGTTAAGAAGATGGGTGGATTGCTATTCTTTAATTGATATCTTGACTGTCCTAGGATCCCCAATGGCTAGGAAAAAAGTAACCAATAAATTCGTTGTTATCATACACAAAGTGTGATCCAACGAAATGGACCCCAGTGTGTTCCTTAAGGAGGTCACACTGCCTCATCACATATGTTTATACATATATTAATATTATGTAATTTTTTGGAAATATGAGACATGATTTTCTTCACAGATTTTTTTTTTTTTTTTTGTCAAACGATTAGCAAGTGTCCCACATGGAAAGCTACAATACTTCACGTGCATAATTCATTAAGGTATTTAAGCTTGAAGTGCCTTTTCCCCCTCCAGGTTCGAGAATTTGCCTGCTGGTGGTATTACTCTTCTGCCCCCAATTTTGGAATGTTTTCAGAGAATCTCACTTCCAATCTGCTCTAACTGCTCGGGTGTGTGCTTTTTTGGTGTAATGCCTGGAAAGCTGGCAGTCACGTGTGCTTATAATTCCTGTACTCGAAAGGATATTTAAAGTGCACACACAAAGGACACACAACATTGCGTTGTCTGCAAACATCACGGACACAGCTACCAAGTACTATGAGCCAGGTTGGATGGATGGTGGAGACAAAGGGGAAACAGCCAGTTTTATTGCGGTCCACGTCAATAAATTAAAAAAAAAAAATTTTAAATAAGAGAGAGAGCATATATATGTATCGGTACTGTCCTTACACAGACAAAGGGACAGAGAACGGAGTGAGCGGGGTGTGCCAAAACACAGAAAGCAGACAGGGAAGGACAGCAGGGAAGGAAGGCAACAGATGAACATTAAGCTGCCATGCTGAGGAATTTATTTGCGTCTTTTACTTGGTTGCAGGCGGAGCTGTTGCACTGCGGCTTCGGCAGCGGCTATGGCAGCCCCTGCATCTTCCAGGTGGGTCTGGGTGACGCTGGTTTTGCTCTGGCTGCGAGACGGTCCGTGAGAGCGGAGGTGACCTTCGGAGGAGGATTTCGAGCTACCAGGACTACTGTGGGATTTCTCAATGGTGGGAACCTGCATGTCTGGTTACAAAAGGGTGAAACAGGAGTTAACGTGGCTCCAGCATTCCTCCCATCGAGCCTGGCCTCACGTCATTTGCAACTGTCTAAGATTTATGTTAATGCCGCTGCCTGTTGGGCTTACTTATGCCAAAGCTCCCTACTCGCAATGTGATTAAACATTTGGGAAGCCGTGTGGGGGAGGGGAGTCAAGAGGATGATAATGTTGAGAAGAAGAGAGAAGTGTGAGAAGAGGAAATACATCTGACTATCCTCACGTAAATGAATTATGGTAACTTATCCTTTTAGCAAGCAACTGCCGATTCAGGTAGGGACCAGGCAGGAGACCATAGGCTGACACTACCACAGAGGAGTTTTAAGTAAAAATGCGGTGAATTCCTGGACGAAGGGGCGTAAGTCACTATAGGACACATCAAGTGTGGGGACTGTAGAATCATGTCTCGGGTGATTTTAGAGAATGTGGACTATAGATCCCACATTGACTATGGCAGTCAGAGGGAGAGAAGTCTTTATGCTAATGACCTTCTAGACCGTTAATCAGGGCAGAGTTGTTCTGGAAGTGGAATCCATAAATGATCTATAAAGCTCAGTCATAAGTCATTTCTGTAGCACGCATGGGAGTCTGTGGTTTATCAGATCAACTCAGTGTCCTACTGGATTTGGCCTCGTGGTTTTCCATCTCCTAGAACACATGCAATTGGGACCCATTCCTTTCTAATGTGCAAAGAACCACTTTTCAATGTGATGTACTTTCTGAGAAGAGAAGGGAGCAAGACTCAGGTCCAGTATAAAAAGTTATAGTTGATACTTGTACATAGTTCAATATATCTAGGGAAGATACTACATGGTTATCTCACACAG
This sequence comes from Lynx rufus, assembly GCF_022079265.1. NCBI lineage: Eukaryota > Metazoa > Chordata > Mammalia > Carnivora > Felidae > Lynx > Lynx rufus. The sequence goes on from NW_025814856.1 coordinate 87,769,447, forward strand.
GTAGTGACTCGGTTTATGATGAAGATTAATGTGTCATAGGATAATTGGCAATAAACCTCTCAAAGGAAAATCTCATTCAAATGGGAATTCTGTGTGTATTGCCCAAACCAATGTATAACATTATTATTTCAAAAAATAATAATCAGAGTTTTAAAAAAAATCATAGAGTTAGCTTGAGGCCAACATTTAGGAAAGGTTTAAGTAAATTTCAACATACCAATTGTTGTGATGACATGGGGAAAATGTTCTTGATATGACAAGTAAAAATCAGGATGCAAAATTATGTATAGCTTACATATAGATAATATGTGAATAAGAAAATACCTATGAAAAAAATAGGGGTTTAAACAATTAGAAGAAATCTGCATCAACGGTAATAATGAGTATGTCTCGTCAATGAACCGTTGAGGATTTTTATTTTTCTTTACGGAATAACCCAACACATTTTATAAAATCCTAGTATCGTGGAATCTGAGAGCTGGAAATAACCCAACAGCTGATATAGCCCAAACTCCTCCATTATCCTGCTTCAAAACCAGAGTTAGGTGAAGATCGCCAAGTAGTAAACCTAATTATGGGCTGATCCGAGACTAACGCCCTTTACTCCTGATTCCATATCAATCACTCTGCATGACATTATATTACATACTTTCCAACAGAATCCAACATTTCAAAATAAATTACATCTACAGGCATTCATATTCAGAAGTTACTAAGTGACCAAGGAGACAAAAGCTTTTTCTACTTGAAATGTCTCCTACCCTTGGATGGGTCAGGGAAGATACCATGGCTTCTGCTTTTGATGACAGATGGCTTTGGAGGCTGTTGGCTGCCCTGACTGGAATGAGACTTGCCATGATCGAGGCTTTCAGTCTGTTCTTTGAGAGAATACCATCTAGGAGTGTTATCGAGGTGAGATGTGCTAGATAAATCAATCAGTACCTGAAAAACAATGCAGGAAGTCAATGAGGTTGATATAATTCACTCATTACTCTCTTCTGTGACCTGAAATTTATTCATGGATATAAGATACAGTATGACGTTGAGGACGACCAGGCTGTCTTCCTCATGTTTCTTTACGCATGACATTGGGAACAATGCCCTGTGCATCATAGATGTCTAATAAACACTTGGTTAAATGGAACTGTATAAAATCTCAGACTATTAATTATTTTGGAGATTATGTAAAAAGGTAGACTTGCAATTCTTCATGAAAGAAAACTTTCTTTTGTGAAATGAACACATTCTAGTACTAAATTTGGATCTTTTGTTTTTCTAACTTGGATATCATTTTTAAAGATTGGTTTTAGTTATGAGAGGGACAAAATAAAAAAGAATGGGCGATTTGCAAATTACTAACTTATTCCTTGTATTTTAAAACATACTTTAGTTGATCTTTGAAATAGGGGTATGACTAACAACTTAACGGTGAGAAAGCACTGTGTCATGTTTTAACTGGCAGCATTTTTTTTCTTTATTTTTTTTTTTTAACATTTATTCATTTGTGAGAGACAGAGAGAGACAACGCAGAAGCGGGGGGAGGGGTAGAGAGAGAGGGAAACAGAAACCTAAGCAGGCTCCAGGCTCTGAGCTGTCAGCACAGAGCCAGATGCGGGACTTGAGTTGGACACGGGACTCGAATCCATGAACTGTGAAATCATGACCTGAGCCCAAGTCGGACTCCTAAGCGAATGAACCACCCAGACTTCCCAGCATTTTTTTATTTCTTAGTGATTCATAAGTAATAGTGTATTTTAGAGTTGCTGGCATTTTAGATTTGATGAGACATAAAATAATGAGAACCAACACAACGGATATATGCTCTAAATTCATGTGAACAATCAATTTTAAAAACAACAATAAATCAGTTTTCTGAAATGGGACATTAAGTCAGATATAACAGTGCATCCTAGAACTGCCCGAAGGTCAAGACTATTCCCAGTGGCTGTACTAGCATGAGACTGCAATTAAAGGTCAAATGGTCTAGTTTTGATGGGAAAAAGAAATACAGTCTAGGAACCAAACAAGGTCTCACATCACCTAGACTACATAACAGTTTTCTATGATTTCTGGGAAGGGACATCATATTGTCTAGGTGTTATTTTTTTAAGAGATGGTTTATTTTTCTTTATTTTTTTAATGTAATTTATTGTCAAATTGGTTTCCATACAACACCCAGGGCTCATCCCAACAGGTACCCTCCTCAATGCTCATCACCCACTTTCCCCTCTCCCTCACCCCCCATCAACCCTCAGTTTGTTCTCTGTATTCAAGAGTCTCTTATGGCCTATTTTTTAACATTAATTCACAACTTTAGCAAAGATCACTAAATAAAATATATATTTTTGGAAAAATGATAGATGAAAACAAAAACAAACCAAAAATGCAGAATCTGACCACTGTGCCAGAGTTCAATAATGAGGTTAGATTTCATGTGAATTTACATAAAATTCCTTTTTATTGTCTTCTTTGTCTTCTCCTACTTCTAGTTTTGCCTTGTAAAATATTTTGAGAGTTTTCACGGGATACTTCAAAGAAATAAGAATGTAAAATGTCACATAAAGTCAATGATACATTCAGTGAGGAATAGCGACTCAATAACCTCAAAATGCAATTTAAAAATCTAGCTCATTTTATAAAGTTTATCTCAAAATTTTAACATAATCATTTGGATTCACAGCATGATTATATATCTCCTATGAAAACAATTACTAGTTCATCTTGCAAATTATTTATAAAGTACATCAAATGGTAAAGTGAAGACCATTTCTCAAGTTACTATTCATCAACTGAAAAGGATGAATCAGGAAATACATTCTATCCACCGAAGGGCTTTAACCAAAATGGTTATCTTATAAACTTAAGAAATACGCTTGCATCAAGCTCTAATTGGTGGTTCATAATGAAAGTGAATAAGGAAAAGGAAATCAGATGCTCACCTCACCAAGAAAGTCATTGGAAGAAAATCTATCATAATCCCAGACGGTCACCTCCAGTGTTTTCTTCTTGAGCTACAGTTTAAATCAAAATGTCATTAACCCCATTCCTCATCATAAATTTTCATCACACTCTATTATAGATTTACTTTCACTTCCTTGATGTGTATAAAAGGACTTCAAATTTATCTAAAAATGTGGGTTTATATTAAATAGTATGTGAAATACCAATGGTTTTACAGTCAAACCTAGTGTTTGCTCGTAAGAGACCTCAAAGTTTTACTCATTTCCTGTTATTCTAACACTCCCCTCAGATTTTAAAAATAAAAGCACAATCCATAAATGCTCTTTAAATACATGGAATTCATAGGTTGCAAAACTGTCTAGGTAATTTAGATAAAATATTTGGAGTTTTTTGGTTTTAATAAATCATCGAAAGACGTAAGTAGCATTGCCTTATTTCTGCAGGTAAATTTAACTTCTTTTAAATTCAAGAACCCAGATTACAATTTATACCTAGCTTCAACTTCACAATCACATCAGAAATCTTCCAGAGGACAAATCCTAAACCTCCTTTATAATCTTGAGGCTAGTCATCTGTATGTCTTGGTCTGTACAGTTCAGCTTCACAATGTCAGACTTACGAGGCCTCATTTTAGAGAAGACAGAGAATTCCTAAAATGTTGTCTGGTACAATAATACATTTTTTAAATTTTATTTACTTATTTTGAGAGAGAGAGAGAGAGAGAGAGAGAGCGCGCACACAAGTGGGGGAAGGGCAGAGAGGACAGACAGAATCCCAAGCTAGTAGCACAGAGCCCAATGCCGGGTTCAAATGCACAAAAGTGAGTTTAATACCTGAGCCAAGGTCAAGAGTCAGATGCTTAATTGACTATGCCACACAGACGCCTATCAATAATATATTTATATACACTAAAATCTTTTCTTTGTATTGTTTATGTAAGTCAAATATAGCCAAGTATTACTTTTGTAATATACATATCAGATCATTATGGTGTCTAACATTACCGTATACAATGTATTACATCAATTATATCTCAATAAAACTGGAAAAAAAAGAAAAGAGATTGGCCAAATTAAAAAAAAAATAATGTTTATTTATTTTCGAGACAGAGACAGAGTATGAATGGGGAGGGCTAGAGAGAGAGGGAGACACAGAATCCGAAGAGGCCTCCAGGCTCTGAGCTATCAGCACAGAGCCTAACGCAGGGCTTGAACTCATGGACCATGAGATCATGACCTGAGCAGAAGTTGGACACTTAACCAACTGAGCAACCCATGTGCCCCTGAGATTGGCCAAATTTTAAAAAAATGTACAGCCAGTTGGAAAAATAGTTTCCCTCAAAATATGACAAATATGGCCTAGTCTGTTGAACTATTTAAATTTTGAAATAATTGGTGGAAAATATTCCACTGGTCTTATGTCTTTGCTTATTTTTTGGCTGTTTTGTCAAAATGCCCACGTTTACATTCATGGGATCTTTGAACTGTACCCATTTCCTTTCACTAGCTACCTTTCTCATATATATTTTACTTATTCCTTCTTGTCCGTGTGACAAATTGATAGACTACAATCTTTTAATACTTTTGCCATTGCTATTCTTATATTAGCCTAAATCTGTCACAGAAAATAATCATTGCATACCTGTTCCATGGAGATACTTTTATAAATTACTGTTTGATTCCATTCAGGATTAAGACTTTTTTGAACATATTTAGTCCTCCTCTTGTACTCAGCACTGAATTAGAAGCCAAAAAAACAAAAACAAAAACAAAAACAAAAAAACAGAAAAAAAAGTTACATTGATTATTCACCTTAACTGATGACTTCATAGTTAACAGGAAGGTCGTGCAGACATTTTAAGATGATACTTTGTGTTAAATCATTATGCAATCATCTCCTCATCTTACCATCTTAAGCCTTATTTTAAATTGAATAAAAAATGACAATTTAAGAACATGTTGGATGCCTTTGGTTTTATTTGCCCTGAAGTAGTTTTTTAAAGAAAAGCTTTAGGTGTTCCAGCTATACTGTAATTTAGGAAATCTTTCCCAAGAGATAATTACATGAACTATATGGTAACATCTATACTTGACATCAATCAACTGATGGGAATGAACTATCATTGTTGCTATTAGCCAATGTTACCCCACAGAGAAGGCCTTTATCTAATCTTCACTGCCTTTTTCCTGAATTTTCTGCCTAGCCTTCGATCTCAGGTCCTAGATAACACTTCAGTGCTGATGGGCACCAGAGTCCTGAAAACCAACATACTTGTCTGGAGTTCTTTCATGTGCCTTGACTTTACGAGGTGGCTTTTCTAAAAGGACTGGATCCTCTCCCTGGGTTTGGTGGTGTGTGTTCCCAGCCACGGGCAGACTAACTCTCGCTAGTTCCTGGTCTCATGCGCTCCACTTCCTGGAATGCCTCTTACTGTTTCGCAGGCACAATCTACCCCATCCATTCTAGACAGGGCTATTGAGAATCAAGCTCCAGTGCATCCCACCTTCAGAATGTCTTTCTTCTGTCTCTGGGTTTTTTCTCTTTCTTACCAGCATATGCAGGGGCAGTAATTCACAACATTGCATACTGGGATTAGCTAGGAATCCGAGTTCTAAGGCTGCAAAGAGGGCAACCGGCCGTGCACCCATATCTCCTTGCCTGGCACCTCCGAAGAGATCCTCATCTAATAGGTCTGGGGTGACGCTTGACTATCAGAATTTTTAAAATCTCCTGGGTAAAACTAATGTGCATCCAAGGATGAGAACCACTGAACTCATGTTTCCCAGGACCTCCTATTTCAGCCATGGTGAACTGAATCCAAATTAAGAAATAAAGCATCGACCTTTTCTCTTCTAACCAACTCATCTGTACAAAAATAAAAGCTGGATTTGACAATGTTTTTATTCAAGATAAACTGCAAATAATTTTGGGGAAGTGTAAATGCAATGATTTGAAAACACAGGAATTGTCATGTATTATAGATAGTATAAATTGATACATACTTTTTACCTGAATTTAGATGGATTTTAGATGAAACTGGTGAAGTTTATGTACCCAAACCCCCAGCAAATTCTACTTTGACTTATTCCACTTTTATCTAGAGAAATTCTCCTATGCACAGGGAATGTGTTCTCCTCACCTGTGCACAAGGAATGTGTTCAAGAACATTCACCGTAACATTATTTCTAACAGCATATTAATAATATGATATATACAACATATTCAGTAAAATAGCAGCAGTTAAAATGAATAAAATACACCTCCATATATCAAGACAGATACATCTAGAAAAAAGTTAAGCAAAAAACTTGCAGAAGGATAACTAAAGTTATTATGATTTAAAATTAAAATCATGTGAGCTAATACAGTAAACTATGTATACATGTATATATAATAAAAATATATTAATATCATAAGTCAGCTTGGGAATTATAGGTATCAAATTATATTTAGTAGTTTTCTCAGGTGGACAGAGGAATGGTTTCAGAGGGTTTCAGAGGATACATACAAAATGTTTTTTAATAAAAAAATTTGGAGCCTATATAGCAGAATATTAAAATTTGATAGAACTGAATATCAAAAACAGAGGTATTTGTTATTGTCTATAATTTTCAGTTTGAAATATTTTCCAATAAAACTTCAAAATAACTTTGGTAGGCTATGTGTCTTTATATCTTATGTTTTTGGTTTTTTAAAATGTTTTTATCTATTTTTGAGAGAGAGAGAGAGAGGGAAAGAGGGAAGAGAGTGAGAGCCAGCGGGTTACAGGCAGAGAGAGAGGAACAGAGAACCTGAAGCAATGTAGGGCTTGAACTCACGAACCATGAGATCATGACCTGAGCCCAAGTCAGATGCTTAACCGAATGAGCTACCCAGGAGCCTGATTTTTTTTTTTTTTTTTTTAATGATGACATCAGAAGAATGAATGTGAGCACTTTCAAGATAATAACAAGCCTTGGTAGCTACTTTAGAATTCATGGCTATTTCTCTAGGCAGGTATACTTAGAAGAAAAACATATGGTAGTCTGACTTTTAAAAATTCGATTTGTTTTGGACTATTTGTTTGTTATCAAGGTAATGAGATCATGGGGAAACATTAAGGGTAAAATTCATAATACAGTAAATAGCAGCAAATTTTTTTTTCAATGCTGAATAATTCAATGCATCATATTTTAAAAAGATGGGAATTAATGTCAAACGTAAACTCCAGTACTTTCTTGAAAATTCTAGATATTGTCGGGGCGCCTGGGTGGCGCAGTCGGTTGAGCGTCCGACTTCAGCCAGGTCACGATCTCGCGTTCCGTGAGTTCGAGCCGCGCGTCGGGCTCTGGGCTGATGGCTCAGAGCCTGGAGCCTGTTTCCGATTCTGTGTCTCCCTCTCTCTCTGCCCCTCGCCTGTTCATGCTCTGTCTCTCTCTGTCCCAAAAATAAATAAACGTTGAAAAAAAAAATCTAAAAAAAAAAAAAAGAAAATTCTAGATATTGTCAATATATGTGAAAATGGTCTGTATTATTAAAATGTCTTGAAAAGGATTTATTAGCTATCATCTTTTCTGAATCTATGAATATGGATAATTGTTACCACAATTTTTCACGTTTTTTTCACATATACATTTTTTAAAAGTTCTTGGTTCGTGGGGGAAAAGCAATTTATAAAGTAAACGCATTAAAATAAAAACAGCTAACATTCATTAAATGCTTAGTTTTTCTCAGGCAGAGTTCTAAATGCTTTTTATGTATTAGCTCATTTAACCCTTGTGGTAATTCTGTGAGACAGGGTAGAAAAAACTGAAAATCCGTGGAATTAAGGCCTGTTGGGAAGGTGGCATAGTTATTAACTGGCAGGCCTATGATCCAGACATAGGGAAACTGACTGGTTGCTCTTAAATGTAAGCTATATGTACTTTTTTTGTGAACTTGATTAGGTTCACAAAATCTGAATAAGCCACCAGTTTCTTAATTTCAGGCTTTATCGGCTGCAGTGCCTCATTTGTCTTCTTTACCAAATAATCTAAAGTCCTTCCCTCCAATTTAGATATGTAGATTTCCTGTATATGTAATATAAATTTTATACAATATGTGTGTATATAGACACATACAGAAAATTAGGCAAGTTTTAGAGGTGTTTAGGGAAATTCTGAATAGTATATCCCAGGAGAGTGTTGTGGAACCAGGGATAATTACCATAAATATTTCTTTTTGCCCAGATACACTTGGGAATAACCCAAACTGGCAGAATTTTATGTTATTAATGAATTTGATTCTTTAATTCTCTCCAGACTCGATGTGTCCATTTCCTTTAGGATTATTGTCGGTAAACACAACTGGCCTCCACTCTTCCTGGTTGAGCTGTGTAAATAATAATGAAATCCTTTCCAGTTTTTTTGTACTTGAATTTTATGACACAGAGATGGTCGCACAAAGCCACTCCTTCAACGACACTTGTTTTTTAACTACCATGTACCGACCACCTGGAGCATGATCTGATCGGGCTGTGTAGCCATCTCACACAAATGAAAACTCTCCACACCTTCTCCCATCTGTATCAGAATCTGGATTTACAAGCTGAAGATGGTCAAGCAGAGGGACTCTTAAATGTGAGCATAAATGAGGGTGAGGAAAAAGTGGGGCTCCTTTTCTGTTTCCTTCTTCGTCCAGAAAACACACTATATTCCCTCCTGGGAAGATGGCAAAAATGATATTAAATGAGGACAATGAGTCCATATCTGATAATCAGAGAAGTTTTTTAACCAGGGAAAATAAAAAGTCAATTAATCAAGATGGGGCATGGGGCGAATAAAGAAAAGTTAACCTTCATCCCTTGAAGTTTTGACTAATTTCTTTTCTCTTTCATTTTTTAATTTGACCGGTTATTTTCTCATGAGTAAATCTGCTTTTTTTTTTTTTTTTTTAATTTTTTTTTTCAACGTTTATTTATTTTTGGGACAGAGAGAGACAGAGCATGAACGGAGGAGGGGCAGAGAGAGAGGGAGACACAGAATTGGAAACAGGCTCCAGGCTCTGAGCCGTCAGCCCAGAGCCTGACGCGGGGCTCGAACTCCCGGACCGCGAGATCGTGACCTGGCTGAAGTCGGACGCTCAACCGACTGCGCCACCCAGGCGCCCCATCTCATGAGTAAATCTGCTTTTAAGACAGGCAGAAAAAGATATTTGAAATTCAATTATTCTTCCCTAAACTGACAGAAAAACAGTACTCTGAGTTTCTCTTTTTAATTTAAAAATATAGATGAGAAAGAAGAATGGGATATGATGGCTTCTTTCTATTTCACTCTCATAGAATTAAAATATTGAAGGTTTTTATTTCTTTGGTTTTATTTGGTTTTCCTTTATTGGAAATCATATATATATATATATATATGATTTCCAATAAAGGAAATATATATATATATATATATATATATATATATACACACACACACACACACACATGCATACATATATATACACACACATACATGCATACATACATACACATACATGCATACATACACACATACACACATAAAGACCACAGACATATATACACATACTTATATATAGAAATACACAACACACACATACATATACACATATACATATTTCTTTACTGAAAAAATACAGTAGGTCCAATAAAGACACACACACACACACACACACACACTATTTTTAATTACTCCTCTAAGGATTTTCCTTTAAATTAGAAAGAAGCTCATATCATATTCCATTTTATAAGCTCTATTGTTCTGTGCAGTAGTGTGTTTTTAGCACATCACTTCATTGCCCCTGTGCTCCCTGAAGTCAGAGCTATGGTTGTTTGTCAACTCTAACCTCAGCTCCTAGCACAGTGTCTGGAACAGTCTGTGCGAAAGAAATGTTTATTGGATGAATCCTTAAAACATGCTCCTACTTTTTTCCTCTTAAAATCCACTGAAATGAAACAAGTTTTGGCCTTTGAATTGTAAATGCACACAACACCTGTTTCTGATTTACATAGGTCTTGGAGGAAATAGTCTGATATGCTAACAAGGAGGTTTAGAGAAAGACTAGCCAGGAATGGAACTTCAAGGTATTATGATAGCTAATATCAGCTTCAATCATAGCAAAGTCTCATAGTCTCATTAGTGGGAAAAGGTCTGCACTTTGTCAAACAGTGTAAAGAGAGAAAACCAGAATGGGATCCTTTGGATAAGCTCATTTCCATTTCCTAATTACCCAGGGACAACTTCTGAGTTCATGCACTCTTTGTGCTCTTTCCTGGTCTTTCTTTCACCTCATCTTGGTGCTGACGATTCGGGCTTCCAGAGCTTATGAGTATATTGATCCAAGGGTAGGAAGAGGAAATGAAAGGAGACCAGAAAATTGGACCAGTGAAATTCTTATCAGTTCACAGGACTTTTTTTTTTAATTTTAAGAATGACAGATGCATTACATTTTATTATTGAAGAAAATGAAGTTCAAAGTTGTTTAGTTTCCTATACAGTGATGTTAAATAATTTGGTGTAATGCTGTAGCCCAAGCTTTCTGTATCTCCTTTTTTGTAGGGATAACTGACCACTGGCTACTTGATGTAGCCAATCATGAAATATGAATAATCCCACAACTGTTTTTTAATGTTTATTTACTTTTTCTTTTGAGAGAGAGAGAGAGAGAGAGAGAGAGAGCAAGCAGGGGAGAGGCAGAGGAATATAGGAATTATATATTCCTATATATATATTCCTATATATATATTCCTATATATATATTCCTATATATATATTCCTATATATATATTCCTATATATATATTCCTATATATATATTCCTATATATATATTCCTATATATATATTCCTATATATATATTCCTATATATATATTCCTATATATATATTCCTATATATATATTCCTATATATATATTCCTATATATATATTCCTATATATATATGGGCCATATATATTCTTATATATATATATATATATATAGGAATATAGGAATTATAGGAATATAGGAATATAGGAATTATATATTCCTATATATACATTCCTATATATATATATATTCCTATATATTCCTATATATATTCCTATATATATATATATATTTTCTTATATATATATGGGCCATATATATTCTTATATATATATATATAGGAATATAGGAATTATAGGAATATAGGAATATAGGAATTATATATTCCTATATATACATTCCTATATATATATATATTCCTATATATATATTCATATATATATATATATTTTCTTATATATATGGGCCATATATATTCTTTTATATATATATATATATTCCTATATATGTGTGTGTGTGTATGTATATATACTTCCTATATATAAATTATATATCTTTGTATATAAACACATATCATAACAAATTTAGGCCAGTTTTAGAGTAGCTTAGGGAATTCTGAGTGGTATTACCCTAAGAGAGTGTAATTGTACATACTATTGGCAATAATATCAACTACCATTATTGAGTTTATTACGTGCTGGACATTATGCTTATCACTTTTGGTGGTTTACTCTTTCACAAAATGCCTGGGAGGGGTGCTATTATTATTTCTATTTAGCAGAAGAGGAAATCATTTTAGAGAAAGCTTACAACTTCTAAGAGGCAGGGCTAAAATTCAAACCCAAGTTCTTCAGGACTTCACTCACTGGCCCCTCAGCCAAAACTACAATATCAGTACCTTATCATTATAATTCCTTCTCACATTGACAGTTCTCAGAGATGATGAAAGTGACATCTAAATGAAACACATAATGAGAAAGTGACTTCTAGATCTTTGAAATTGTGACCAGCACATCCTAGATGGTTTCAACCAGTATTCACATTTACAAAACATGCTCTCTTCTAAGTTAAATACAGACAATCATTGTCATTCTGACAACTACCCTCCACCCCTGTTTCTCTAGATAAATGACAGGAAGGTTCTGCATAAAGGGATTGATAATATCTGTTCTAAAATGACATTATCTCTTTCAACCAAACTAATTTTGCCCATCAGTCTGAGAGATCTGGATGGTGTCCTGAGACAGCTAGCCATAACAAGCAACCTTACAGAATATCAAATTTAGTGTTTGCCATGATTAAGTGGATGTAAGGAAACAAAAAAATTTCTGGCCACCAGAAAGGGTGTGGTGACTAATCCTATTCTTTACAATATTTAAATATCCAACTGCTATCAGGATCAAAATCAGAAACAACGTCTTTAGGGCCACAGCTTGCCAGAATTAGGAAATATGTTAAATGCTAATGTCACAGACAAAAACAAATCCTGTACCGTTAATATTTTGTGTGGGATTAAAATTCTCACCACCTTATTGCTACAGATGGTATAAGAGTCACCTCCCCAACTAAATAAATAACACACATAGCATATAATGTAATGAAATGTGCAAAAGAATGCTTCCAGTTATGTATCTAAAAGACACTCTTGGCTGACAATGTAATGATGTATCGAGTTATGAGCTCTCTTAGAAAACTGTTTCCTACTGTTGGCAAACAAAGAAGGATGCTCTTGTGTTGTTGTTAATGTGAGAGAGCAGGCAGGTTATGGCATCCTTTTGCACAGCAATACCTTGGTGGTGCAGAAGTTATAAAGACACAGAAATGTTTCAATATCAGGTCTAACTGATGGAAAAAGACTACAAAACTCTGGTCTTTAAGATGAGATTCCATGTCTAGTACTGGACATCCAGAAGATCAGTTAATTTCTTTTGAAAGATGACTCTAGATTTTGTTTTTGTTTGGAATAGAAGACTCAGGAGCGCTTAAGCCAGGGTTACCGCATGAGAAGCTAAATGTATTTTAGCGGACAAATTATATTTGAAAACTAGTTATATCTATATTGCAGGGTGATATTTCTTTATTCACATTTTTCTGTTTTTAACGTTTTTTACTTTTCAATTTTCTACTGCACACATTCGCTAAGCCTATTTAGTAATGTAATCAGAGCGATTTTCTGGTAGCCTAATTCAATAGATACCAACATGTAAAAAGATACAAATGAACTACAGGTGAATGTATATTTTCAAGTGTGTACATATAAACTTTAGACATCACAGCACAGCATGACACTGAAAATGAGCCAACTCTACCTTGCATTCTGGACAACCATGACTTGACTGCATTGATTCCAAGAGCAAGAGTGAAGGATATAACAGGCAAGTCGGAAAGACAGGAAGAAAAAAAGTTAGGAAGAGAAACAAAGAAGAAAATACGAGAATAATAACCAGAGGACCTATACCAGAACATATAAATAACATGAAGCAGAAAACAATCTCAGAGCTACAGTGAAAATAATACCTCCTAAATGTAAAAAATCCCAAGGCCTTGGATGCTGTAATAATTAGGAGTAATTTAATAAAAGGTTTACGAGTTGAATAGGGCAGCTGATTAGCTGCTTTTGGGGAGGAACCCACCCAGCAGGCTTGTTTTGTCTGACAAAATACTGGAGATGGCTTGAGATGGGGAGTTCACTCTGTATACTGGAATCCCCTGTTACTCACCCCAGAATGACTGACATATTCATATTACCTGTCTGCCCTTTCTGGTTACTCAAGTTTGCAATAGTCTAATTGAAACATATCATGTAATAAATAAAAGACAGGCACTCTCATATAGCATAAAAGGTGACACTCTCCAGGATACTATTAGAGAAGATAGAAAGTAAAAGACACTGCTTTATTTTCATACATTCATTAGCAAATGCCAATTAAAAATACACCCTAGGCAGTGATTTCTTCTTGCCCCATAATATTGTCATTAAATAACACTGAAGGTCTAATGACCCAATCAAAGGCAGAATGAAGTTATCAGTTTGTTGTTATGCTCACATGAAAAAAAGCAGCCAAATTACAGCTGTAACTAATTATGATATAAATGAACATAAAATAAAAACTCTCCTTTCCTCTGCTATATGGCTAGCTGGTGATCCTTATAAATAAATAAAATGCAATGATTTAAAAATAGAACCACAACACCAGCAATTCTAAGTTTCTAAATAAAATCAATGGGATAAAAGTAAAGGCTGCATCCATAATTAGATATAGTACCTAGAAATTTTCAAATTATTTTCTGAGTGTTATCTACATTTGATTTCCTAGCAAAACTATTCACTGGCTCCCTGCTCACCTTGGCTCTGTCAATGTCAACAAGAAAAAAATTAATCTCAAAAGAACTGGTGATCTGCCCGTGGTGATATAATTAGTCAACAACCAGCAGATTCAAAGGTAACGTATTAACTCTAACTTGGATCCTGTTCAAACAAACCAACTATAGTCATACAACATGTGTTGGTTGTATGATTTCAATGCTTTTAAATCAGTTGAGGTTTGTTTTATGGCCTGAAACGTAGTTTCTCTTGGAGAATGTTTCATGTGCACTTGAAAAGAAGATGTATTCTGCTATTGATGGGAAGAATGTTCTATAAGTATCAATTAGGTCTTCAAACCAATTAGGAAAATATTACGAGGTAATTGGGGAAATTAGGAATTATTTAAACATTTTAAAATTACATTGGTTGTATGTAGTATTATGACTATTTCTTTACAGAAAAAAGTTGTAATAGTTGAGATCTACTTTAAAATAATCTGTATAGGGGATTGTATAAGACATGATTGGCTAGGAGATGATAATTGCTGAAACTAAGTAATGAGTATGGGATGGGTAATTACATTATTCTTTCTACTCATGTGCAACAATACAAGTTTCCCAAATAAAAGGCAATATTCAAATGTTACTCAAGTTAAATGAAAAATGAAAAAAAATAAACCAGAGCTTTCAAATTACCAGCCACGAATTCTTCTTATCATACCTCCGACTGTTGATTATTTATGGTTCCAAGATGCAAATTTGGCTAACAGAAATTGTTCAGGTAAGGTATAATGATCTGTTGAGTCCAAATTACTGTTTTGAAACCAATCTTGAGTACTGATTTATATACCAGAACATAGCAATTTGCATTTATTATGTAAAAATTAAACATCTCTAAAGAGCACTTGCTTTATATGAACAGTTTATAAATCACATGAGATTCAGAGATATTTTTCATTTATTACCTAATATTTACCATACTTAGTAAATATTTATTTACTATTCAACATGTCAAATATGACTCTTATTTTATTTTATAGTTTTTAAAACACTGATTTGAAAATACGCATATAAGTAAGGATACATTAATAAGTCACTTAATGAACATGTAATGTGCTACCTAATAATATCTTATAAAATAAAACAGTAACTTATGAGTCTTGAACGTCAGTTTAAGAAATGCAATTGGGAAGATAAGCTAAGTCTCTAAATCTGCCACAAACAATTCTTTAAATGATTTCACAGTCCATCTGATGGGTTATAGTGGTTTCTAGATTCAAAATACTGATTGTTTCATCAAGACAGATTTTCTTATGATCAAGGCTCTCCTAGAACCCATTAATGCTTAATTACAAATTTTTATTTCCATCATATCTAATAGTTAGAAATAAATAAATATGACATGTGAATAAAACTAAGGAAGATATATTTAACTCTTTAAAATTAGAGACTAGAAACACCAACACTATTTTTGAATCCATGGGATGCAATACTTAGAAGACACTGTTTCTTCACTTACCCTCTCCCAGGAAGAAGGTACACTTTAACAAAGGGGTCCGAATAACCGTTGTTGTCTCGAGGGACAAGGTTTCTTGCTTGGAGAATATGGATTATGAGATTTCCAAGATCATAGTTGATTTGAAGCTTAAAGGGACATCAAAATAGTCCATGAAGATCATTTTGATGTTATTTTTAAAAAGCTACAATACGTTATTATTCAATAACTTACCAGCATTTCTTTTTATTCTCATGAGGAGCATCAACCCTCATTTCCATTTTATTTGAAACTGAACAGACTAGTTTATGCCTAATTTAATTGAGAACTCCCAGGCACATGCTAATAACTAGTAAGTGTGCTGTTCATTCTTTCCATGGGTAAAGTTCTGGCCTGTCTAAAATTCATTTAGAAGAAAAATCATACAGTAAACGCTAGTGACATTTTTACACCAAATTTACATTCCTAGAAAAATAGTAAATGTTGTTAGCATTCATGAATACAGTGACTAGGACATTGAAAATAAATTAATTGATAAATTTATTACAAAATGTCTTCTGTATTTCACCAAATGCTTAGCAGTAGGTGGAATTGTTATTTAAAGATAGAGCTGTTAGTCTGAAATGTAAGAATATTTAAGAATGTGCAGATTTTATCTCTTCCTGTATTACCCTATATAATCTATAGCTTTTCTTTTTCTGTGCCTGCTTTTCTAATAGGGTCAGAGATTAAGATAATAAAATCTTGTTCTTTAATTTTTAAAGCTGCACAGGAAAGAAAAGGGGCTGCTTCCTAGATTAGTGAATGGCTGTTACACAACTGTCAGTGAATAGGAAAAGATGAACAATTCAAATAAATATTTGAGAAGCCCACATAATCCAAAATCATGGAATTAACTAATTTTTCTCCTTCAAAATGTAAAGATTTTTATGGCATCATTTTGAATAAGCCTCAATTTTGCTTGATGCTGTTTTGGTTTATCAAATAATAGAAAGAAAGGGCTCTGCATTTCAGAAGAAAAAGATCCATAAATAAAGATACTAACCGAATTTTTAATAATCACACGAAACAAGTATGCTAGGCTTAATGTTGAAAATGGGGTAATTTAGACAAGTCAAACTCTATTTAAAATTTGGTAATCAAAATAATTCCTAACTGTAGCATAATTTTGGTCCAGTTGTATTTCGTGGCAGAAAAAGAATCTGCAATTGCTTCTCTCAACACAGCAAAAACTTAGACTTTGACCATCCTGAAAGCTATGTGCCATAAAAGAAAGTGCCATGAAGGAAGGGGAAAAAATGGAAAGTTCAGAACTGCAGTAACTGTGGACTCTAATGGAGTACTGAAATATGGAATTATTTGGCAGTTAATTTCACGGAGACTTAAAACAGCTTCCAAACTGTAAGAAGACATTCTCCCCCATTTACTCTTTTCTTCACCAGCCTTAAAGTTCACTTTTATCTGATGAGGCACCAAAACCACTTCTTATTGAAATGAAAACCTACAGGCTACCCTAAAAAGGTGCTTTTCAAAATTTATGCTGCAGCGCCTTAGAAAAATCTTAGGGCTGCTCAGATGTTGCTTCTGAGACAGACTGAGATGTCCCCAGGAACCCTCCACCAGAGCCACTCCAATGCTGGTAGACTTGGGTGTCCATGAAAGCTTCCATCTGCAAAAAGGTTTTGCTACAAGAAAATAAATAAATAAAACGGAAGTCACGGTCACGAGAAAATATTGAAAAAGAAATGAAAAGAGCCTGTGAGTTAAGAAGGAATATTATTAAATTTCCACTAGAGAATTAAGGATTACTGCTCAAGAGAAAGGAAAATAAAAGAAGAACAGACAATAACAAGCCATAAAAGAAACACAGCAAGTGCTGGTCCATGGGCAAGAGAGGAAAGAAAAAAAAAAAAAAGGCAAGAGAGAACAAGCTATGAATCAGAAACTCAGAAAATCTAGCATTTTGTCTGCTTGTGAAATAAGGAAAGATCAGGTTGGGTTTTCTGAAAAAAGGAAACAGTTGGGGTGCCTGGGTGGTTCAGTTGGTAAGCGTCCGACTTCAGTTCAGGTCATGTTCTTGGGGTTCGTGGGTTCGAGCCCCGCGTCGGGCTCTGTGCTGACAGCTCAGAGCCTGGATCCTGCTTCATATTCTGTGTCTCCCTCTCTCTCTACTCCTCCCCTACTCACACTCTGTCTCTCTCTCAAAAATAAATAAACATTAAAAAAAAAAAAAAAAGAAAAAGAAAAGAGGAAATAGCGAGACTGCAAGATGTGCAGCACAGAGGTGACCAGGCCCGCGCTGCTGGGTCTTGCCCAGCAAGGTGCCTGCATTCTGCACCTCTTTCCATGCCATTCTCACCCTCCACTTTTGCTTTCATCAGTGGGAGCCTAGATGATCATTGCATTGATTTCTTTGTCTTTGTGTCCTCCCTTTATAAGCTTTCCTTACACAGGCCATTGATGTATGAAATCTTACTATATATCCCTTTTAATTAGTCTCCCTTATCCAACATATTTACCGATTGCCCTACTGCAGTGGCTAACAAGAACCCCCAGCTTGTGTGCAAGGTTCTTTTTAATTTGGTTTCAACTTATCTGTACAGGAGCATTTCATTGCAGAAAAGCCGATGTCTGCCTTTTATTATTTCTGCCAGCAGAACCTTTCCTTGAAGCATTGCTTCTTCCAGGAACACACTCCCCCTTTCTCTGGGCTGATCCACAAATTAGTTCAAGTCTGTTGTCCTTTGTGAAGTCTTTCATGAAAATCTCCTCTAGAATATGTTGGAGACGCAGCTAAGACTTACTGTGCTCTTCCCCTTGTCTAAAACTTACTGTCTTCAAATATTCTTATTTTACATTGTGTCACTTTTTTCT
Organism: Lynx rufus; assembly: GCF_022079265.1. Lineage (NCBI taxonomy): Eukaryota > Metazoa > Chordata > Mammalia > Carnivora > Felidae > Lynx > Lynx rufus. Next base: position 87,787,872 of record NW_025814856.1, read on the forward strand.
ACTTGATTTTTCTTATCTATCCAGGATTACTTTTTGGTATTATCGAAAGTACATTTTTTAAAACATTTTTGACGATGACCCACAGTGAGAAATATGGGTTATGATACAATACACACACAGAAACACACACGTATAGAACTAAAAAAGATAGTGATTTACACTATTTTTCTTCTGTTTTCCTAGTCAAAATCCCCTACGTTGATTTTACAGATTACAAATTGGTTATGACCCCTGGCATGAAAAACACTACTGTAGGAAAATTGTTTAGCAATTATGTAACAATTGTTGGTAGGAGGAAGAAAAGAGGATAGCATTAGACTCATGAAACTCTTAAAGAGGAATCTACACATTTCCAGAACAATCTGTCCTGTTTGAAACACATTCAACAAGTATAAACTGAGACATAAAACTTACTGATTCTGCTAAGGCATCATGCAGATTTCAAATTATAGAATTCTATACATATAATTAGATTTTATAAACTGTATATTGTACTAAGATATTGTTCTATAATATTGTATTCTTCCTGTATGTGTTACATGCACATATAAAACAGGAAAAGTTCTAACAGTGTTTGCGATTTCAATAGACCAGTGAGGGGAGAAGAAACAGCCGAAGAAGATGGTATAATGATGATTTTTAAAAAAAATTCTCCTACCTGAATTTCCCCTGTAATTGGATGAGAGACAACCTTGGCTGCATCAGTAGGCTGCAATAATAAGAACATATATTAATGGATAAACCCCTCATAAAATTTACCATTTCAACTTCCTTGTGAAATTAATTTCTATTTGGTCAGAGCACACTGTCTGGAAAATGTATTTCATCCATTTGGCGGCTTCAGATTATGGTATCTACTTACACGTCACAACGTGTGTTTGATTTTACAGATACATAAATCTAGTTTTCATTTTGTTCAGCCTGTTTTGAAGTTATAATTTTATACCTGTAGGGCTGTATTTCCAATTACTCAATGAAATGAATACTTTGGCTTAAAGCACTCGATTTAAATATTTTACAGGTTTTAGCGATCTTTCGCGAAACGACAAAGACACTGTTTCTAGACAGTGACCGCCTAGGAGCACAGACGTCACAGAAGCCCGTTCTTGCTGGCCTTCGATGGGTGTAAACCCCACTCTGCTCCCTTCTGGAGTGAAGCACCCAGGCAATCACTTCTTAATATTTCACATTCCTTAATTACAGTTCTACCCTATTCCAAGCAAGTTCTCACTTCCTTAAGAAGTTCCTTATGTCAGTAAAGCCTTAAAACAGTTAGGAATGTGATGTGATAAACTGGTTCAGAATGCTAACAAAAATGACTGATTGCTGACTTGTTATATTTCAATGCAGAATTTGTACAAAAGGAGAGATGATGTTCTGGACTCCAGGTCTACAACAGAATTTCAGGCAACATGGCATCAACACAGGGAGATACTTACTAAAACGGAGGCCAGCCTGCTACGCTCAAAGTAAAGCCCTGTCTGCCTACATGTACATAATATTGGCTTTGTTTTAATAATTAACCTGAAAAGGAAAGATCCATAATATTTAGGTGGATATGCTTGTTGTCACCTTTTCCTTTATATTTTTATCTTGGAAATGAGAGCAATCCAAAGAAGACAGCTATACTCCAGGTCTTGTGTTATGAAATAACTAAGGAATGAAAATGTAATCTTTGGTAAAATTACAGAGTTGAGGTTAAATTTTCCAGGCCATGTATCCTTTATTTAGTTCAGCTCATTATTAAGAATGTCCATTCGTTAGGGGCGCCTGGGTGGCTAGGTCTATTAAGCATCTGAGTCTTGATTTCAGTTCAGGTCATGGTCTCAGAGTTCATGGGTTCGAGCCCTGCATCCGGCTCTGTGCTGATAGGGCAGAGTCTGCTTGGCATTCTCTTTCTCTCTCTCTGCCCCTCCTCCCACTTGTTCTCGCTCTCTATTTCCCTCTCTCAAAAATAAAACATTAAAAAATGTCCATTCATTAATACTGAAACCATGTTCTGGCTGCAAAAGATAACCTACCAGTTAGTGACCAATTATATTTACTTAAAAATTATTTTACTGTTTAAATTTAAAGAAAAGCAAACTGAATCTAGAAAAAGAAGGACAAAGAAGTTTCTAGAACTATTTCTATCTTGATTAAAAGACAGGGGTTTTCCTAAGATCAGTTTCCTTTGCATTCCAATGAGGAAAACTGGAGAATAACTGACATAAAAAGTAAAAACACAAGCCAAAAAGCAAAACAAACAAACAAAAAAACCCTCACAGAACACAAAGCTAAGTGATTACTGGTAACTTATTTTGATTTCTTTTTGACAATTGTAGATCATTTGACATGTAATCATGCAATATCACTAAATTCAGGGTTGAGTAGAAACTTATGGACCATTTTTAATTGTTCTGGGGTGTGGCAGTAAAATCAAAAGGGTGTGGAGGGATATTTTAAATTATGGAAGGAAAGAGATCAGTATCTATGGGATACGGAGCAAACTACCAGCTCCAGGTAGTGACATTTCCAGATTAGAGCTAGCTACTTTCCTTTAAAGGATGCCATATCTTTCTGAGGCTGTTTTTAATGATTACAGTGATAAAAAATGTTCTTCATGGAAATCAGTGATACAAGTGTGGAACAGGCAATCACTTTGGTAGTGTGCAGTCTGATTTCACGGTTTGAATAGTTGTACAATGTCCATGAGCTGCACAATACCCTAAAGATGTGTAATGAAACAAATGCATTATTTTTATTTCATTTTATATATATTATTTTTTCCAATGGCTACTCAGATATTAGGACATAAACACGAATTAAGTATATAATAAATAAAACTGTTTTAGGTATATCTTTGGGCATAAGAGACCCATGAAAAAAACTAGTGAGATGTTAAGGGCGCTCTGACCAGTAAGGTTTGGGAGATCAATGACCTATTTCATAAGAACATTTAAAACTAATGAGTACTTTATTTTATTCATTTATTTTAATTTTTTTTAATGTTTACTTATTTTTGAGACAGAGAGAGACAGAGCATGAACAGGGGAGGGGCAGAGAGAGAGGGAGACACAGAATCAGAAGCAGGCTCCAGGCTCTGAGCTGTCAGCACAGAGCCTGACATGGGGCTCAAACCCATCGTCCACGAGATCATGACCTGAGCTGAAGTCGGACGCTCAACTGACTGAGCCACCCAGGTGCCCCAAAACTAAGGAGTACTTTAATTGAATCATTTGTTTATAACATGACTTTCAAGAAAGCATTCAAACTTCAAAGATAAACTGAAGAAGGTTTGATTAAAATGTCAGACACAAAACAGCTTGAGGTGATAAAATAAAAATTTTGGAGATAAAAATTCATAGTGAAATAGCTTAAGCAAAATAACAATTTGATAAAGTCATATACATAGCTTATATAACAAACATATATTTAAATAATTTAGATGCATATTTTACTTACATTTACTCAGAAGAAACCATTTGGAGCATTATTACCAATTAATAATTACTTATGAATAATCATTTAGAATATTTACTAGACGGTGTTCTAAATATCTAAGTATATAATTATGCCAACTATATTTAAATATTTAGTCTTAATACATTTCTTACACTAATATTTTATAATTTAATACCTAGTCTCATACCTAATGAAAACACAAAAAAGTTAAAACTATAATTCTGTAAATATTCTGAAGAATATATGACAAGTGCCAGTGATGACTTAGTTCACAATATTTACTTATTTATTTTATTATTGTTCTGTGTAAGCCCCTCCACTATGTGCTTAAAAAGCATAAAAAAAAAAAAGAAGTGGTTTTTGGTTCTTAAGGAACTTGCAGCCTAATTGGGAGGATAAAATAAGAAAACTAGTAGCTACAATCAAGATACAAAATGCATACATAAAGATACATACATAAAGTATGGGGCACTTCGGAGGGAGGAGAAAAGGAAGAATGGATATCTTCTGATTTTAAGGCAGGATTGGAATATGGATAGATTTCATGGATGAAGGCTTCCTGTTGCTCTTATTTCATTGGACACTGAGGAGCTATCCAAAAAAAGGTCTGTGGAAAGTAGGAATGAGCTGGCAACTCTAATATACAGAGTATTTGTTAGCAAGGTAATTGTAAAGACTGAACGTTATGCTTACTGTGATAATCTCCCAAGGAAAAGCCCTTTTAGACTGAGTAGGATAGGGTCCTAGGCACAGGTGAGGCTGTCAAGATTCTAGGTAGCAGGGATACATTTTAAACAGGTTAGTGACCCAATCAGGTCACTGTGCCACAGATCAGCTGGAGGGTAGTTTGAGAATGAAGAGAGAACGGTGAGTGGAGTTGCAAGTAATGAGTGCAATAATGTTGGAAAAAGAAATAATGCTTTGCTAAAGAAAACTGGTGGGTTCAGAGAAGGCAGAAACTTACTAGAGACTTAATAGAAAATCAGAATTCTGAGGATTAAGATTCAGTGACTAATCAGACATTGTGAATGAAGAGAAAAGAAGAGAAAATGAAGGTCTCAAATTTTTACTTAATTTCCTGGGAGGATGGTGATGTCAGGTGCTGAAAAAAAAATTAGGATGAGAAACTTGTAGAACTATAATGTCCTCAGTGTGGAAACTTTGCAAGCCGACTTTCTCATTTCTTGTGTCCTACCTGGAGATACTGAGATAGGAATGAGAAATATCGGTCTGTAACTAAGAAGACAGGGAGCCTCCATGAGGTAATTCTTGAAAACTAACACCTAACTGTATGTGATAAATTATAATTGTGTTAAAATTTGTATTGAAATTGAATCTAACCATTCTTGAAATTGTTCTTTGTGAAGCCTTGCTATATTTATTTTGGGACACACCGTCCTGTGATGCAATGATTAAGATCATCCTACCTTTGTTGTTTCTTTCTGAATAAAAGGGATTTGGGGGGACATCTGCTGTGTTTTTATATTTGGTGAAACAAACTTTGTTTTCTGAAGTCCAGTCAGTTTACCCAAGCATAGCCTGTCCCTCCCAGGCATCTTACCAAGTAAAGAGAAATCTTCATTTATGTTTAAATAAAAGAAAACTTTGTCAAACATATTTTTAACCATAATAAGAATTTCTTCATTATGAATGAAATCTATGAGGGAAAAGTTACAAACTGTCTACATTTTCATCCACTTTTCTAAGGTTCAAAACCTTAGAACCTTAGAATTCTATGGTTTTTTTTAATTCACTAGTATCTTGGAAATTATAATGTTAGAAACATTTATTACAAATGAAGACTTGCAAAAAGGGAAAATTTATTAGTATGGAAATAGGGATACAATTCAAAATGGCAATTCTATATTACTGGTTTTGTTTATTTCTTATTGTCCTAAATTCTCTTTATCTCTGTGTCCTTTTTACCTTTTATTTAGATTATCAAACCCAATTTAATGTGTAACTTATTTCCAAAAAGATGCAAAGCTAATGTTTCATACACAAAGAGGCTCAAATTGATGCAACCACTATACAGAAAAAGAACCAGGAAACAGGGAGCATTAGACACACTTTTCAAGTTCCTCATAATAATAACTGCTAAAATATTTTAAGAAATATAAAAACACATCATCTTCATGAACATTTTGCTTGGTCATATATTCAGAAATGGCAATTTTTTGAACCAAGAGATCATTAGGAAATGAAAAATCACAAGAAAACGATATCGTCTTTCCTTTGTCCTCGTCTGAATAAGGAGCTAGAAAACAAGTAACTTAGAGGTCATACTGAACAATTCTCACCTTGCTGCTGCCGTGTTTCTTTTTGCTCACTGAGGGTGACCCCGGTTGCCCAGGGCTGGGGACGGAACTGGATCCTGCTGATGTTGGACCTGAATGAACGTGAGATCCTTTCTCAACAACGGACGACAGAACCAGTGGTGACTGCTGTAATGAGACCTTCTGGAGCTCTGCTGCCAACTGCTTAGGATCAACCCCTGGGGATTTTGCTTTCTCCACTACAACAAAAAGAAATGGCTATGTATTTCTCAGGTTCATAGGCACTTAACACCATGGAACTTACTTGGGTTCTAGGTGACAAGGTAACGTACATTCACAGATGTATGAAAATTTCTACAAGCCACGGTCTGTTCTTTAGTGCAGTAACCCAGACTCTTAGAATGCTAGCTGCAGCATAGAAAATTTTCAATAAATATTTGTTAAACGAAGAAACAAGTGATCATGCTACAATTAATGAAACAAGTGTTCATGCTACAGCTGATCAACATTTATAAGACTATAGTTGTTTGCTAATACAGTTAAATCTATTTCATCATGTACTTATGAAATTAAATGTTGATTTTTTTTATTCACCATTAACAGCAATCAAAAGGTTCAAGAATAAGTGCCCCATAATCCTAGGCTAAAAGGAATCGAGTATTGTCTAAAAATAACCTAAAACTGCAAATAAATGGCTCCATGGATTCCTTTGAAGGGATGAATTTATTTTTATTTTTTATTTTATTTTTTTTTTTAATTTTTTTTTTCAACGTTTATTTATTTTTGGGACAGAGAGAGACAGAGCATGAACGGGGGAGGGGCAGAGAGAGAGGGAGACACAGAATCGGAAACAGGCTCCAGGCTCTGAGCCATCAGCCCAGAGCCCGACGCGGGGCTAGAACCCACGGACCGTGAGATCGTGACCTGGCTGAAGTCGGACACTTAACCGACTGCGCCACCCAGGCGCCCCTGAATTTATTTTTAAAGAATTCAAAATGTGAACTCACATAGCCAGAATTCTGTATGAATTTCTTTAATGGGTCTAATACACAAATACGTGTTTCCCTAGAAGGCTAAAAACGTAGCTGCAATGCTTTGGTTTTGTTTACAATTACAAAAATAAACATTGATTAGCCTAGAAGTACATTTTTGCCTACGCAGTATCTATGCTCACATCCTCATCTAGAGCTACACCTGCCTCTACAACGATGTTTCCATTTACATCGACGCCTTTACCCACAGTTGAAAGCAGATTACTTTCACCTACCAGCTTTCGGTGGCTCATGAAGCTCCAGGTGCTGGGGATTTTCAGAGTCTGATAGCATATTGAGGTCCCTAAAAATTAAAACAAAGAAATTGAGAAAGAAGTTGAGGAAACCTGAGACAAAAGTCCCTCTTTTCCAACTACCCTGAGTTTTGTTTTTTTTTTTTAGTAGGTAAATGAGAAGTGGTTAATGATATAAAGCAATTTCCAAGCATGCTCACCCTTCTAACCAAATATATACTTGCAATGCTGTTAAAAGTCAGCTGATAAAAATGATTATTTAAGGTGAAATCTTTATGGATTAAACATAAGCTCATTTTGAAATACTATACACACACAGGAAACCTAAATGGGTTTAGGCTTTCGTTTAAATGAAGCATGTTTCAATAAAAGCATGAAAGGGGACAGCTACTGACAATATCAGAAACAAAATCAGCTGAATTCTTACTATGCTTTAGATTTTGATTCTGAACACAAGAAATCTATAAAAACTTGTATTCACTTTATGTTCTAATTATTGAAAATCTTGCTGACTGGCAAAGGTTCCACCTTAACAATTTTAAATTAAAAGAGCCATGAATAGCCAAAAAAATGGAAACAAAAAGATGGGGAAAAACTCACAGTCTTACACATATTTCTGCTTCCCCACTTTGCTGACCAATGATACTCTGCACTTCTTCATATGTTTTAGAAGTTAAAGGAATTCCATTCCATTCCAACACTTGCATCCCTAAAAAGACAAATTCAAGTATAAAAAAAAAAATGTGTCGTATTTCTAGTCTGGGTCCACAGGGCAGAGAAGACACACAGGGCTCTGCATTTAAAAACCAACTCAGCACACCATTTCAGAGACCATCAGTTCAAAGTTCTTTGAACAGTAATACCACAACCGCATGTAGTTTGATTTCATCATTTACCAGAACACATTAGACCTGTGTAACATAACATGCAAAATGTTGCGTCTGAAATCTATTAAACATTACCAAACACATGCATTATGTTCACACTGCTTTCAGAAAGAAAACATCATTGAATATATATTGCTCAGGCCAATCTTGTGTAGGAAAAAAAAAAAATCACAAGCAGCAATATAATTTCTCCATGGGGAACAAGTATCTAGAAGAGTATAAACTTCCATATTCCATCATGGAATGGATGGGAGAGGGGAAAAAAAGTGATTAGTAGTTTGTTTTGAGGCTCTCCTTGAGAAATTTGTACTGCTTCAAGTTTGCTCAGATAATACAGATTTCCGCGGGGTATGTTTTTCTTTTTCTTCACTGCATGTAAGGTGTTCCTGAGTACAATCGGCAGGCATGTTACAGACAAACCGGCTTCATGGGTGGGGGAGGGGGAGGGGGAGGGGGGAAGCGGGAGGAGGGGTGTGGCCTGTGTAGAAGCACACGGCCCTGTGCTCAGAAGGGCCCACGCTTGATTTAATGCTTCGCTGTTGTCATTTCGAAACTCTTAATAACGTTTCAAGAAAGAGCTCTGCGTTTTCTTTTTGCACTGGATCGCATTGATTATGTTGCTGGACTAATTACAGGGCATTTCGTGTTTCCTATCTAGAAAGATAATTTTCGCTTAAAAAAAGTAGTAACATCATACTTCAACATTTTAAATTCCGTGTCTTTCATCTATTTTATATGAGCTGTCAAAATAATCTAGGGGGGCATATTTGGCAAGAATCACCTGGCTCTACTACGTAGCTATGGGAAATGGATATAAATTAGATGAGACTATCCAAAATCATAGTGCCCCCAAATTTGTGAATGCTACCAGCTTTACCTAAGAAAATATCGTCTGCCCTAACTAGGCTTTATTTAAATAAACAGAAATACTTGTTGAATAATTAGGTTTTCAATGAGCTTCAGAGAGGTCTATGTGAAAGTCCCTACTGCTCACCAGTGCCTTCCGTGGAAAATTCCAAACAGAGCTTAAGTCTTCAAAAGTTTTAATGATTTTGATATACATTGGAAAGCATATTGCCAGTTGTAAACAAGTAAGGGAAATACTTTTACTACAGTGAAACGGCAAAATAAGTCCATAAAAACGTCCACAATAACACAACAAAAATGGCTTTTCTATAACTTACTCCAAAGAAGACTTTACCTTCAGACGGGCCTTAGGTTTTAATTCAATAATCCCAGGCTGTTGTACATATAAAATGAGAAAATTACAGAAAAGACAATGATGATACCACTAAAGAAAAATTTAGCACAGCAAAAGGAAGAGCACACTGAAAAACCCACTCTTCTAAAAGTCATGATAAAGAGTATATTTATGTAGAGACCATCTTGAATTGAAACAAATTATAGTGTTATAATTGCATTGTCGCTTTTCGGCAAGAGAAGATTCTATGAAAAGAAGTAGCTGTTTAATCTTCATGCCTCTTCTCTTGATTAATTTGCTCATTTTTCACCTCTCAAAACAAAGGGGCAAATTTACAAAGCATGATTATCCAATGAAATTTAAAATGCTTCTAGTATTAAAACAGGAAAGCTAGTTAGGGTCGTTAATACAATTGCTGAGAAAAATATACAGATAACTGGAAATCTGGCCTATAATATACACATGAGGTCATAAGCTGCACCATCTGTTCTGTTCCCGTGGTATACCAGCTGAACTTCTTTTCTCTTCATTCAGTTTCCCACCAGAGCTGGTGCAGGACTGCGTTTCAAAAGATTTTGCCAGCACTTTAAACTTTTTATTCTTGGTTCCAATGGTGAGCATCAGATGCTACAGGGAATGCCATCATTTAGTAATACCTTCCTTATCCATTGCCTCTCCAACTCTCTAAAATCCTACAAGAACCATACTAAAATAACCACGTGAATATAACCAATCACTCCTTATTAATTCATAACAAGGTTCTAATAGTTGTGAGAATGGAGTATGGTATGATTTCAAATACAATGTTCTGGAAAGTGTTAAATGAAGAATCCTACAAACTATTTTAAAATGCAGGTAAAAATTTGTTGAATATGACCAGGCTATACGGAGGTTCACTAAAGTAGTATTTTATCACTTAATTGACTTGAATGGAAGCATAGCCAATCTTTAAAAAAAAAAAAATTACATTTTATTTATTTTTGATAGAGAGACAGAGCACAAGTGGGGGAGGGGCAGAGACACACACACACACACACACACAGAATCTGAAGCAGGCTCCAGGCTCTGAGCTGTCAGCACAGAGCCCGACGCGGGGCTCGAACTCACAAACCGCGAGATCATGACCTGAGCTGAAGTCGGATGCTCAGCCGACTGAGACACCCAGGCGCACCAAAGCATAGCCAATCTTAAGAAAACTTTTTATTGACTTTGTTTTAGAAATAATTCCTGGAAGACAGTGTATATATGAATGGTTATATCTATTATTTAGCATTATGAGCATTTATGTTTTCTTTATTGTAAATTATATCAACATGTATGTTAATGAATTGTTCAACTTTTAGACTGTCCAGGTGATGTTTCGATTATATCCCTAGAAAGTACTTATACTAATAACTCTTAACAGGAAAACTAAGATAATTTGAATTTTTATTAAATGTGCAACAGTTCATGACAGAATTTGCTGCTCAAAATCTTACACTAAACATGTTATTAAAAACAAAAAAAAAGATAATACATTTAAAAAAATTAAAAATTAAAGAAAATCAATCAACATAAAACTTTCTCAACTATGTGTTTTTATAACTTCTGGGATTACCTAACTTTATATGCTCCTAAAACTATTATATACTATTCTTTGTAGTATAGGATTTCATGTATGTTATTTCTGTCCATATTTAATATTTAACATTACATCACAAACATCTTATGGATTACATTTATTGAGTTAACAGTTGAAATCTCAGAGGTATATCCAAATGTGTATCACACAAAACCCGATGACTTTTTTTCCCCCACAACTATTTTTTTTAGCATTTAGCATGCAGCAGGCACTCCACAGTCACTTATGTGATGATTACCACTTTATAGCTAATATTTGATGTTGCCATAAAAATTCATAAAAATGATACTCTACTAGAAAGACAACAGAAATATCTTGGCAGTTAGTAAAATTAAGATAATTCACAGAGAAAGAATTTTATTTTATTTTTCAATATATGAAATTTATTGTCAAATTTGTTTCCATACAACACCCAGTGCTCATCCCAACAGGTGCCCTCCTCAATACCCATCACCCATCCTCCCCTCCCTCCCACCCCCCATCAACCCTCAGTTTGTTCTCAGTTTTTAAGAGTACAGAGAAAGAATTTTAAAAGTGTCATAAGTATATACAAAATAGACCCCAGACTCATCAGTGATTAGAAAGTACGAATTAAAGCAATGATGAGGTACTACTTAGCTCTCATCACATTGCAAAAAGTTTAAAATCCAGAAAATGCCATGTGTTGACCAAGATGTAGGATTAGGGGACCCTGACTCCAAGGGAGATTATACTTGCTGGATGCTTGTTCAGCTTCACCCTCATTCTACATCAGATGAAAAGAAAACAACTGCGTGATTACAATGTACAAACATGTAATTATTTTAATGGGAATGGATAAGTGCATCCCTCTGGAGGGCAATGTGGCAGAACATCATTAAATTATACACATGTACACTCTGTGACCCAGAAATCTTCTTGTGTGTCTATTTGTAGGAGGGGGCAGTATCAGGAGAAATGGACAATGAGAGCACAGTAAATGCTCAAGATGGAAACCCTTGGCAGAGGGTGCAGGAAAAAGGCCGTAACAGGCATTAACACCAAAAGGTGGATCCATCTTAAAGCCATTTGCCAAGTAAAAGCAAGTGAGAAACAGGATCTGGTCTATAGGGCGATGATGCTTTATTTACATTAAAATGACATTTGTACCAATTAACATTATATATTTTACAAAGATGTCAGAAGTATCAGAAATTATAATAGTTGCTCGTGAACAGAAGAAGGGAATGGAAAAAGAAAATGAGATGAAAGAAAATGAATGAGTTAATAAATGAACAAACACAAAACCACACACACACTCATATACGGGACACTTACATGAACCAGTGAGGCCGGTGTGCTATGGAATGAGAATTAATACCACTGGGGTAACAGAACAGAACAAAATAAAACCAAAACCTAATTTAAAACTACATGTATATGATAAATTAATCAAAATTGATTGCTTTGTACATTTTCTCCACTGATATTATTAACCATGACTATAGATTAATTTCTTAAATCTGAACATTTGCTCTCAAAAATCCTTTATAAACTAGCAACAGCAGCAAAAACTCAGCTGAAATGTTTGTTGGCCCTGGCTTTCTAAATGGTAAACAAATCCTGCAAGTTGAGCTCCCGGGGTCCTATATATTGTCCACATGAGCTATACTAATTATTCATTCATCTTCAAGTTAGGCAGTATTAATACACAGAAACAGAGATACAGAGAAATAAATAGATAGATGTATTTTATTCTTTTATAAAGTTACTTTTTAAATATTTTACAACTTTAACCACTTTATACATTAACATGAAGGGAAAGAAAGAAAAAAAAAGGTGGAAGAGAGGAAACTCAGGAAGGAAAAATAGAGTAGATGAAGGGTTTCTTTGGTAAAGAGAAAAAAGGGAAAAAATAGTATTTGAATGGAGTTCTGCTTATTTACAGAACAAAGGACACTGTCTCCACTATGATAAGACATTAAAAACCCAGATGTATTTTCCTGTGAAAAGTCATCTACATGCATAAATCTTCAGGTTACAAAGTATCTTCTTGAATAGCTAATCTCATAATAATGTTGCCATTTTTGTCATTGACAAAACTCTTGTAACACATGGTTTCATCATAACTTAAAAGAGAGCCTCAGTACATAAAATGTATAAACATGGGGCTACTTTCATGGAAGCAATCTCTATCTGCCTGTTTTACCCCTCCTCACTCTCCAGTCCCCATTCTAGAAGTATCCTTAGATGCTTGTAGGGACCTTGTTTCTCTGGTCTACCTGAATGAGTTGAGTTTAAAATGACCTCGTGGCTTGAAGAAGGCTTTGGGACAATTTCCATTAATGAGGACATTGCTACATTAAAAGAAAGAGCTACATTAAAAGAAACATGATCTGAATTTTATTTTATTGAGAATGTAGTCTGAGTTTCTAAAAAAGACTACAATAAAATTTTGCATTTTTAAAAAGTCATAATTTAATAATGCTTTCAAATGCAACAAAGTGTGTGTGTTTGATACTTAGCATGAACAAATTAAAATCTTCCCATGTTTTAATATGTATTATTCTCAGAAACAATGTGTTTTGTAAACACATCAAAAATGTGTTTTGTAAACCAACATGTTGCTGGTAGTTGACCATTGATATCTTCTGTTCTCCATAATCAAATTTGGAAATCTCCAAACACAATAGGAAGGCTGTGACCTTCAGAAAACTGGTTAATTCGCCATATTGGCTTCCTTCAGGGAGATTATGTTGCTAGATCACTGTTTTAATTTACTCATACTCTATGAAGGGGAAAATACTTTGTGGCACAATGAAAAACAAATGAACAACAACAACAACAAAACCCCTGCTTGTTTACAATTTATGAAAATGTAATTTTTGAGCTGGAGCTTTATATGAAGATTTTTCTTTTAAAGATTTTTTTCTGTCAGCGCAGAACCCCACTCTGGTGCTGGATCTCACGAAACATAAGATCATGACCTGAGCTGAAACCAAAAGTTGGACACTTAACTGACTGAGCTGCCCAGGCACCCCTGTATGTGGAGATTTTAACAAACATTTTGGATCCTGAAATTTCCACATTGTTTTTCATTATTTGTCCTTATTTACAACTTTTCCCTCTATATACGTTAAGACTTTAAAGCACAGCAATCATGTCATCTAATTTTTCTCTTCTGCATTCCCCACATTTCCTCTCACTGCCCATTGTGGCTGTTCTCAGTTTCTTAAAAAAAATTTTTTTTAACATTTATTTATTTTTTGAGAGACAGAGCATGAGCAGAGGAGGGGCAGAGAGAGAGAGGGAGTCACAGAATCCACAGCAGGCTCTAAGCTCTGAGCTGTCAGCACAGAGCCTGATGCGGGGCTCGAACTCATGAGCCGCGAGATCATGACCTGAGCTGAAGTTGAACGCTTAACTGACTGAGCCACCCAGGCACCCAGTTCTGTTTCTTTAGGCTGGTGTTGGCTCCCTAGGGCCCCCATGGCATTACCCTATCTAGTTTGTCTTCTCTGGGCATTTGCTACCTTTGGTTCTGGATTGGTTAACTCAGGGGTTGGAACATTCAATTTGTAGTCTGAACCTAATTTTTGGTTTAAACTTACATGCCAAACAACGTACCTAGAGCTAACACCATTCAAACTCAAAGCTGTTTTCAATCTAAAATACCAAAAATTTAACTCTAATAAACTATACATTTTAAAAAATGTGATAGATCACAATTTCCTCTCTTCACGGTATAGAGATAATAGAATTAAACTCATTAGAATATTTAATGTAAATTTTATAAATACACATTCTTCCAATTTTAGTAGTATTAAACATACATATATAGGAGGTTTGGGGTAACTTCTAATATTTTGCTTTAAACTATTGTAGATTTTATATTGCGTTAACAACAAGCCCAACATAAATGAAGCAGATTGGGAAGCAAAAGTAGATGCTATGATAATACTATTTATAGGAGTTTTTTGGCTAATGTTATATAGCTTAGCTATATTTTTAAATAGCTCATAATTAAAGAAGTTGAATTATCTTATTTAAAACTGTCATTAATTTGGAGTATGGTCAAGCAATTCGTTTTCCATGTTTCTTCTGTCATTCACATTTTTTATGAATAATAAGCAATTAAAATAAGCAAAATATGGCTTGAATATATAAGTTCTTGAATGAAATTAATTTACAAAATAAAAAATCCTCATAACAGTGTAAACAGAAGAAAACATCTAAGAAACATCAAAGACTACAGTTAAACTGTCTGGGCTTACCCACTCTCGTTTTCTAGGCTGAGTACCTCGAGTTATTTAAAATCCATGGCTTCTACAATCACAGATCTAAAACAGATTTAGTGTCAATCATAAAAAAAAATAATAATTACGAAGTAGATTATCACATAATTTGCCATATTAATGGTCAACAATAAAAAGGTCACTGGAAAAGAATCACACAGATAAACAGTGTTGTAAGCAGGTCACAACTATTTTATAGACTCAACGTTATAAAGCAAGCAATATCCTTGTGGATGCGCTAGTTTTCGTCTCTTACAGAATACATTAGAATTCGGTGAAACATGAGGTGGCGTGGCTTTTCTAATATTACAGTTAGTTGACGGTAGTGCAGAAGTATGACTTCCGTCTATCTCTTAGGTGAATGCTAGTATCAGCAATTAGAAGATCTAATTCGGTTTACGCCAACTAAACCTATCTCATAGCCCACTAAATATAAATGGTGTTCAAATATGTAAAACCTAGCACAAAGAACACATATTATTTATAATGCCTTTTTCATTATAATAAAAAGATAACTTAAACATTGTTTTAATTATGTATATGACAATGTTATTTGAAGAGTTGGATGTGCAGAAAATGAAGACATTGTTGAACAAAGTTTTTGTAGAATACACCATTTATGGTGGATAAACAATATCAACTTGGAACGAACAAAAGGCTGACTGACTCATCTCTTTTCTCCACTCCACTCCCAGAAAATAAGCCAATATCACACTTAAAGGAGCACACTGATGGGAAATTATTTGAACACTACCAGAAGGGAAAAGAATGTGGGAAGGTTTACCCAACGTCACTAATTATCAGGGAAATTCAAATCAAAACCACAATGTGGTATCATCTCACACCTGTTAGAATGGACATTATTAAAGAAAGAAAAGAAAGAAAGGAAGAAAGAAAGAAGGAGAGAAAGAAAGAAAAGAAGGAAGAAAGAAAAAAAGTAAGTGTTGGTAAAGGGATGGAGAAATTAGAATCCTTGTACTCTGTTGGTTGGAAAACAAAATGGTGCAGGCATTATGAAAAACAGTATGATGTTTTCTAAAAATTAAAAATAGAATACTGCATGATCTAGCCATTCCCATTTCTTGGTATTTATTCAAAATAATTAATAACAGGATCTCAAAGAGATAATAGCACTCCCACACTCATTATAGTTGCATACACAACAGTCAAAATGTAGAAATAACCTAAATATCCATTGACATAAACGGCTAAAGAAAATAAGGTTTATACATAGAGTAGAATACTATTCAGCCTTTAAAAAGGAAGAAATCCTATAGTATGACACACCATGGGTGAACCATGATGACATTATGCTAAGAGAAATAAATAATCCAGTCACAGAAGGACAAATACTGCAGGATTCCATTTACATGAGAAATCTAAAACAGTCAAACTCATAAAAGCGAAGAGTAGAATGGTGGTTGCCAGGGTTTAGGGGAGGGAGAAACGGGGTGTTTCTTGTATAAAATTTCAGTTATGGAAGACAAATTTTAGATATCTGATAAGCAATACTGTGCCTGTAGATAAAAATACTACAGTGTACAAGTGAAAATCTGTGAAGAGGGTAGATCTCATGTTAAGATTAATAATCACATTTTTTTTTTAAATGGTAAAAAAAAAAAAAGAATGTTGGATGGGTAAAAGAAATGGGGATAGAAAGTCAGTTCTAAACAGGAGATGCCCCCAACAATTGTGGTTGGAGTTTGTAAAGGTACTATGCTTGCTCAAATTGTTCAGGGAAGATGGCATTACCTCAAAGAAAAAATTTTGTGTAGTACCCTTAGCAAAGTCGACCTTGAATTCAGTGGCTCAACCTAGGAGAACTACTCTCAGGAAGACTTCGTAACAGTTAAAGGAGCCACTCACTGTCAACGAAGTGTGCTGGGTCAGATAACTGCTCTCTCCGTGATGTGGATCAATGTACAGGGGGCCAATCCCCCAGTGTTCTGAATATATAACATCCTCATCGGGATTTTTCCAGGGCTTGTGAGGCAGGAAATATCAAATAATGATAATAATAAGGGAAGACTGGAACTGATCACATTTGATTTACGGGAAAAAGTAATGTGCTTCTCGCACTCCAGTATGGCTTTGCAAATTCATGCCTTTTAAATAGAGTTAAGGTAAAGAGGAATATAATTAACCATGATTTGTGGTCTAATGTGAAGAAGGTTATCATCACAGGATTCTGTTTCAAATCACTCTAACCATCATTAAAATAATCTAGTATTGCAGTCCAAAATGTATTGGAAGGATTGGTACAGATGCCAGTTACTCCACGGCTACAATTTATGGTGTTTAGAAGTAGATGTATTATTTGAAACTGACTAAAACAGAATGTGGCTGAACAAGGTAGGAAAAGGGGATGGGTAGATTAGTAAATTTGAATGGTCCCAAGAAAATCATGTAACATGTGGAGCTATCCGATGAAAGAAAGGTATGTGATGTCATCATCTCATTTAAAGTAGATTGAAATTCATAATATTATAAACTTTTCTTAATTTCCCAATTCATTCTGTTAAAACACCCAGAGTGGATGTTTTCTAGTGACTCTCTAATTCAGTGGTATTACAGATTAATACCATCAAACCTGAAAAATACCATGACCACTTAACAGTAACAGACTAATCCAAAATGCACTCATGATTATATAGATACACAGTTAATTGAATGGACATAGGAAGTTAGGCTAAATGATGCAGTTGTGCATGAGAAATACTTGCCTTTTTTAAAAAAAATTTTAACATTTATTTATTTTCAAGAGACAGAGCACAAGTGAGGGAGGGGCAGAGAGAGGAGGAGACCCAGAATCTGAAGCAGGCTCCAGGCTCTGAGGTGTCAGCACAGAGCCCAACATGGGGCTCGGGCTCACAAACCATAAGATCATGACCTGAGCTGAAGTCAGACGCTTAACTGTCTGAGCCACCCACACACCCCAGAGAAGTGCTTGCCTTAATTGTTACTTGAAGTGTCTCTAGTGAACTATTAAGAATATTAACTTTAATTATGTTCTTAACCTTTTTTAATATTCATATATTCTGTACTTTCTTTTTCTGAATGTTATTTAAAGGTATCCCACTACTTATGCATTTTAACCTAAAATATCATCACTTTATTCTTGTTAAGTGTTTCCTAATAAATACAGGAACTATCTGGACCAGTGACAATATCATCCTCCTCCTCCTCATCTTCACTGAGAATACATATATAAGGACAAAATAAATTCCATTTCAAATTATTATTTGACAGAATGCACAGAACAGTGCAGTGATCACTGCAGTGATCAGTGAATTGCAACTTCAAATCAGATAAAAAAAAATAACTCTGGAAAGGAAAATTCTAAAAAGAAATCTCTCAATCAAAATTTAAAAACAAAGTAAATGCAAATATACTTATTCTATAGTATAAGAAAAAAGTATTTCTTTTGACAAAGAAGTAGGGAGTTTTTATCATAACCTAACTACTCATCGCTTGAAATATTGCAACATGGTCAACTGCTGTGCACAAAAAAGTTAACTAAGTTTTTGTATTTTGCTTGTTTTTGAGCCAAAGATACTATATCATTATTATGAATGGTATAATCAAAATTAAAATGGTGTACTTTTAATGTATAAATTCTTTCATCATTTGAGAAGCCAAAGGATAGAAATAAAGAAGTCATTTCAAACAAAAAAGAATCAATAACCATCTTATCATCCATCCTGAGAGAATCTTAAAGAAATACAATGAATTAGGTGTTACTTCATAAGAAGTGCCAATATCCTAATTTTTATGTCTCAAAGAAAAATTAGCAAATAATTTACATTGGCTTGATGGGTGTTCGATAAATAACAGATGTCATTGGATGATAAAATTTCATTCCAAAAGTTCTCAATTACTTTTAATATGTAAAATGAAATCTCAATAGATATATAATTTTATATAACATATTACAATAATTGATTTTTCCACTGAAAAATGAGAATTGCCTAAGAAGACAACAGTTTAACAGCAGTATTTGCCAACTGATGTAAAACAAAACTCAACTATTTTCTCTCCAGCTAACATTCATGTAGAGAAATTAGTTCCCCTATTTCATAAGCAAACATGATTACAACCATAAAAAACTAATGGCAATCTATCCTATATGAATTACAAAGGACATTCATACATACACCAGCTAATTATAAGAAGTCATTTTTTTTTTTTAAAGTTTACTTATTTTGAGAGAGAGAGACAGCACAAGCAGGGGAGGGGCAGGGAGAGAGGGAGAGAGAGAGAATCCCAAGCAGGCTCCACAGTGTCTACACAGAGCAGACATGGGGCTTGATCTCATGAACCATGAGATCATGACCTGAGCTGAAATCAAGAGTCAGACACTTAACCGACTAAGCCACCCAGGTGCCCCTAAGAAGTCCTTTTGCTTAAAAGAAATAAAATTAGATCCATTTCACTTGTGTTAATAGCATCAATATGAGACTTTTTTTTTTTTTAACAGTTATTTTGCCCACCTCTTCTCATTTTATCTTCACAGCATTCCAGTAAAACAGGTAGGTTAAATGTAACTATCCTTACTTTTACAAATGTGAAACCTCAGCTTTAGAAATCGTATTTAGTGACAGTTTCAAAAGCCAGGTCTCCTGATTCATCTTCTAAGTTCAGGAATACCTGCATCCCACATGATTCTTTGCTATTTAAGATACATAGAACCTAATAATGAAACCCTAAAAGTGTAAAATCAATATAAGTAAATGTATTTAATTATGATAAAACTAATCACATCAAGTTGACAGATGTTTAGTGTGTGTCACAGAGGGGAGTAGATTCTGAGTCACCAATGTCAATCACGATTTCTGACATGGTATCTCCCAGGGAGGAGCAGGACCATCACGGAAAGTAGACAAAACTCTGGCTCCAGGATTAGAGAACTCCAGTGGGGCTGGTGGGTGGGGAGCTGAGAGATGTGAGTTAAGGATGGACCAGCATGAGTTCCCATAGGTTGGGGTATGTTACCACAGGCCTGGTAGGTCACAGTGAACTTGGACTCAATGCGTTTGATAATGTAAGACATAAGAGGAAAGGCTTCAATAATAAAATTTGGAGAGGGTCTACGCCTGCCTTCCCCTGTGGCCCTCCCACTTTGGCAGGCTAGAGTCAGTCTTTTTCATGTTTTACTCTGTAGGACTGTTATGTAGGGATTTACGTTTTAAAAATATGGTGGAGTGACTTCTGGCTAACTAAATCTGAATACTATGTATACACGTTAATGAACATATTGAGGTCATTTTCACTGAGCTGAAATTTAACACACATGTTGTATTGTGTGTGTGTGTATACAGATATATGCACAGTGTAATATAATAATTTATCATTATGTCCCCATTCCCACCTTGTTCTAACAGCCGCATCTCATACCTGGATTATTTCTTCAGTTTCCTAACTAAACTCCTTTTCTTTCCGACCTTCACCCCTTCAAATAATTCTAGTTACGGCATTCAGAGTGTTCCTATTTAAATGTCATTTAGGGTATTAAGGAGGGCACTCGGGTTGAGCACTGGGTGTTATATGTAAGTGATGAATCACTAAATTCTATTCCTGCAAACAGTATTACACTATATGCCAATTAACTAGAATTTAAATAAAAATTTGAGGAAAAAACAATAAATGATGTGAATAAAAATGTCATTCAGCTTGTGTGTCAGCCTAGTGGCTTCTCATCCCTCACAAGGAGAAGCTGAAGTCCTAGGGGCACTTCGGTAGCTCAGTCAGTTAAGCATCTGACTCTTGGTTTCACCTCAGGTCATGATCTCACGTTTTGTGATATCTCCGTGTTGTGAGCCCCATGTTGGTTTGTGAACCCCATGTTGGGCTCTGTGTTGACAGCATGGCGCCTGCTTGGGATTCATTCTCTCTCTCTCTCTCTCTCTCTCTCTCTCTCTCTCTCTCTCTTCCCCTGCTTGCACATTCCTGTACTCTCTCTTTCTCTCTCAAAATAAACAAATAAACATAAAAAAAAGCTGAAGTCCTTACAGTGGCTCACAAGATTCTATCTCCTTGACTACTTTGACCAAATGTCCACCATCCGCCCGCACATGCCCACTAGCTGCAGCTACACTGGCCTCCTTGCAATCTTACTGTTCCTGGCACACACCAGGTATGGTCTTGCTCTGGGCCTTTGCCCTTTTCATTTGTCTCCTGTAATGTCAGTAACTTCTGGCTCACTCTTTCCTCTCCTTCGGGACTTCACTCAGTTTCGGCCTGCTTGGTAAGGTCATTCGTGATCATCCCCTCTAAATTTGCAACCCGATTGTCTGACAAGCTGGATCTATGCTCCTTATTATATTTCTTTCCTTAGCACATATTACCATTCAATATAAGTACTTAAAAAAAAAAAACTTTGCTCTTTTCTGTCTCAGCTACTAAAATGTACAGTTCATGCTTTCCTCATTAATGTCCCCACAGGGTCATCAGAGATTGCTCTACGCAGCATGTACTAAAAAAACAATTATAGAAATAATTGGATCAATCATTGACCTCAGCAGACTCAAGGGCCATAATGACAGTGAGTAGAATCCGGGAAAGAGTAGAAAGTAAAAGAAAACAAAAGTAGCCTAAGAGAAAATAAGAGAAATCTTATTTTCTTCCAATGCTCAGTGGAACTTACTCTACATATGAAAAGGCTTTCATCTGAATTTGTGCTGACACAAAAGCCTGCAATCCCACAGAAGGTTCTTTCTGCTTCGGCACTCATTACTCTATTGGGAACACAGTAGAATACCCTAACTATGTTGAACTATTTTAAAAATTAACAAATGGAATAAATGAAAGACTGTAAAGATCTGTTTTAGTTCCTAAACAGTTCCTTGCCCTGGAAAGTTTATAATCTGCCCTTAGAAATTACCGCAAGGTTACCTGGGGTTCTTTGGGATGGGAAGAGCCATATCTGTAAGCTCCACTTAGTATTTTACTGGTTCTAATGATTGCAGAATCAACTACCGTATTCTGAATTTCTAGCTTTCTCTTATTAAAATGAAAATAAAACATACAGTTCCTCCCCCCCCCCAAAAAAAGCCATTAAAGAAATATATTGTTTTTCCTTAAAGGTATTTTTTCCTAGTTCTTTGGATTTATTTTACATTTTTATTCATTGACACCCTGATCAAACGCTACCTTCACAGTGAGTACCTTCCATCCACTGCCTCTCTAGATGGTAGGCACTTTGAAAGCAGGGGAGCATTATATCACTTTGCATCATTCTAGGATAAACCCATAGAGAGCAGTCACTGAATACATGTGGCAACCCATTTGAATCCTTCATTATTGCTGGCATTCCTAAGAATATCACCACCACTCCTTCACAGCCTCTTCTCTCTGAACTCCCTGTTTATTACCTCCATCTAAATTTTAAGTATATTAACAGTGCACCCCAACAGAGTCTTACAATTCTGCAGTATGCACCTCAATGTTCTTCCCGTTCAGAAACAGTGCATGCAGGGATGAATTTAGGCTTTGCACGGCCTGATGCTTATGCAATTTTAAGGAAAAATATAAGATTATGAATACAAAATTTGGCACAAATGAATTTTTATGAAAAGGACAAAAGAAACCACAACAAATGACAAATGCTGAAAAGGTGACAAAGGCAGCAAACATTACACATTCCTTAGAACTTCCAAGCTTTGGCGGGGGCTCATACAAGTGAGAGAGGAGCCCTGAGATGGTCCTTTCGTTAAAGTGCCATAATTTATTCATTCTGATCTCATTTCTTTTCTCATCCCATGTAATCACCCTCACAGTCTTTTTTTTTTTTAAATAGAAAATGTTATTTACTCATAAGTTACTTTAAACAGTTATCAACTCACGGAAATTGTTTCATCTCTATCCCCAAATACTTCCGAACTACTAACATTCTTATGAAACAAATCTCAGCAGTTCTATTATTTCATACACAAATATGTCAATATGTATTTCTAATAGATAAGGACTCGTTATTTTAAAAAGCAATCACATTATTTTATATATTACAACTGCTTCATATTCAAATGCTCATTGTCCCATTTCCAAAAATAACTAAGAATTTTTTAAGATCAGCTTTACCAAGATATAGCATACATGTAATAAAAACAGCCTATTTTATATGTACAGTGAAATGATAGCAAATATATACAACTGTATAAACCACAACCAGAATCAAGATAGAGAATACTTTCTTCATGCCTTGAGTTCCCACTGACTCTTTCCCACTTTTCTCTTCTACTCAACCTCAGCTCCAGGAAACCACCTGTCTGCTTTCTGTCATAATCAGTTATTGTTTTCTGTTTGGTTTCTGCTTTTATCTTTAATAGTTCCTTGCTTTCAGTTATTTTAGCTTAATTTTCTCTTCTGTTTCTCGTGCCTTTGGGTCCTTTTTTCCAAATATAAGTACTTAATACTATCAACATGCCTCTAAGCTCTACTTTAGTTGCAGCCCATAAATTTTGGTACATTGCTTTTTCATTTGCATTTTGTTCAAAATATTTTCTAATTTCCCTTTAATTTTTTTTCTTTAGCCCATAATTCTAGTGTTTGAATTTTCATTTTATCTAACATACTCAGCTTATCATGGCTCATGTACTGCTTCACCTCCGCCTCCCAAACCTAAAATTGAACCATGTTTCATCCCAGGGTTCATCCTGTCCCCCACATGTCTTCAACAAGTAAAGTGTCTCTGAAGTATGCATTATAGAAAGGTCTAATGGAGGATCCCATACATTTAATGCTCAAGATCCGGTAAGCTTTTGTGATTTGTCAAAAGTCCCGCACAAAAGGAGTTGATGAGAAAGATTAGTCCAGACACTGAAAGCAAGACATCGGACACCACAGTTCTGGTCACTAACAAGATGTGTTTTCAGCGACTAATAGACCATGAAAGTTACATGAACAGATATTCATTGTATGTGCGCCCATAAATTTTAATCAGATGTGAGGTTTACTGATTAACATACTGTTGATAAGAAGAAAAAATGAGAAAACTTTTAAAAGATTAGCCAATGGTTTTACGGTTAGGAGGTAGTACGGGTATTTTGTTTTTTAAGTTTATTTATTTATTCAGAGGGACAGAGAGAGAGAGAGGGAGAGAGAGAAAGAGAGAGAGAGAAAGAGAGAATGAGAATCCCAACCAGGCTCTGCACTGGCAGCACAGAGCCTGATGTGGGGCTTGAACTCATGAACCAGGATGATCATGACCTGATCTGAAATCAAGACAGACTGGTCACCCAGGCGCCCCAGGAGATAATACATTTAAATGAAAAATGGCTTACTTACTTCAGGCATTAAGGTTTTTTGTTTTTGAAATTTATTCAAGCCTGATAACTAAAACTAAAATAACTTTCCATTATCGCAGAGGGCTCTAACAGTTCGATAGTCCCTTATAGGAAGTCTGAACTCTGTAAGATTAACAAAGCATATAAAAAATAAACATAAGTAACTGTCACTCACTGTTAACTCTGTGAGACAGGTCTTGAAATCTCTCAATTGTACAGACGAGATAAAAGGAAACTTAGAGAACACGAGTAACTGGACTAAAGTGATGAAGATGGCTTGGGTCAGAGTTTTGTGACCGAAGTTTGATGCTCTGTTAATTAGAAATATTCTGCATCCCTGCAGCTCCGAGATCAGAACTGACTATGGTCAATTATTTAAGTATGTCCACATATGGGGGACACAGAATTCAAGGTTAATATTGCAAATATTTTTCTTACCATCAAAGATCTCCAAAGTGAAAGTAAACATGATTATATTCACCACTCATGCAAAACACTGTATTTCTGGTACATTGTTTCTAAGTCTGACTATTATTATCTCAGTTTCCCTACTGAGAACATCAAGAAACTAAAAGTTAAACAACATATACAGACAATACGTACAACAGCTGAACTTAAATACTGATCTGTCTGACTATAAAAACACTCTCTGAATATATGGGATGTGCTAAAGCACTGGTTGACTGAAGGTCTGGCATGAATATTAAAGACGGTTCAATATCCTTGCTTCCAAAAAAACCACTCCAATTCACACACCCACTAAAATGTAGCCTATTATGGCATATTGACCAGACTAATCCGAAATTTAAGAATAGAAACAGTTGTTCATCAAGAAGCGGTATCACTTGAACTTATGTAAATATTTCAAGGTATGCTACCTTTGTTAATAAAAGTAATCAAATTAGAATATGGATTATTAGTTACACTTAGCAAAAAATGTACAAGACAGGGCAATCATTTAGTTTTCTTGATATTTCTACCAGAAATATTATGACTCAAACATAATTTCCTCTGATTAATTTCAAAATAAACGGATAAAAAAGAGAAATATATTTCTTTGTCCTGGCAACATAGCTAATCTTTAATATCTGACAAGGTAAGTATGATGTCACTGAACCCTGAAAATAATATATTACAACCTACCAGCCCAGGTACCTTATATTTTTCTTTCCATAAGATAGATTCCTAAATATTTGTTAGAAAATCTTTGTATTAACATGAAATGTGATCTTGTGTCACGTGTACCTGGCACACCAGCTTAAGGAATTTTGAGAAATCTCATGCTAATGACCAATCCGTACCTGGTATCCCCCTGGAACAAGAACAAGGAAGCTGACTCATCTGTGTGGTGTGTTTCTTGATCTCCAACCTTGATCACTGCCATGCCATCTGTAACATATGCCAAAAAAGCATAAGCAGAAATAAAGACTTTCTTGCCTAGGAACATTCTCCCTTAAGTTACACAGGAGTGTGTCTTCTAACAATACTGCTGGAATATATCCTCTACCATAGACTTCTTCATAACAGGGATTTCCAGAGGCCAACTGCTAACAAAACAACCATTCCAGAAACAGCTAGCCTCACCTTCACTCCAATCACTGATTGTCAACCATTAATCCAACAGCATTTTCTTGCCAGAAACCCTGTCAATTCATCTCTACAAAGAGCTAGCTAGCTGGATCAATGTCACCTACAATTGAAACAACTAGAAACCAAGAATTTCCATGAATTAGAATTTATGCCACAGGCATACTTCTCACAGAATGACGTGGATGAACAAAATTGAACTCATTCTTTACAGGTGCAATGGCCTGGGAGAAGCTAACTTTTCATACAACCCTTGCTCAATTTAAAAGCAAACAGCGGATATTATTGGTTTTAAACTTTTACTCTCCTATTCTAGGACCCTGCTGATTCATTAAGAGTTTTATGAAGCTACATTAGGGTCTTAACATTATATTCTTATCTTGGCTCCAAACAGCTTTCCAAAAATCTTCCAAACAAATTTGATTTAATTACCAATAATAATAATAATAATAATAATAATATAGATAGAAGTTATCTTTAAAACCAATGACCGTGTTTGGTTCTTTGGCTAAAAGATGTTTACTTCTTATGGATTTCTTGTTCTCTTATGGAAATTGTTGAAATTTTAAAAGTATCATGCCAGTAATGTATTTCACAATTATGATATAGAATACCAAGAAAAAAAGAAGTGAGTTTAAGAAGTTCAGTGATTAAATGAACCTCAGAAGCAATGATATGCACATAAAGGATTACATTTGGCCCATTATATTTCCTAAACAAAATTTTGTTTTATTTATACTTTTTACACTGCCTTTTCTGAGTATATAATACTATTTTAAGTTGAGTAAAATGATACAAAAGTTTTAATGTTTAACAATTATGTGTTAATTATGTGTTAATTAATGTTTAACAATTATGTGTTAATTTTTTTTTTTTTTTTACTGTCCTAACTTACTTTATTGTATTGATTCAGAGTACAATGATTAAATCTCTAGGCGGAACAAGGATCTGGTATTGTGAATGCATTTACGACTCAAAGAGACATGACTCAATATAAAAAGATACATTTTTTTCTAAATTAATCTATTCCTTCAATACAATCACTATCAAATTTCAACAGAGATTTTTCCTGAAAATTGACAAGCAGAATCTGGAAAATATATGCAAGATCATAGGTCAAGAATTGTCCCAAGAGTATTTGAAGAGTAGCAATATGGTATGTTCACCTGCCATGTGTCAGGACTAAAACAAAGAAATCATAATTAAAACAAAATGTGACACTTATGTTGGGATAGACAATAGACCAGTAGACTAGAACAGAGAGGTCATAAAAGACCCATATATGTGTAAAAAAATCTATTTCTGACAAGTGGAGCATTAGAGATCAGTGGGAGTAACAACTGATCAGTAACAACTGATTATCCATGCTGAAGAAGAAAAAACTTAAAGTTTCTACTCAGACCACAGACAGATTAAATTCTATTTCTGTAAGGACATTATGTGAAAAGTAAGATTTTACAATTTTTAGAAGAAAATATAGAGCAATATTCTGAAAACTTCTGGACAACGACAATTTCCAAAACAATACAGAACACTTAGAAAACTTAAGAGAAACAAAATGATAAACTTGACCATATTAAAATTTCAACCTCTGTAAAAACGAACAGACAAACTAAAAAGCATACCACATACTGGGAGAAGAAGATATCTATAGCCTACTTACTTGACAGAGGATTATATCCAGAATATATACAGTTTCCCTAAAATTCAATTTGAAATACACTAATACAATTAAAGAATAAACAAAAGAACAGGCAAATCACAGATGAGAAAAACCCAAGAGCCAACAAAATTAATAAAATATTATCGTATTCCACATTCCTGGAGGGAAGGTAAACAAAAGCAATGGATATCATCCCACATTACATTTGAAAAAGAAAATGTAGAGGAAGAGGACCAAAGATGTAGAGTAACAAAACTAGTAATTGACTATGGACAAGTGTAAAAACAATATAACACTTTGGACAGCGATTTGGAAAAATCTACTATTGTTGAAAAAACCATACAGCATTCCTCCTACATTATTTAACACGATAGTCATTATAGCTTGAAATTTAACTTGTCCAAGAAACTCCTGTACATGTGCATAAGGAGACTACTTTAACAAATTAAATTATAGCATTGTTTGAAATACTAAAAAAAAAAAAAACCCTCACAAATAACTTAAATAACCAGGGAATGTTTAAATTTAAAGTGCCATTGAAATGTACAATACTCAAATTCTGCCCTGTAGTTACAATAAACGAAATAGAGCCACATGTATCACTTCGGATAAATTGTATAAACTGGATGTGACTCAGAGAGGCTGCAAAAATACATTAAGATGTCATTTACATAAAATTTCATAAACAAGCAAATTCTTCTTTGGTTTATGAATACATACATAAAACTGGGAAGAACAGCAAGTGAAAGAGTAACCTCAGATTAGGTGAAGTCGGGAGAAGGGAGGTGACTACAGGAGGCTTTAATTGATTTATGTGTCTCCCTTCCCCGGAAAAATATGAAACAAATGTGGCAAAATAGTGATGTAAAAACGTATGGTGGGTACAGGGCTGTTTGTCATATTATTCTCTACAGTTTTGTGGTACACTCTGACATTTGCAACCAAAATGACAAATCAGAGCCAGATAAGTGTTAAGTTGCATACATCAGGCCATAAAATGCTTCTAAACTCCCCCCAGCTCCATCCCCAGAAGGGAAGGTAAAAGAGAAGGTGTGGGATGTTGAACTGGGTGTCTCAACAGACGGAGGAGGTGAAAACGTGAATAAAGCGGTGTCTCTTAGGTAATTTTCCTGATGGGGGAGGAGGCTCAGGCTGAGAAAACTCAGGTCCACTTTTAATGAATCAGTACCCATCAAACCCTGACTTCTTGTGGTTACTATGTAATGGAGACATTCAACCAGTGAGTCATTTTAGTCAAATTCACAAGATTGAGAGCAAAACACCCTCACCATTTAAGTGCAAATAAATCAGACACAGATGTGTCAGGCAGCAAACAGTTCAACAGAACACTTGCTATATTTTAACTTTGAATTTAAAACTCGTTTGTTGTGTGCCCTTCGCCCTCTTTCAACCATAAAGCAAATGATGATTTGGGGCTAGGGTAGAACTGTCAGAGGAAAATTTTTTCCTCACACTGTGTCCCAGCACAGAAGAATGGTGCTGCATTTTCCAGAGATGAGGGTTTTTCTTCTATATCAGTAACCACACGATACCCCCCTCCAGAGATCTTAATTTAAATTCAAACCAAAGAAAAACTAAAACAAACAAAAACCCCCAAAAAACACCTAGAGTAAATTTATGTTAATTTATGAGTAGTTAAGCTCAAAGTTGTAAGGACATGCGCCCAGAGGAAATGGTTTTTATTTTGTCATTTTTTTCCTGAAAAGGTAATCAAAAGTTATATCACCAAATATGGAGGCTGTCTTAAATGTACACGGTTCTTTACATAATATTGTTTGCTTCACAAAATCCTGTGAAGATAAACTTCTTAATTACTATATAACACCTGTAATCAAAAATTAATTCTTTAACACTAATTTTTATATATATTATTTGAAATCTTGTTTTATTTGACACTGTACTGGGCACCAAATATGGAGAAAAAACCCTCGGTGTTAAGGGTCATTATTTTAGATCCATGCACAACTGATATGTGCACAAATGGATGGGACACAGAAACTGACCCAAGTCTGTATCAGATTAAAAAAACAAAACAAAACAAAACAATGTATTACAGACTCCCCAGATTTGGAGATGGTTGGAACTTTGATCTGAAAACAATATGTAAAGAGTTATTCATTTAATTTTATTTTTTTAATGTTTATTTTTGAGAGCGTGAGCGAGAAGGGCGGGGAGGGGCAGAGAGCGAGAGGGAGACACAGAATCTGAAGCAGGCTCTGGGCTGAGAGATGCAGGGCTCCAACTCACAAACTGTGAGATCATGAAGTGAGCTGAGGTTGGATGCCTAACCAAATGAGCCATCCAGGTACCCCTATAAAGAATTATTTTTAGAGAAAGTTTTATTTTTAAAGCATGTCACGAATTCAAAACTTCCTAAAATTGTAATCACATTGAACAGGTTTCACTAGGTAATATAGAGAAAAGAAAATTTATCACAGAGGACGCATCTAGTTTTTTGAGGCCATTAGTTAAGGTGCTGATTATATTGAACCTAGTATTGATACTGTACTATAAATAAGGTTTATAATCGTTCCTTTAAAAATAAACATTTAAAATGGAAGTGGCAAGTTTTAAATACACAAACTCCATATATTCAAGTGTGTTTTTAGATGCTCAAATTAGTCCAAAGAGAAATAACAACATCAAAGGAGAAAATGATAGACAAAATTATAGACCACTTAAAGTCCCAATATTGATGATCAATACAAAGCCCCAACAGTGTTGATCTAAAATTGTTTAAAATTTTAATCCTAAAGCAAATAGCGACAAATAGTTCAGAAAATCAGATTTGTAGTTTAATTCCCCAGATGTTTTGTCTTTTTTTTTTTTAACGGAAAACTGACTTTAAGCATTAAAATGAAGAATAATAGGTAGCCAAAGATCATTCTTTGTCTAATGTTGCCGAAAAATAAATTGTATGGTTTTGGAAGATTAGGATCCCTCAAATATCTGACCGTGCAAGTTCTTTCAGAAAATCACTACAGATTTTTCTAAAACTAAAAGATTGGCTCAGGAAATTTTGACTAATGCAACGTTCTCTAACTGCTTTTTTTAACTGCAGAGGATGGCACAAGCCTATATTATGAGTGTAGAAAAATGAATTTTTTGAGAATAGCCTAATGATTGGGCGATAGTAATTACTGCCAAGTATCAGCATTCTGAAACACAACTCTTTCCTACATTATGTAACAAGATAGACAACCTAGTTCAGAAAGATTTTTCAAAAAACTCTGAATAAAAATCTCCTTTTAACAAATAACCAGCTCAGTGGACTCAGGAAGTAGTGAGGCCTTCTCCCCTCCATTTAATGTTAGTTACATAAGTCAGTACTTTCTGAACAGCATCAGAAAACCTACATGATTGGTAGTGTGTTTTAAACGCACAAATCCTGACGATAAAAAGCTAGAGGAAACCTGAAAATACTCTTGCTCTTCCAAAAGTCAACACAGTCAGAATCCATGCCTCTGAGTGCTGCAAGAGTATAAGTATGTAAGACCCTGATGAGACTGAAAACCCTACCGTAAGACAAACAACCAAACTTAGGAAAAACCGTAGGGTCAACCTCTTTTTTAACAATAGCGCCATTGTGTGGAGTGGGAAAAAAATGCAGTCTAAGAATTCTATGGTCAACCAACTGTCATTCATGTATGTTTTAAATCAAGCGTGAGGCAATTTTAAATCATAAAGGCTCAGGGTATATAGTTTTGTATTCAGAAATGCAGAAAGATACACCGGGAAGACATCAAATCAATTCCTAAGTCTACCTGGAATTCGTTCTACAGATAGAGAAGTACAATTACATGCATACAAATACATATTTTATCTATCTATTCGTATACATTTTTTTCCTTAGAAAAGAATTTCAAACTATGGAGAATTAACTGTTGTTATTGCCTTCAATAAATAAAATTTTATGATGTCATAAAAATTTTAAATATTAAAAAATCCACAAGACTTCAGTGATCTACACTTGGTATTACTGTAGTTACATCTCACATAAGACATAAAAATCAGAGTTGTGTCTTAACCAATATACTGCTCTGAAACTGTATGATAATCTATTAGAGACTGAAGATGAGGGTTCTAAGAATGCCATGTATGAATAAAACACAGTTACAGACAAAACAAAAATTATGTAAATATAAATACATATAGATATATATCCAGAAAATATATTGGTCAAGCAATATTGTCCTTGTGTATTCCCATTTGGACTGATGACCTTCTAGTCAGTTCATCTTTGGACATGAAAGGACATATTGGGACATTAGGTTCACTTCAATTTTCTCTCTTGACTTAGTCTGTATTATATCTATTTTTTTTTTAAATTTAAGTGTATGAACTTAAGAATGGCCACATAGACTACCAAGTACAAAAAGTATCATTTCATCACAAAACACTTCATTTAAAACATCTTTCAAACCACCCTGATTTGTAGTATTTGTCAATTTCCATGGTGTAATTACAGACAAAAGTATGAAAATTTATCTGTATTCAGGTATCCTTGCATAACTATAAAACAAACAGTTGCTGCAATTTTTATTTTAGAATAAAAACAGCATACACGTTTCCTTCTGGAGTATGCTGTATAAAAGTGGCATATCACTTCCATCATTAAAAATGGTGTCAATTAAAAAAAATGGTCTCAATTTCTATAGCTTAAGTAGACTGCAACATCAAAGAGTAGCATCAGGCATGATAAGATTATAGTCATGGAAACTTTGTACAGACTCAGTAGTTTGCTCATAATTATTATATCTTGATTGCCACAGTTTTTACTTTCTTTTAGCTTTCTGGCTAATTCTCCTACCTTTCTCTGTTTTATGCAGCACATTGGAATATTTTTAAAAATATGCTTTCAGTTACATATTAGGTGATGACCTGGTAATCTGGCATTCTGAAAACCAACAAGCAGATAAACAAAACAAACAGGCCTAATTTATCACATTGATCTGTTTCCACTTTGTAAATCCTCCCACCAAGACCAGTTCAAGCCATCAATGTGACGTCACTAAATGTGAAGTTAGGAAGAGCGTATCTTAGAGACTTGGTACCAACTGGCTCCAGTGAGAACACTGTGATGAGTAAATAATACCTCAAGTTTGTGTTTATTCTAATAGTCTACCAAAATATCCATGGACATTTTTGGGAGGTTCCAATACATTGAAGAAAATAATAGTGAATCATTTTAGCATAATGAGAATTTTAAATAACAAACAACATTTTATAAAACTATGAAATGAGAAAAAAACACTTTCCAAATAAGTATTTTATTTAGAATGAAATAAAATGATAGGTTGAGGCTGTTTTATGATAAAAAATATCCATTATAAACAATATCACTGAAAGCTTATAAACCATATGTTAGATTTGGAAACAACCCAATCAACTAAAAAACAAGTGAAAATAATCACTTTGTGTTTTGAGAACCGAACATTTTATGACATGTGAAAGAAACTGATAAAATACATGTTTTATGGACCTTTAGATACATCTGTAAAGTTCTTTTTTTTTAAATGCTTTTGATGTGATAAGATGTATAGTACCCAAAAGTAGACAGTAACCTAGCACAGGAGTTGGTAAATTTTTTTCTGTTAAGAGCCATAGAGTATAAATTTTAGTTTTTGTAGACCATTTCATCTTGTCATGAATGCAGTTCTGTTTGTAGTGGGAAAATGCCCATATCCAACATGTAAATTCATGATCCTGGCTGTGTTCCAACACTGTTTTATAGAAACAAACAGCAGATAGAGTTGGCCTGGGGGATGTTCACAGTTTGCTGACCCAACTTTAGGGTGTACTGAATCATGTGGTATTTTGACAGTTATGATTTCAATATAATTTTCTTAGTATTTATAAAAAAAATAATCTCAATAACCAAAGTGGTTTTAATAATATTGCCCAAGTTAGTAAACAATATTGACTAATTAGTGTTTCTTAAGTAAGATATTCACAGAGCAAACCCAACTGCCAAAAGGATAATGCAATTGAAAATAAAATGAATATAGTTGTGAACACATTTTCTTTTATATTACGATACCAAATTTCATAATTAACCATAAGGAGAGAGGGTTACCTATGTGGTAAATAAAGAGAAAATTTGCATATTAAATTAAAATATGTTTAATATAAGTATGTTCATTTTAATCAACAATGAAATCCTTATTCTTACCTTCCATAAGTTTTCCTGTCTGTTCTGCACTTCCTCCAGGAAGAATTTTGGCAATATAGGCTCCAATTTCTCCATTATGTCCAGGGATTTCTTTACCACCCACAATTCTAATTCCTAATCCATTACCTGTATTGAAAAAATAGCAAATTATTAGTAACATTTTAAAGGAACAAGAGTTATAGTGAGTTATAAGGTGCACATGACGTGAGCTCTGGTGCCTAGAAGCTATCTACAACATGAATATTGGGACTGGACACCAATAACAAAAGGATATTATTCTGAATTCAATAATAGATGATATGAAATAGGACATTCTGAGATTTTTGTAGGATCTACAATGAATCCCCTGATATTAAAAAATAATTTTTGGAATTCAATGATATCACCATGATATAATACAGGTATCTTTGTCCACTTTTGGCCAGACACTTTGTAAACATATTGTATAAAGATGTTCTCAGTATAAGAAACACCAGAGTGTATAATTCACTTATGAAATTGAGGAGCATTTCATGTAAAAGACAGTAATAGCTATCATAAATTGAGAAGACACAATTTAAACATACAAATGATTGCAACTGATAAGATGAAAATACAGTCATAATTTATGAATTACTATTCATTTTTTAGCCTTAACTCATCAACTAACATTGTGCATTATTAACATGACATTTTTCGTGTGGCAAAATAAAATTCTTGACTGATGAACAACTTAGTAAACTTTATTTCATAGAACAGATTTTTCTGTAATTAGCTACATGGATAAAAAGATGGAGAATGATTATTGTGTGAAAATTGAGTGTGATATAAATGAACTGTTGATGTTTTAAGTTTATATTTTCTTCATAATCAGCTAAAAATTAGCAAGCATATATATACAGCACCAGAAATATTTTTATTACAAATGTCAAGGATATTTTAAAAGTACTAAAAGGATATTTTAAAAGTACTAAAAGAAAGCAGAATTCTTCTCAAATCAAGACACAATTATTTCTTTAGATTAAAATTATTTCTATTCAGTGATTGAAGGCCCGTTTTCAACTCTTTCAAAAATCTCTAAATTTTAAAAGACAGCTTTCTTACAGATCCTGTTCCCTTCCCACTTTACTCTTCAAAAACAATCCCTGGAGTCAACGTCAACACAGTACAAACATTCAACAACCAAGTAACACGGGATTATGGAACGCTTCTGCCATTTATCCAGGTAGGGATATATTTTGGTAAAACATCATTTCCTGGTTATAAGGTAATTCCAAATGAATTTCCTCTCTCCTTTTCTTCCTCCCTTCCTTCCTTGTTTTTACCTTCTTTTCTCCCTCTCTTTCCCTCCTTCTTGCCTCCCTCTTTCTACTTTTTTTTTTTTAACCAGGGTAAGTGTTCTGAAGATTGAGCCTCAAAATAAAAAGAAAAACAAAAAAACCAAAAACTAAGCAAATCAACTGTATGCATCTAACTTTCCTGCTGTTGTCAATGGGTCAGAGTTAAATAAGATACTAGCCTTCTCTGGCCTTACTTATGAAGCTTTTCTGTCACCAGTATCTTGGTCCATTGCTACCCCTGTGAGTAGAGATTAATTTATGATACACATTGAATATAGCTGTGTGAGTACAGAACATCATCTAGTATAGGACTTGGTCTCAACTAAGGCTGCTTACCAACAGTCGAGTTCTTACTTAGACAGTAGTCTTAAAGAATTCACCAGGACTGATTATATAATAAGACATTACATAGATACAAATAAAGGGCAACAAATGAAGAAGTTATTGCCCATTCTTGATTCAATCAGTTTAGTCTATCTTTTAGTGTGCTAACGATATTTTGGAAATTACAAAATGAGGATTTTAAAATAGCTGGTCACGGAATTTATCTGTTAAAAGTAATAACAGTTTCTTAAAAGACTTGCTTTCACTTTTCATGATTGAATCCCTCAGAGCTGTAATTTACTACTTGTTAAACTTTTCATAAACACACACACAGATACTGAATTTCTAATGTGGTCGGTGTGTCTTTATCAATTTTGAGACATGTCAGTCTGAGATCCCAAAAGATGATTTAAGACATTTCCTTAGCATATAGGCATATGTTCAAGATCATTCCATACATCAAAACTTATTATAATGCTACACTCAGAAGAGTACACTGTAGTAGGGTATAGTAGAGTGCTCAGGGCATTTGGTTTTACTTATTTGTTTTTAAGCTTAAAAAAAACAGAATATAAACATAGCCCATGAAAAACAATTTCAGCACTATATCATATATGGCATAGCATATGTTTAGAATCTACACATGGGATTATTACACCTTGTAAAGGTATAGCTAAAAGAGTAGTTGTGGAACTCTGAAATCTATTCATTGGTATAAGTGACTACTTTTAAAGATTTGGTTATAGTTTCATTCTATAGATGGAAATGTCTTAAGAGTTAAGTAGTTGCATCCCTACTACCATTTAACTTTTGGTGACTGAATACACCTAAAACCCTGTAGAAAAGGATCAGTGAAAGAAAATTATATCCATCTTAATAAAGTAGCACAACATGGGGCGCTTGGGTGGCTCAGTTGGTTGAGCGTCCAACTTTGGATCAGGTCATGATCTCGCAGTTCATGAGTTCGAGCCCCGTGTCAGGCTCTGTGCTGACAGCTCGGAGCCTGGGGCCTGTTTGGGATTCTGTGTCTCCTTCTCTCTCTGCCCCTCCCCCCACTAGTGCTCTGTCTTTCTCTGTCTCTCAAAAATAAATAAAATATAAGGCTGATGCTAATTTAATAAAGTAGCGCAACACAACATTTCTTTAATTGTGTAAAATACATCTTATACCACTGAATTCTAATACTTAAAACACTATACAAATACATGTTATAAGCCTCAGTATCTTTGGTAAAATGAAAGTAATGTACGGTCGTGACAATACTGTGGGAAATGAAATTTTATATATAAAGAAACCACTTCAAGCACATAGTAAATTTTCAAGAATTCCTGTTGCTTTGAAATTGCTTTGACATTGCTGTGGTTGCTGCTAGTTTTTCATGTATACAATAAAGTAGCATAGAAATATTAAAATTTGTGATAAAATAGAATGATAGAAAATAAAAAGACTCAGAAAGTATAACTTTTTTTTTTTTGCTTATTTTATAGTAGTTACATGCTAGTGGGGACATAAGAAGTTTTCTTTATATGATCTGTAATAATTTAAATGTGGACATTTTAGCATTTCTATAGCTTCACTTTGATATTTTATGTAGTAAATGCAGATAAAATAAACAAAAATACTTCTATAAAAATAAAACACCCCAGCTCAAATCTAAATTATAGAATGCAATAGAAGACCTGGTAAACTCAAGAAGGAACATTAATTTTTAACTGAAATGCTTGTATTTAAATGGTCCTTGATAAGTGATGTTTATATATTACCAATGTTTTTCAACTTTGGACAAATTTTTATCAACACAAAATCCTTTTGCCTCCCTGTTTCTATTCTATCTCAAAACATTAACAAAATGCTTCTTTAGTTAGATGCCTTGAAAATACAAGGGTTTTGCTCGAGTGAACAGCATGGCAGGGTAGAGAGACCGGTAGTTACCAAAGAGAACACAGAAGCTTTAAAAAGGATTGTCAGAAATTACAGTAATTTCACAACAAATAAGCAGAGATGTTACTGAGGGGGTCTTACAGAGAAATCTAACTTTCAAAAATCCTTTAAAGTATGTAGGGAATATTTATAAGAAAAGAGACATCCAACGATAAAGGTAGCAAGTCATTAAGAGAAAGTATTACCTTAATAACCTTAGGATTACAATTGAAATATACCAGTCTTTTCAAGTCCCTATGTATGTTTTAATTATGTGGTAAATATACTACTAGGTAGTCACTTTTAATGTTCCAGTCCAAGATGACAACAGAGGAGGCTCCTGAACTCACCTTGTCCCATGGACACACCGAATCTACAGCTACACGTGGAGCAATTCCCTCTGAAAAAAATCCAGAAACTAGCTGATGACTCCTACATAATGGGTCCATGAGAAAAAAAACAAAACAAAACAAAACAAAACCCACATCAAAACACGTTTTGGCATACCTTCAACTCCTGGGAGCCATCAAGAACAAAGAAGGCAGCTTGAACAATCGTTAAGATTTGAGAGACAACCAAGAGCACAGGCCAGGCTGAATCATAATGTTTACATTTCTTTAATGTTTATTTATTTTAGAGAAACAGAGACAAAGTGCGACTGGGGGAGGGGCAGAGAGAGAGGAAGACACAGAATCTGAAGCAGGCTCCATGCTCTGAGCTGTCACCAGAGAGCACGGGGTGGGGGTGGGGGGCTCGAATCCACAAACCATGAGATCGTGAACTGAGCTGAAGTTGGACGCTTAACCGACTAAGCCACCCAGGCACCCCTGAATCATAATGTTTAAATCCTACGTGAAACCGTTGCATCAAGACTAGAAGACGTGATTGTTTAATGCTTAGAAACCAACACACAGAGTCAAAAAAATTGAAGAAACAGAGAAATGTGTTCCAAAAAAGAGAACTAGATAAAATTTCAGAAAAGGACCTTAATGAAATGGAGGAAAGTTATTTATTTAAAAAGTTCAAAATAATGATGTTCAATGAAGTTAGGAGAACAATACATGAACAAAGTGAAAATTTCAACAAACAGAATATATAACAAAGTATCAAAGAGAAATCAGACAACTAAAGAATAAAATATATGAACTGCAAAATTCATAGAAGGGTTTACTATCAGACCAGAGAAGTAGAGAAAAGATGGGTTAACTTGAAAACAGGGCAGTAAAAGTCACCTGAGAGGAGCAATGAGAAAAAAGAATGAAAAAGAGTGAAAATAGATTAAAGGATTCATGAGATACCATCAAAATGAAAGTCAACCTATAGAATAGGAAAGACTATTTACAAATCACATTCCTGATAAGGGGTTAATATAAAAACATAAAAACTCATATATATAGAACTCATACAACTTAGCAGCAAATAAACAATCTGATTTAAAAATATGCAGAGAAACTAAATAGACATTTTTCCAAAAAGATATACAAATGGCCAAAAGGTACTTGAAAGGGTGCTCAACATCATGAATCATCTGGGAAATGCAAATCAAAACCAAAATGAGATAATACCACACATCTGGCAGAATAGCTATCATCAAAAAAACAAGAGATGACAAGTGTTGACAAAGATGTGGAGACAAGAGAACCCTGGTGTACTTGCTCAAGGGAATGTAAATTGGTGACAGTCACTATAGAAAACTGTATGGAGTTTCCCCAAATATTAAAAATAGAATTATCCTATGATCCAGTGATCCCAGTTCTAAGTATATATCGGAAGGATATGAAACGGGCTATCAAAGAGATATCTGTACTCATGTTCATTATAGCACTATTCACAATAGCCAAGATATGAAAACAACTTAAGTGTTTAGTGACAGATGACTGGATAAAGAAGATGTGAGATACACACACACACACACACACACACACACACGGAATATTATTCAGCCTTGAGAATAAAGAAAATCCTGCCATTTGGGACAATGGGGATAGACCCTGAGGACATTAAGCTCAGTAAAATAAACCAGACAAACAAAGACAAATACCGCACAGTATCACATATACGTGTGAGAAAAAAATTCAAACTTATAGAAACAGAGAGTGGAAAAGTGGTTGCCAGGGGCTCTGAGATGGAAAAATTCTGAAGATCTAATATAAAACATTGTGACTATGGTTTTAACACTATATTGTACAAGTGAAATTTACTAAGAGAGTAGAAGTTAAGTGTTTTTACACACCAAAATATAAATACCTGAGGTGATGGATGTCTTAACTAGCTGGGGGGGGGATCTCTTCACAATATATACGTAAATCAAATCACCACGGTGTGCACTTTAAATATCTCACAAATTTATAAGTCCATGGTACATCAATAAAGTTGAAATAAAACACAAATAAAATAAGCTGTGTATAAAATAAAATGAGCATATTAAGGAAAAATCTTTATATTTGGATTTAAATTTAAAGTTTAAATCTAGTTTAACCTTTATCGGTTTATTAACATGTTACATTAAAAGTTCTGGTATTTTAAAGTATTAAAAAGAAATTTATTATTTTCATTTTAAAATATTATATGAAAATATTATGATATTACAATTATTAGACCATTAAGTTTAGACAAAATTAAAATCCTTGGTTCATTTTGACAATACCACATACTACATCTAAGCAACAAGGAAAAGCAAAATCTTGTAAGTGAACACACTATCTTATTCATAGTAGTCTTTAAATCAATGGAGTTTATTATTCACAATAAAGTTATCACAGGATAATGATGTATTGCAATTTAGTCATGCCATTCATTGGGCTGAAGAAGAAGAAAGATTATCTATATAAATATTAGTGTTAATGAAGTACTAAGGATAATGGAAAAGTTTCCAAATGATAGTTTAATCGACTCTATTTTTATAGTTTACACATTAATTATACTCCTGAGTAAGGCTATGAAAGTTTATTTTTATATTCTTTCACCTACTAATTTCTGTTATAAATTATCTATGTAAATATTTAGGAAAATAAGCTAACATATTAAAAACACAGTAATTTCCCTTTTGTGTCTTACCAAATGCTACATTAATGAACTTATACTTGAGTCTAAAGACCTAAAGAATATTTCATTACTTCACCATTTTCCTTTATCTTTACTAATTTTTGTACTTTATGAGAAAAACATTCCTACAAATACAACACATACAAATTGCCTTAACAGCAATCCCTACTTGACTGTGTCCAGCAGCATCAAAATGGAAGCACCACATTAATACAAAATCTAATCTGACTCTAAACCTCAGTCTACAAATTACAAACTCAACTGTTCCCATTAGCTTTTTCTAACACAGCCAATTGTTGTATAGAATCCTTTTTTCTAGTTTTAAATATATATCCTTTACATATATGAAAGATTCAAAGACAACACTCTTTGTCACATTTCCATCAACAAAAGTTCACATTTGTCTTTTCTAATGTAATGTGAGTTAATATTAAGATAAAAATGTTACACAAAGCAAGTATAAAAGGCTATTCATACTCACATCACAGTAGAGGAGATGGGCCCCCCCCATTGAATTGCCCCATGACTGAAATGGCCATTGTCATGGGAAATAACAAAGACACACACACACACACACACACACACACACACACACACACACAATGTTCCATATATATATACACACACGTACATATAAAATATTATATATATGCAAAAAAGTCACAAATAAGTATCAAAAGATATCGGCAGTCTGGCTTTGTTTAACATCTTTCAAATAAAAGATATTTTGTATACTGATTTTATTAAGGACACATAGGGTTTCCTCTTCCTGAAATACTTCAAAAATAATGTCCACCAAGAAAATTTCCCAGGACTGCCACACTACAAAAATCATGTTTTGTTCATTCAAAACACGTGGATTTTTTTCTTTATTTTAGCTTATAAAAGGCAAATGCAAAATTATAATCATAAAGGTAAAATCTGAGGGGGTTTGCATGATACTTCTATAAAAGGAAATAAAAAAACTTAATTCATTTAGCAGTACTTCCAAAATGAAGTAATTATTTGATATGAAATTGGATGTTACAAAATTAGAAGATTGGGTCAATTTATAGATATGGCCTTAATGCTTACTTGTTTAGATACTGACCTTAGGATGACAGCCTAGGACTGGGAGCGGGGTCATTTACTATGTATGTTAAAGAAAATTGTTGTATTGGGAGACACTCATGTAACCCTATCACTATTGGTGGAAATAAAATAGTTTAAACTCATAATACTGTAATGCTATGATGACCTTTCCAAAATAAGTGCCAGTTTCATTTAATAAAAGGTAAGTAGGAAGAAGAATACTATTGTAATTAAACACTTATGAACAGGTATTCCTTCTGTACTTCTGGAGATACTATAAGATTGTGGAAGACATATTCTTTTTTTTTTCTTTTTTTTCAATATATGAAATTTATTGTCAAATTGGTTTCCATACAACACCCAGTGCTCATCCCAAAAGGTGCCCTCCTCAATACCCATCACCCACCCTCCCCTCCCTCCCACCCCCCATCAACCCTCAGTTTGTTCTCAGTTTTTAACAGTCTCTTATGCTTTGGCTCTCTCCCAATCTAACCTCTTTTTTTTTTCCTTCCCCTCCCCCCATGGGTTTCTGTTAAGTTTCTCAAGATCCACATAAGAGTGAAACCATATGGTATCTGTCTTTCTCTGTATGGCTTATTTCACTTAGCATCACACTCTCCAGTTCCATCCACGTTGCTACAAAAGGCCATATTTCATTCTTTCTCATTGCCACATAGTACTCCATTGTGTATATAAACCACAATTTCTTTATCCATTCATCAGTGGATGGACATTTCGGCTCTTTCCATAATTTGGCTATTGTTGAGAGTGCTGCTATAAACATTGGGGTACAAGTGCCCCTATGCATCAGTACTCCTGTATCCCTTGGGTAAATTCCTAGCAGTGCTATTGCTGGGTCATAGGGTAGGTCTATTTTTAATTTTCTGAGGAACCTCCACACTGCTTTCCAGAGCGGCTGCACCAATTTGCATTCCCACCAACAGTGCAAGAGGGTTCCCGTTTCTTGTGGAAGACATATTCTATCTTGACTCCCAATAAGTCACTTTGAATGTAGGAGGAACATGTGACTTGGTTCTAACCAGTAGAAGCTGACAAAGGTAATGCGATAGTCACTACCATGATTTTATTCCCTTAGCCCATTAAGAAGACAGTTTTCTGCTGGCCCTGAAGAAGGAACCTGCCATGTGTGAGAGGGTAACAGAGGGAACCACAGGGCAAGATGCTCAAGAGTCTCTAGTTGCTGAGAGTGGCTTGGCTGACAGCCAGGGAGCAAAGGGGAGCCTAGTCCCATAACGGGAGAAACTGAATTGTGCCAATAACCGCGCTCGCTAGCTTGAAAGACTATCCCCAAGTTCCAGAACAGAATGCAGCCTTGCCAACACGTAGACTGCAGCATTCTGAGGTCCTGACCAGAGATTCCAGTTAAGCTGTGCCTGGATTTCTTGACCCAAGAAAACTGTGAGATACTAAATGTGTGCTGTTTTAAGTCATTAAATTTGTGGTAATTTGTTACATGTCAATAGAAAATACAAAGATAAAAGTGGTTTTCTGTGTACACAATATATATAGACATTATCCTGGTAGCAAAACTTGGGAGACATTTGTGCTTATAGTAGTTACCACAGTGACTGAGCAATAACAGAAGGTAGGAATGAAAGGGAAGATAGGGCAAAAAATCACCTTTTTTTCCCTGCATAAACAGAGGAAGAGCTCAGTTCTGCAAAGCTGAGATTCTGGTATAAAATGTGTAGTAAGCATACAGTATCTAGGCAACACTCAATATATAACTGAATGAATATTGAATGGATAAATACTAAAATACACATTTTTCTCCCAGTCAGTCTAATGCATCAATGATAAGAGTGTTAACAACAATATAATTGTATTCTATTCTATTCTATTCTATTCTTAGAAAATGCCTTAAAATTACATCATCCCAGTGGATCTTAAAATAAAAAGAAAAAAAACAAAGCCCCCTCTATTTATACATGAGGAAAATGAGGCTTTGCCAGGCTGAATGCTCATGGCAACACCTGATAATATGGCAAAGCTAGAAGGAAGCCCAAGTAAGTGACCAGCAACGCATCTCCTGCCTGGTTAGCACCTGGTTTAGAATCAGAAGGGATGGATTTGAGAGCAGCACACCCAACACCTCCTTACCCTGTTCAGTTGTAGAGAGGAGAGTGATGGGAAGGATTGCAATTAGGCTTTTAAGAGAAGAAACCATCAGGATAGAGGAAATGTGTTGGGAACCAACATTTCTCAGTCAAGACTAAGGAGAGGAAATGTTTTGGCTTAGGTGGCCACAGATCATAGCATACCATTTAATCTGTAGCTGGGATTGATTAAATTGATCACTTGATGTTTTGTTTCGTCTACGATAATTTTTATTTTTCTACTGATGCATAAAAGTTGATGCCATGCTTATATCTTTATCATATATCACAAAGATGAAATTGTTACTTTTTTAGCATTACAGTTTTAATCATGTTTGTATTTTCACATCTATATACAAATATGAACTGCATATACTGCTGTTAAATGAATAAGTAGTTGGATTAACACTCCTATCTTGCTATGCAACTCTATAAAGAACAAAGTTCCTACAAGCCTGGTAGCATAATAATTGTTATAATTACTACTATTTGGGGGAAGAACTGAGAAACTGATTAGGTGAGAAAAGTTCTGAATTTGATGAGTCACTTTAGACATATAAATAAAATCCAGGTGTCCAGACTATTATTTCGCTACAGTCTAAACGTGTTCTCATCAAAATCAATTTGCTATTGGTGAAGAAAGTGTTCGACATAGTTCAACAGCTTCTATTTTCCAGTATCTATCAGGAGATACTTTCCATTAAAGAGCGAAATAATACAATTTGTTTGGTTATTTTCATTTCTCTATTTTAAACATTGTTACTACTACCTGGAAAGGACAAGGAATGTTACACGTTGCTAGGTGACCAGCTATGAATAGTCCAACATTCCAATGAGATTGTGCTTTAAACAAAAAGAGAGCTGCTCTTATTTTCAGCCAATGTTCTACTACATCAGATATGTTGAACTTTTAACTATCAGATGTCTCAAAATATATGACTTTGGAGTGATGAATTCTGTTTGGTTTCTGTATGCCATGCCGATATTGTTTTATATTTAATACATTATTTGATTATTCTCAAACTCTTTAGTATCATCTTCAGAGATAGAGGCAAATAGAAACAACTAACATTTCAAGAATTTTGTCTATGTGTCTTACAATTTTTTTATATTAAAAATTATTTCCGGGGTGCCTGGGTGGCTCAGTCAGTTAAGTGTCAGAATTGGTCTCAGGTCATGATCTCAAGATTCACAAGTTTGAGGCCCGCGTTAGGCTCTTGTGCTGATAGCTCAGAGTCTGGAGCCTGCTTCAGGTTCTGTGTCTCCCTCTCTCCTCCCCTCTCCTGCTCATGCTCTGTCTCTGTCTGTCTCCCAAAAATAAATAAAAACATTTAAAAAGTAAAAAAAAGAAAATATTTCCACCACTTTTTATGTTATGTACTAGCCATAACATTTCAGGACAACGAAGCTAAGATGAAGGAAATTTAGACACTTACCTAGGTTGTCCAGCATGTAAAGAACTTAAGATTGGAGCCTATTTTTTTTTCCCATGACTACTTCTACATGCTTGTT
Source organism: Lynx rufus (assembly GCF_022079265.1). NCBI lineage: Eukaryota > Metazoa > Chordata > Mammalia > Carnivora > Felidae > Lynx > Lynx rufus. The sequence goes on from NW_025814856.1 coordinate 87,832,871, forward strand.
CTTTCTATATACTTTTTCTCATTACTCTATTTGTCAAGAAGATATTCCAGGAAATCAGTATAAATCCTTATTCTTTTCAATGAATCTCATTTCTTATTGCCCAATTTTCCATGGCCAATTCATACATTTTGGATTTACAACCTTAAATTTCACATTAACATTACCATTTGTCCACCTCTCCTGGAGGTTAAATATCTGGAATGTCTGCACACTCACCTCATGGCATCAATCATTAATCCCTTTAAAGTTAATTTTATTAAAGATGCATAGATCAATGTGCTAACCTATCTCCAGTTAGAAGCAAAGTACTTCCTTAGCAGGAACAGAATTGCACAAGCAATATTTATCCTGATAGATATCAGGAGGAGTGATTATTTTCATGTGGAACTGGCCTTGAAAAGAAGCATTCCTTTGTTACTGGGAAAATGAATGCAAGCTTTCATTAAAATTTACCAGAAAGAAATTGTGATTTTAGAAGAGATTCCACCTGATCTACATTTCACTTCTATAAGTTTATAGTCAGTTTATCCCTAAAAATAATTTGAGAGGCTTACAATGAGAAACTGTATCATATATAATTGCACTCTTAAAATGAGAAACTGTGTCATATATAACTATACTCTTAAAATGAGAATAAAAGTGAGGAAATTCTCCTGAATTGGAAAGGAGACATTTCTGTGTCAAGGCCCACCTTGTAGGATCTGCTCAAGTTCCAGCAGTTAGGATGGAACATACATGTTCTTGGAGTGACAGTTACACTTTCTCTTGTACCTCTCGTCTCTATAATCCACTATTATTTGAAAAAAACATAAAATTAAGTCTAGCTGTGTTGGCTTTTAAAGCTATTCTTAAACACTTCTGATCAGCTTTTTAAAATGTTAGGCCAAAAAATCTCTTCCAGTAAGTATTAACAAAGGGGAGGTGAGGAAGGAACTCTATGGCAGGGATAGGGCAGAGTCCCTGATTTCTCATTACAATCAGTTGTCAACATTCTTGAGGAACAAAGCAAGGATGTCTGCTCTCACTATTCTGTTCAACACTGTACACAAAGTTTTAGCAAGTACAATAAAGAAAAAAATTCAATTAACTATTCTAGTTGGGAAAGGAAGAAATAAAGCTGTCTTTATTTGCAGATGACATGAACTTGCATCCTCAGAAAATCTCAAGGATTCCACACAAGAAAACTAATAGAACTAAAAACAACATTAGTGAGATTATAAGATAAAAGGTCAATATACAAAAATAAATTGTATTTCTATAAAACTGCAATGAATAGTCCAAAATTGAAATTAAGAAATAACACCATTTATAACAGCAACAAAAATAATAAAATAATTGGGGCATATTTAACAAAAGAAATGCTAGTCTTCTACACCGAAAACTATAAAACTTTACTGAAAAATATTTGAGAAGATCCAAGTAAATGAAGAAATATTACATGTTCATGGATGAAATGGCTCAATTAAATAGATAGCAGTTCTCTCCAAATTGATCTATAATTTCAGTGCAACCCCTATCATAATCCCAGCAGGCTGATACTCAAATATTATTAAAATTAAAAAAGATCTACAGTAGCCAAAACAATTTTGAAAAGGGGGACTTATGTTACCAGAGTTCAAAACTTAATAAAACACAATAATAAACAATAAAGTATACTAGTGGTGAAATAAGTTAGTCACATAGTCAAAGAGAAAAGAACTGAGAAACCAAAAATAAATCCTTGTATTAATGGTGATTGTTTTTGACAAAACGTGCCAAAGCTATTCATTGGGGGGATTTTCTTTAAGGTAGTTACACAAATAGATATCCATTTATGCTTCAAAAAAAAAAAAAAAAAAAGAACGTGGACTTCTGCCTCACACCATATACCAAAATCAACACAAAATAGGTCATAAAGCTAAATGTATAATGCTTCTGGTATAAAAAAATAAGAGAAAAATCTTTGTGACCTTGGGATAGTTCTTAATACTCTGTCAAGAGCTCAGCCTGGTCGGTACAGGAAAACACATATTGATAAATTTAATTCCATTAAAATGGAATTCATAAAATATATAAAGAATTCATACAACTCAGTAAGAAGACAAACAACCCAAATGAGTACAGTATGTGAACAGACATTTCACCAAAGAGACAGGCATTGTTTATAACCACCTGAAATATGCTCAATACCATAGGTCATTAGGAAATCGGAAGTTAAAACAAAGAGTTCTTATCCACACCCACCCCAAAAGGTAAACATTATCAAGTGTTGGCAATGACATGGAGAACGTGGAACCCTCAGACGTTGCTGGCAAGAACATAGTATGGTATATTCATTTTGGAAAACGATTTGCCAGTTTCTTGAATAGTTAAAAAGAAACTTACCATAGAACCTAACAATTCCTCTTCTAGGAAACCATTAAAAAAATATCATATGGTTAAACTCAAACTTGTATGCAAATATTTGAAACTGGGAAAAATTCAATGGATAAAAAAAAAAGGGAGAATATCCAAACAATGCCATGCTATTTAGCTATAGAAAGATCAAACGACTGATACATGTGATAAAATAGATAAACTGCAAAATGTTGGTAAGTGAAAGGAGCCAGACACCAAAACTGCATAGTATATGATTCAATTTATATGAAATGCCCAGAAAGGGCAAACTTAGATACTGAATGTAAATCTCCTGCCTGTGGCTGGAGCGTTGAAGGTTATCCACCTGCTAGCCGGCTCAAGGGAACTTTTTGTAATGACTGAAATGTTCTAACACAAGACTGTGGTGACGGTCACAACACTCCCTAAATACACTAAAAATAATTGATTTGTACACTTGTGCATTTGTACACTTACAAATGTGTACACACTTACAATGTGTACACTTATGTAAATTATGCCTTACTAAAGCTGTTTAAATAATAATAAAAAAGCTATCCATATTTGGTATTGCTACCATCTCGGATCCAAGGAGACCTGTTACATTTGTCTCTTGTGTCTAAAAGCTCATAAAGATGGTAGACTAACGAAGAATAGAAGATGAGCCACGATTTTCACTGAAGATACTGCTGTCTTTTGAACCTAAACATATTTAGTGTTCTTCACTAGTACACTTGCTAATTAGTCTTTCTAGCCGTGCAGATGTAGCCAATCCATTATGGAACTATACATAAGCAAATTATCTTTTTTGAAATCAGAAGAATTTCTTTGGCTTGTTTGAAACAGCTGTGTTTCTAGAGCCATAAGATGGCTTTAAATAAAAAAGACAGACTCATTTCTTTAGCGTTACATTTTCTCCTTTTTTTTCCTGATAATTTCTAAGAGAAGGGGAAATAACATTTGTTGAGTGTATAGTAAGTACAGGATTTTGTGCTGGGTTCATTTGAAATTATGTGAGACACATAGAGTTGGTCTTATTTTACAGATGAGCAAATTTATTCTCAAAATTTAAATAAGCAATAGAGTTGAACTCTAACTCAGGTCTTTCTTCTAAAATTCACTATCTATTCTCTTCATTTTGTTGCCTTGTGTTTGGTTGAATAAAGACTTTCAAAACCATTATATAGTTGTTGATCACCACCTATATCTTTGAAGTTTACAGTTAATAAAGGATCTATTTTCTAAAAATTACAGATCATTTAATAGAAGATTGCATGCATGTATTTCTCTGTGCAAACATCACAAAAATATAAATAATGATGCATATATATACATGTGTGGACACACATATATGTATGTATAGGTATGAACAATAAAAGTTTTATAAATTCCATGACTTTGTCTCAGTTGTTCCTAAAATTCTATTGTAATAATTACTTGCATTTCAGATTTTACTACCAAATTATGAGAACATTTTAGATAATAGTCTGTGTTGTATTCATTCTATTACCCTTGCAATGAACACAATGTAAATCACACCAGGGGTGTTCGGTCAATAAATATTAACAAATAACTAAAAGTGCATCTAACATGAGATATAAAAACATTTGCAAAATATGTTTTATGTTGCATGACTTTTTATAGGAAGAACAAAAACTTATTTATAATTTTTTAAAATCTATATAAATATCATTAGAGTAATGGTTCTCAAACATTTTGGTTTTAATGAGCCATTTATACTCTTTGATATTACTGAGGACCTCAAAGAGATTTTGGTCCTATAAATTCCAGCTCTGTATATTTTCTGTATTATAAATTAAAGGTGAGAGTTTAAAACATTAATGAATGTAAACTAATAAACTCATTCTATGTTAAAATAATGACATTTTTGGTAAAAAATGACTATTTTAAAAATGGGACACTTAAGAGATGGGTGGTATTGCTTTACATTATTACAAATATGCCTAATATTGAGCTAACTGGAATACAGGTAAATTCTAATATTTGCTCTGTATATGGTCTGTTGTGATGCACACATCATGTAACCCCTAGAAAAAACTCTACTGCATATTCAGAAGGAAATGAGAGTGCAAAGGCAAGTGTTTCTTAGAATTTACTATGAAAATAGTTTTGACTTTGTGGATTTCATGAAAGAATCTTGGGAACCATGAGGGTTTCCTGCTCATACTTTGGGAAACACACGGGAGAAACAATGAGAAAAACAAAACAAAACAAAACAAAAAAAAAACAACAAAAAAACCCACACACTTTCTATTCTGGTCTCCTATTTTGAAATTATTTTTATTACAAAAAATAAAAATATATTTTCTCTTTTTTATGAGGTATACCTGTTTTGTATAATTCTTATAAAATATTTTAATGCTACTTCCAGTTAGAATGGTTTATTAAACTCTTATAGAAGATACACAGTACTTCTACTTTCAATGAGTTTCTATAACCAAGATGAAAATGCACTCATGGCCATTAGGCCCTCTGTTTGGGAGAACAGATACACTACTGTTCTCTTCACTCTTTTCTTGCTTACAACCTCATCTTATTTATAAAGGCATTTAAATTGTTAGTTTAGATAGCTTTTTCACCACTGATGAAGCTACTGGCCATTGCTCTTTTTCTCTAAATATGAAAAACAAACAGAAACTTAACATTTTTTTTATTATGGAAAACTGCATGCACATAAAACAAATACTGGAGGCCAATAATAAAACCCAGGGTGGTCAGTCTTCTAGCTCCAACCATTACCAAACCACAGTCAGTATTTTTTCATCTATTCCTTCATCATTCTCCATGCAACTAATTTTGAAAGAAATCCCAAATATTGTTTCTTCTGGAGACATTTTAGTATGTATCTCAAAAAAAATATGCCCTTAACATTAACGTAAAAATGGTACAACATAGCTAAAAAATGACAGTAAATCCTTAATATCACCAAAAGTTTAGTCAAGCAAAACAGGCTTTTGGTTGAGTGGCATACAGCAAGCAGAGAGATTAGCCTATCTGATTGGCACAAATGCTCTGCCTAAGGGCTTGCCTGCCACTGGCTTAGACCTTCTGGGCATTGTTTGCTAAAGAAGTCATTTCTCACTCCAGTTGTGCATATACCTGTACTTAAATCCCTTTGAGGTACTGAGGACTTACTTAAAAACAAAACGAGTTGTTTCAGAACATTTAATTTACTATGAGATCATTCTATCCAAGGACACATGGAAAATATATTCAGTAGTAATTAATGCAGGGAAATAGAATGGGGAAAATATTTTTACTTTCGTATTAGGTAAATATCAAAAGGAAAAGGGGCATGCAGAGAGATGATACACTATACTACTAGTAAGTGTATTGTTCAAAGCAATGATTCTTGCTTCTCATTTCTTAAAACCTATATACAGAGGAAACCGAATTTAGCTTTCTGACTAGAATATTTACAACGAGATATCAACCGTTATTATTTCTTTTTTATATTTAAAGCTTTTTTTCCTAATTGTGGTAAAGGAAAGCAAATTAAAACAATGAGTTACAAAAGACAAATACTAAGGTTGAGGGAATGATTAATACAGCATAAAAGTAAGAATATGGCTAGAAAAAAGATACATTAATATAGAGTTTTGATGATTTAGTAAACCAGTTTGAAGATTTCTGTTGCTGGCAGTGGAAAAAATTTTGGCATTGCTGGGAAGCACTATGTTGATTTGCTTTATGAGCTGGAGGGAACTGAAATAGTCTGCAGAAGTAACTATTCCATAGAGTTATTCCACAGTAATTATTCCAATCCACAGAGCCCATGGATTTTAAAACTCACCTTTGGGACTTTCATCACTACTTAAAATACTGTGTGTATGCAGTGAAACTATGGAAGTTTAAATTATCTGTCTCTGATAGGAGAAAAATTACCAATCTTAAAAGGAAACAACATTAGATTCCTAATCGATTCATTCTCTATGAAAATAAAGAGAGTAAAGTTGCTCAAAGTAAAACCTGTTCCACATCCACATGCTCCATGGTCTAAAATGTGCAAGGAACAATAGCAAGTGAACTGATAAAAAAATACCTGTTTTTGTCCTTTGTTGTATCAGTCCTTAAAGAGAAAAAAAAAACCCTCCAGCACATATACCATGTTAGATATATCACCTATACATATACTTATATATATGTATATATGAACATCTATATTTATGAATATTTTCTGTTGACATACAGTGTCTATATATACAAGGAATATACTTGAGGGAGAATATAGGTACTGTTCATCTTTCAAAAAGTCATTAACTTTGACGGAATTTATATTTAGTCTCAAAGATTTAAACAAAAATTTTAAATTTGTAACATAAAACTTCCATCATCTTTCAGAAGCATCTAGGTCATGAAACACGAATGCAAAACTACCACACTGGGGAGATGAAGGAAGCATGACAACTAAAGGCAATTTGGAATCTGGATTGGATCTTGGACCAGAAAAAAAGAAAAAAAAAAAAGAATTTAGTGGGTCAGAAGGGAAACTCAAAAACTAGATAAGGCTTGTAGATATTTTAATAGCATCATATTAATGTTAACTTTCTGGTTTCGATATCTTATTGTGATTAGGTAGATGTTAACATTAGGGAAACTAGGTAAAGGACGGGCAGAAAAAGTGACTGTACTATTTTCTGGGGGGCCCAGGATTTTGTAGGAATCTAACATTATTTCAAAATAAAAACCTTTAGAAATGCGTCCTAAGCCTTGGTTTACATAAGAACACAAACAAACAAACAAAAACTCAGGAAATTGATAATGTTCAAAGTGACAAGGCAGAGGGGGATTTATTCCTTAGAAGAATCAGAGGCAGTTCCCTATTTCCTGTAAAAGAATGTTTTACAGTTCTAAAACCAGTCACCATTTTGCTCAATAGGGAAATAATCATGGAGTATTATAATGCCATGTATGTTTTGAAAATGCAATTAATGAAAAAAAAATGACCTAAAGACGTACCAATCAGTAACGTGTCATATTAATGACTGTGCCGTTACAGTCTTTTATGTTCAAGTGCATAGTCTGCTTAGTTTTGGAAATTCTCCCAAAACACAATCTTTGACATAAAAAGCAGTGTCTTCTAAAATTTGGGAAGCCATCTAAGCTGAAATCCAAATACATGTCCCAGTCTCACATTAAAATAAAAAATTAGGTCATTTGATTTCCCTTACCTGAAACCGTGTGATCCTTAGAGTCTCTTGTTATTTTTATCCTTGCGTGAGGAAAGATGTAGTGCACAGTCTTCCCGTTCATCTGTATAATCTAAGACATATATGTGATAAGGTGAAAAATCAATGTTTAAAGACAAAGTGTAATATACAGGATTAGACTTGTTTTTTAAGTGTGTTGGTTTAGTTAATAAAAGATTTCATTATCTGTTTCCCCTTGGCAAATGAGATTTCTGAAACCAAACAAATTAGTGAATGCAACCTGTGTCTTCTGTTTTATGGAACTTGGCTTCTAAATGAGATTTGTGAAATAATGAGAGATAAAAACAGTGAAATATTTGCTCATATCTGCCTTAATAGGATTTTATTAGGATGAAATCTTCTATCACCTTGGAAAAATGTGAATGAAATTACAAACAAAATTAAGTTTACTAAAGAAGTTTAAGAAGTGCCTGCGTGGCTCAGTTAAGCTTCTGACTCTTGATCTCATGGATCGATTCATGAGATGAGTCCCACGTGGGGCTCTGAACTGACAGCACGGAGCCTGCTTGGGATTCTCACTCTCCTCTCTCTCTCTGCACCAACCCCCAACCCTCTTCCCTGGCTGAGCACACACATGTACTCTCTCAAAATTAACAAATAAACATTAACAAAAAAAGAAGAAGTGTGTGAGAGTACTGAACCAAAATATTAAATAGAATTTAGAACTCAAGAGAGGTTGACTTTGTGAGGAAGGGTCTTTGAATACTCGAGTGGTTTTAATGTGTAAATCCAGATGTAAGAATGTTAGAATTCTATCGCTAGAATTTTACATATTAAAAGTAACATATGCATTGAAAACTGCAAGCTTAAATTATAGCCTTTTGCTTTTATTCTCTTTAGGAAAGAATAAGCTTAATCAGGTTTCTGATGAACAGAAAACATTCCCCAAACAACAGCAGAATCCTGTGGAGTCCAGGAATAGTATATGATTTCTTCAAAGTAAAACTGAAATGTTGTCTGCAAGATTATAAACCTATTATGGTAAGTATAATCAGTTAACCTAAGTAATGCATACTACCATAACTTTGTAAACTAATGAAAGCCTTATTTATTGGGGGAACTGGGTGGCTCAGTCACTTAAGCAACAGTCCTTGATTTTGGCTCCGGTCATGATCTCATTGTTCCTGAGCGGGAGTTCCATGTCGGGTTCTGTGCTGACAGCAGGAACCTGCTTGGGACTCTCTCTCCTCTTTCTCTGTCCCTTCCCCTGCTCATGTGCTCGCTCTCTCTCTCTCTCTCTCTTTCTCTAAGAATAAATTAAAAACATTTAAAAAAGAAAACCTCATTTATTTTCATGGAAAAAAAGAGTCTATACATTTTCCTTTTTTCTTCCTGTCTTGTTTCCTCTGTGTCAGTCTCTGTCTACCTCTCTCTCCTTTCTTCTTCACTCTTAACTTCTCTCCTCTGCGTTTCTTACTCCCCCCACCCTTCATCTTTTCTCTTTCTACTTCTGTTCTTTCACTTCCCTCAATCCACATTTAAAGATCTTCATTTTTTTTTTACTAAAAATTAAACCATGTGCATTGAAAATTCTACAACTATTAGATATACATGAATCTTGGTTTGATACTGTAGATAAGCAAAACTGGTATTATTTCACTTTATTTTAAATTTCTTTAATTTCATGTTTTATTTAACAACCATCTTAAAAAGTCACGTTTTCCACTTGGTCAAAAATAAAGTAGGAAGACACATTTTCACCTTTTGTTACTCTTTCCAAATCTCTAGACTAGGGAGAGTTGGATGTAATCTCAATGCATTTGTTGCACAGCTAGGAGACAAGTAGGATTTTCCAAAATTTTCCCCAGAATTTTATCAGCTAACAATGATCACCTTCTAAATTGTACCTATGATGATGTTAGTAGAGGGGATGTTAGCATCTTCATTTCTATAAAATGTTGCTTTCAGAACATCTCCTAACACCTCATATAGTTTCAGAGACTGTCTCTAACAGCACCACAAACTCACTTAATAAATCAAAAACATAAAACTGCCATAATTATGATCAATGTGACCAAAAATGTGTAGAAAAGCAGTGGTATCTATCTCCCATGTATGAACTAGTTGAATCTTAGCTTTTCCCTAAGCACTGCAGGTGAGTGTTCAGAGTTCCCCAGGAGATGGAGTTTCAGGGGACATGTTGCTTCTGTCAAATAGGAGTAGGAGCAAGATGTGAAGCACTGCCCACACCTCTCTCCCAGAGCCTGGTCTCTGGCCTTGTCTTTTGGTGATTCTGCACTGAAAGAACTATCATCTTTATGCCTCCCAGCAAAAGGATAATTCTTCCTTCCTACACATATTCTCATGAATAACTGAGCCTTCAAACTTATGAAATGATAACACTTGTGTTAACATATCTGCTATTCACAGAGACATTCATCCTTTCCCTCTCTTAAGCACCATGCATGCGAGCTGCAGGGATGAGAGCATCCTTCTTGTGTTCCAAGGACTGTGCTAGGCCCTGTGGTGTATCAAATCGAGAGCCCCTGCTCCCTGGGAGCTCTCAGCCTGTGACATAATGCCTGCAAAACCATTGGAGCACAAGGGAAGAACACTTGCCCCAATTTGTGGGGAGGTGGTGGTGGTGTGAGAGAAGTCTTCTTGTAAGACAGGACATGGAGACCTAACTGATGAGTAGAGTTTGACAAGGAACGAGAAGAGGAAGAGTACTCAGGGAGAGGGAACAAGACATCCAAAGGCCCCGAATGTAAGGGAGGGTGGCTTCTGCAGAAGAGTTTAATGTACCTCAATATTGCAGTTGCATGAGGATTGCAGAAGACACGTGTATTAGTGCAGAACGTGGAGGCAGCTGGCATTAGTCAGGAAGTGCTGACCTTTATACTCACCCTGTGAGGGCTATTAGCCCTATTTCGAGATGATGTAAAGAAGGAAAATCCATATTTGTTTCCTTTCAAAGTGTGTATGTGTATATATATATATAAATACATACATATATATATGTATGTATATATATATACACACACAAAGTATATATATTTATATATATATATTCAAAGTATATATATTTACATATATATACAAAGTATATATATATTTATATATATTCAAAGTATACATATATTTAAATATATATATATTTAAATAATCATATGATTTTGAGTTTAATAAACATTCAGAAAAAGTTTTCTGGGTGTCTCTTGAATTTTTACATAAGATATTTTTAAAAAAGCAGAAAAATTCATTTTGCACTAGTCAGTCTGGGTTTATTACTTCGCCTCCAGAGCATTTTATGGGTATAGATTCTTGTTATGCATACGTTGCCAAATACAAGCATTCAGCTTTATTAGTACCAAGAGCTCAATATTACCTTTTTATGATTACAGATGCAAACAAATGAATAAAATGAGAATGCCATTGGGTTATTCTCTCTAGACCAAAATACAGTTATGGTGACTTAATGACAAAGAGTATTTGAAGATAAATATTAAAGCCAAAACACATTAATTTTGCACTTTATGCAAATGTAATCGAAGCATATGTTGTGTTCTATGTAACTTCTGTGGAAAAAAACTATAAGGAAATCAAAGCAATTAGTGTCACACTATTTGTTACTTTGTTACATATTTGTTACTTGATTGGAGGAGGTTGAAGATTATAATCTGGAAAAGGCACAAAATGGTATCTGGGGGGCAGACAACTTTCTCTTCCTTGGTCTGTATATTGATTATATGGCTGTGCACTTTATAACTAGTCTATAATTCTGTATATTTGTGGTTTTGGTAACTACATATGTAGGTTTTCATTTGTATGTTAGACATCAAAATTAAAAAATGCAATAAACTGGGGTGCCTTGGTGGCTAAATCAGTTAAGCATCCAACTCTTGATTTCGGCCAACGTCACGATCTCACAGTTCATGAGTTTGAGCCCCATGTCTGGCTCTGTGCTGACAGTGCAGAGCCTGTTTGGGATTCTCTCTCCATTTCTCTCTGCCCCTACCCTGCCCATGCTCTCTCTCCCTCTCTTGTACTCTCTCTCTCTTTCAAAATAGTGAAATAAATTTTTAAAAATGTAATAAATCTATAAATGTAAAAAAAATAACTTTTAACACAAAAATACACATTACTTTATTACATTTACCTATAAATAATTCTAACAAAGACCCTCACATTTTCTACTTTATAAAAAACAGTAAGAAATTCATGAAATGATTCTTAAATATACTCTCTCTGCTTAATTTTGGCATTATATGGGTTTATAAATATATTTTGTTTAAACAGGATGCATTATGTCCTCAGTGCATTTAAATCATTAATAGGCAGATGTTAGTAACAGAAAATTAAAATTAAACAGTACTACTAGGGTTATTAATGTTTCATCTACATACAATAGAATTGAGGTGGACATAGATCACGTTAAAATGTATCCTCCAAGAATATTGGTTGAATAAATTAGTTGGCCAAGACTATTCGAAGCATTCATGGAAATAGTAGTGTCGGGAGATAATTATATAGAAGTTATTTTCTAGCTCTGTAGTTTATATATTTCATCTTATTAAGATTTCTTTAAAGGATTTGTGCTTTCAGTGATCTGATGTAGGTTTGCGGGAAATACTAAACTTCAAAGAAACAAATGAGACAGGGAAGATATAAAAAGTAAGTCATTATAAGAGAGAAACTCATAGTAAAATATATTCAAGAAGTTAGTTTCAGCTGACAGATTATTTTCATAACTGCAGATAAAAAGAGTTAAGTTTATACGTCATAAACATGTTCAGAATGAGTTTATTAATTTTTCTTGCTCTCCAACCTGTTCTATTTGGTGAGATTGAACTCCAGCTATATATACAATTTTAATAATAACAAGGTAAGCTAAGAAAAGTATACGTCAATTACCTGATACATTTTAATGAAGTAGAAAGAAATGGAAGTATATAGACATGTATATAGAGGTAAACACAATCCTAACACAAAACCTTTCTTAAAAATATTTATTTACATATTTATTTATTTACAGTAAGTGTGTTCCTGAATGCCCTTATCCTGTTTGACCCATCAACTCATCCATGGTTACCAGAGGAGAGGTGGGTGGGAGATGGATCTAAGCCAAATCTTATCAAATATATCAGAAACAGTAAAATAATATTTATAATATAGAAAGAAGAATCCCAAGATTTCTAGAAAATATATATAAAACCAAACAGAACAAAATTTGGAGATCCAGAAGTCCTATTTAGCAGCAAGAAATTTATCCATGAAAACTGAAATTGCTTTGGAAGAAGTAAAATTTGAGTATAGATATTATCTTTTCAATAGTACGTATATGGGCAAAGTCATCTTTTTTATACTTTAATGTAACAAACATTGAAGTAAGGTACAGTAAGTTCATATGATTTACCTTTGCCATTCAAAATAATTGTCTTCTATATCAAAGAATCACTAATCTGACAAGATGGTTTAGGAATTAATAATGTATATGAAATAAGTCAACTGGTTCTTCTGTGGGTATTTTAATGATTATGGGTACACAGTCTGAAAATATCTATCTTTTAAGGGAATTGATTTAAAACCATTGGGCTTAACACAGGAGTCTCCTTCAATTTATCCAAATGTTGATCTCCTAAGTGTCTCTCAAAATTCATACAAACATCACCTCATTGGTTCTAAAGTGAATATGGACATGCGTTTTGGTATCATATTTATCTAATTGTGAAGTTTATCTCTAAGTTTAATTCCATCTATAAATAGATATTAATGAATATTATCTACTTTATGCATTTTTCTGATGATAAAATACAAAGATAATATAAAATAAATATGTCCATATAATAGACTCTAAAATATAAATTCTCCTCTTTCCCAAGTGAAGCTTTCCCTGTCCCAGCTGACCTGGTTTGGTCCACTCCCTTAATTGCTATATTTCTTAACACCTGAACACACTGTTATTGGAAAGCACTGAAATTATCCACACCAATTTTACCCAATATTCCGTAAGTTCTTTAGGAGCTACATGTATTCTCCTTGTATACCAGTGTTGGGTAGGTTGTACAAACTTAATTATCTTTTGGAGGATTGAATCACTTAAATTGCCCAGTCATTGCTGCAAAGTCAATAGCCATGGGTGATTCAATAAGGTACTTAGTACTTTAAGTTACTGGAAAAACAATTTTTTTTTATGAAGACTTACCGAAGTCCCACGCATTTTAGGATAAATGCTGAGACCATTCTAGGATGATTGCTTGATTGATTGATGGCATAATTTTTCTTTTTTTAATTGCAGTGGGGGATAAATCTAAAAGAGATTGCTCAATACAGCACTTACTTGCTCTTGATGTTGACTAAGTGGTCTAGAGTGGACCAATCTTTCTGGCAGTTTGCGATCCAGACCATGTCCATTTTCCAAACGAGACTCCCTGGGTTTGTCAAACCAATCTGTTTCTTCACGACGCAGATGATAGGCTTTGGAGACCAAGGAAATATCAAACATTGCAACCACAACTAATACAGATGATAGAGGACAGAAGATGCTCTGAAGTACCAACATGCTCCAGGCTTGTTAGCCATTCATGCATTTCAAATACAACTTCCAGAAGGATGAGAAAAATCATTTCCAACACTATGATAAAAATTTTGTACCATGGAGTAACTTAGAAAAAAAATAATGCACACACCTGTTCAAACTCTCAGGGAAAATAAAATAAAATTTTAAATGAGGAGAAGAAATTTTGATAGTGACTGAATCAATGAACAAGTGAGTATGCCTCAGAAGTGATTTTATTCAACCTCAACCCTTTAGTTTCTACTTTCTCACCTCTCCCCCACTACCTCCACCTATCGCTAACATCTAAGGAAAATGTCTTCCTTCAGTACAGAAGATTCTGTCACTTTCCCACTATTGTATCAACCACTACTATGTGGCTTCTGGCTTTGAAAACCAAGTGAATGTTTTTGAAAACATGACATTTCTATGACATTCAATAAATAAATGAAACATTTATTTCTAAGAGGATCCCAGACACTACTGTTAGGAACATGCGTGCCATACTCACCTGGTAGCCTACTATTAAAATATATTTACAATTTTTTATTAAAATTAAATAATTATTTTCCATGCAGTCACAGATTTAGGAATTCGACTGAAGAGCTGATTGACTGCTTTCTATATTTATAATGTGGCAAAACTTGACATCTTAAAATACTGTTTGAAATGCAACCACATTTAAGTACATAATAATTTTAAATTTTTCAGCCCATTCAGTTCTTGGTAATTCCACGGTCTTTTAAAGCTATTATTTGGTGCCCCCAAGTCCCATTTTACCTAATACATAGAATCTGACTTCATTTAAAGTTTTATTCTTTGCAAAAAGATCCCTAATTTGTAAAAGGGTATCTGGAAATACACTGTTGTTTCCTAAATGGCAGATGGAGCAGTCTTTCTCAAGTTCTTGTGCTGAAAGATTCGTTGATGGTGCTATAAACTTAGGCTTTCTATAAATTCTAGCATCTACAATGCTGTACTTTTGAGTTCTACCAACTCCTCATAGTTTCCTTTTTCTGTCTACATCCTTGATTGTCCTCTCTTCAAAAACTTCTCAACACTTTTTTTTCCCCCAATTTCCATTACATCTTTGCTGGTAGGACTGGCAACCCAATAGCATATATACCACTACTCACCTCCAGACCTCCTGTGATCGGGGTCCTGTGGTCACCTCCTGTGATTAACCATAGCATTTACCCTCAATAAGTATGATGACTGATGATGTGTCATAATTTAGTCAGTCTTCAATTTGAGGAAATCCAATGTTACATACCTGGTATGTGGCTGTATATGTGCTTGTCTGATCTCTAATAGGAGGTTCTAAGCTGCTTGAGGATAAGGCTTTTTCTTTTTTCCCCTCTCTCAACACTAAAACAATGCCTTCTAAATGCCATAAAATAGAACACGTGTTTGGGAGATGAATTAAATAGAAATATTAATCATCAACTAAAGAAAGAAGTTAAATGTCCTAATTATGATACAAACATTAAAAAATAAATGTTAATTTGGCCCTTGAACTTCATTAACAGTTACACAAACTTTACTCACAAACTCCTTGATAATATTATGGTTTTTAATAGTTTTAATTTTACACTAAAAAACTAAACTTATGAAAAAAATATTTAATATGAGTCATTTGATAAGCAAATACCAAACAAAATTATAAGTTAATCATTGGTCTCTATACACTAGATTATCCTCAACCACAGTAATAGTTATCTTATCTTACTTCTTACATATTCCTATATATTCCTCATGAAAAAAATCTAGCTGATTTTAATAAATGAGTATCTTAGATGATGTAGTATATGATTTCATTTGAATATATAACTTCATTAATTGTATTTGAGACACAATCCTTTAAATCATGTTTCCTTCACTATGTCTATGCCAATAAAGCAGAATCTCAACCTGATTCAAATTTTGTCAATTTATTTCTGATTACCTACTTTGGTTGTCTACTGTTCCTTACACTGACTCAATATGTAACTAAGTTGGGATATCTGTCATACTTTGCATAACAATTTATAGATCAATCAAGTACAACCAGAGAAATGAACCTACTTTTAAACTGTATTTTTTCTTCATAATTTATAGCTAATTGGACATAAATGCTAGTTGTTTCCAACTCCAATCGTCTGATCTTCCATGGTAGATCTGCACTTTAAAAATTAAATTTTATAAAAAGTAATTTCCAAATGAGTTTAAATAATTTGCTACAGATTAATATCTCCTTGTTTTCAACTGATGATATTTTCTTGCAATCTTAAATGTAAACTAAAAGTAAGCTATTTGGGGGTCTAGCATTATTCACAGCCAACCGTTATATGAATAGTTCAATTATATTCAGTATCAAACATATGTTAAAAAAACATTTTTAAAAGACACTATATTAATGCTTTATTATTTATTTTTGGCTTGGAGTATACTTTGAAAGAATGTTTTCATGAAAATATCTGTATTGTAGAGATAAATATACTTGACTGCTTTGAGCTTAGCTTTCCTCCAAATCCGCTCCAAAGCAAAGGCAATTGTGCCCTGCACATAATCAACCACGCACGCACGTCAAACTGTGGACTTCAAGCTAATGGCCTTACATATTAAGCAATGCAAATGATGCTTATCTAGATTTTATCTCAAGTGAGCTACTTCAAAATTAACCAAAGTCATATAAAACACATTTGAAAAAATATTCTTAGAGTCTATAACCTAGAGTTTAATTGAATTCAAGGAAAGCACACAACAATTTGAAATCAATTAAATTTGTTTTGTCTACTCAATACTAAACAGCCTATTAGAATGAATGTTAACACTTCTCAAAGTGATCTTCACATCATTGAATTACAGATATAGCATATGTTTGGTAAAAATTTATTTAAAAATCCCTGATATTTCATTAGTTCACAAATGAGTTATGTAATTAGGAAAAATATTCTCTAATTTTTCCCTTACCCAAGGAATCCAAGATTTCAAAAGAAAAGCTGGTCATCACTTTACCAGAAGAAGAGTTAATATGTTCATGTGATTTAAAAAGCAAAGAAAATAACTAACATTTTAAAACATACAATTTTCAAAGATAATCACTATAATTCACACACATAATGTTACATATGTAATTCAATTTGTTATAGTTGTCCTTTATCTAATTCTGTATAAGCATGTTCTTTATGACTAAATTTCTTGTCTTATTTTTAAATACATTTTAGTTTAGTTGTGTAATTTCATTGACATTTAATTTTAATTATTTCTTTGATATCATCTTTATACATTTCACAATTTTGTATGCAGCATGATGTCTCATCATCTTCTTTATGAAAATAATGTTTTTCATACAGCCCTTGATGACTATGAGTATATGTCATCCAAACATATAAATGTGAAATAAAACATTTGGTTATTTTTATAGGGTTGTATGTAAACAAACACATTTTGGAATATCTAGATACACCTACATGTCTGGCACTATGTTGACAAAACTCCATGATGAATAAATGAACTTGTCAAATCCTGTCAAATATATGCTCAATGTACACACGCAGCCTTACGTGTTTAGTTATGCCGTAAACCTGTTGGAGTTTTTGTTTTATCTTGTTATTTTACTAATATGTTTATTGAAGAATCTTCATATTCTTCTGCACAATTGTTTTATATGCATATAATGTGTGTAAAATGTGGACTGTCAGAAAAGTAGAGAAAGAAACTGTTTCCACATAATATCATAACCTTGTTTAACTAGAGTCAAACAATTGACTAAACAAAAAATATACGAAGAGTGTGCTTTATTTAATTGAATAATTATCAATAAAAATGGTCAATCCAATAGCCTGTAGAGAAGAAAATAAGTCAGAAAGTAACGAGTCTGTTGGAATTTCACTAAGAGGAGTCTGTCCACTTTCAGATTCAGTCATTTAATCTTTTTACATCTAGATTTGAATTTCTAAAATCATATCAGTGTCTAGATAACAGAAGTAGAAAGAAAATTCTTTTCATGAACACTTATTTTCCTGTGAGTCTTTGCTGAAAATGTCAGGTTTAAAAGATGAGATGTTCATGTTAGCTTAGTGCTCTACAGTCTTCAAAGGCATGCAATAATAATGCTTTTATTTGATGAGAAATGTCTTATTTTCAGGACTCAAATCATACCTACGTTCAAATGTAAACCATAGAGGAGGGAGAAAAAAGAACCAAAAGTCATGAGTCCTCTTGGCATGGAAAGGACACTTTGTATTCCTGTAAGTCTCCTCCCTTGTCACAAAATTAGTGTACAAATATTTTATTCTAAATCTAAATAATGTTTCCTGCATACTGCTATGATTATTTATTGTTAATATCACATTTAGTGCTAAGTTTTCTAGTTATGTAATGCAAAATGCACAAACTTGTCAATTACGATATTCATAGTGAGAGAAATAAAATATGAATCTTTTATTTAAGGAGAATTATAAAATTTACATTATGTTAATATCAGGTCCTTAGCCAAAGAGTCTCAAAAAGAGAACATTCTCTGAATTAATAAACAATGATATCACAAAAATAACATAAGTACTTTTCTATTACAAAGTCTAGCAGAATAGTACTTAATAGCTCTAAATCTTAATACTTTCACAAACTGAAATAAACTGACCAGTATATTTAGAAATGCATTTTTTAAAAAATAAAAGAAACATACAATGAAAAACTTTCCAGCTATGGAATTAAGGGATGACCATATTTTATTGACACAATTACTTAATAATGGTTTCGGAAAAGTGGACGCCAAACAAATCAAGCAAACAATCAAGAAACAACAGTAAAATAATAAACTAAAAAGAAATAAAGAAAAGCATGCTAGGAAATCTATACACAAGATCAAATTTCCATTTACAAGAAATAAAATTGAAGTAAACATGCAAAAGACGCACTAAAAAAGGTAGAATACATCCTTGGAGAAGGAAAATTAAACATGCAGAAAAATAAGAGTTTGAGTTTTGAGAGTAACAAGGTAGGTTGAGGCCCAATTTACCTTCACTGTCTGACATGGCATGTTGGAAGTCATCCATGATGAACGCTATGTCACGGTCATAGCCTCTAGTTCGTGATTCTTCTCTCATGTGTTGCTGAACTTCAGGCAATGAATGACTTGATCCAAACTGATCCCTAGTGTCTGCAGATATTGGTGGCAGGGGCCCAGCTGCAGCCCTGGCCATTCCCATTGGCTGGCCAACAGGACTGAGTGGACTTTCCTCTTCAGAATTCTGGGCCACAATTGGTATTCTTCCTCTACTCTGGCTAATTGGTAAACTGGTAGGCTTAGTTCGGCCAGAAGGTGAAGCATGACTAAAGGAAACATCTAGAGCTTCAGCCTCTTGAGCTTTCAGTCTTAGGGAGGAGCTAGAAGAATCTCTTTTAATTGATAAATCAAGCCCATAGACAGACGAAGGTCTGGAAGAAGGTCTGGACCTGCTGCCACTACTGTATGGCTTATCTGCTTCATCCTGCAAAGCTGAACGTAGGGTATTTCCCAATGTGCCCAGTCCTGTTCCAAGGGATGAGCCCATAAACTTCTGTTGGTCTGTAATATTTTTTCTGAGTCCAAAAGTGATATCATCTTGAAGAAGCCTTGCTCTGGAAGAAATGCCGCCAATAGATGAGGTGCTAGAAGTCATATAGCTTGTATAGTCAGGTTCAAGGTCTCTACTTTCTTGAATGGGAGAAAATTTTGACATTTTAGGATCAATTAGTGATTTCTTATGCTTTGACTGCTTTTGATAAAGTATGGCTGCTGGTAGTTGTTTTGCTGCTTGTTTTTCAAGTGTGAGTCTACTGATGCTGTACTTTTCGGATTTTGGAAAATGTCTATAGCCAGTATCAGCATGGTAGTAATGGGAAAGACCAGCAAGGTGATCTAAGCTCTCTGCTCCTCTACGGAATTCTTGTTTAATCTGATGTTTCAGAAGCTTTAACTCATAAGGATCCTCCATGGGATCTTCCTCTGCTTTCACATAACTATGCAATCTGGAGGAAGTCTGTAATGGTGCCAGGAAATCTGTCACTTCTTGAGACCTACGTGTTTCAGTGGATCGAAGGAGACGGTCTGTTTTTGACAGATCCTTTTCATGAAGGCTAAATGCAGTGCTTAATGCTGCTGTTCCTTTGGTAATTTCTCCAATGTCATCAATTAGGACATAATTTCGTGGAGTATGATGGTCAATATCTGCATAGAAAGAATCTGCAGATATGCTTGATATTGGACTGCTTGCCATACTACTTCTTTCCTCCAATCCTATTCTCAAGTCTAAGCTATTGTACTTACTCCCAAGGTGGGAAACAGCATACGTATTATCAGTAGAAACAGGTGCTATCATCAGGGGTTGGTTGCGAATTACCTCATAGTTTGAAGTTATCTTGGGCTCCAAATATAATGTAGTTTGCCTTGGCTTCTGTTGTATCACCATCATTTGTGATGGTAACTGGTAAGAAGGTTGTGGGGTTGGTGTAGGTTGAGCTTGAGGTGTGAAGGACATTGTTGCCACAGCTTGAAATGTTGGTTGAGTCTGATAAGGTGAAACTTGCTGATGGTACAAAGTCTGTTGCTGAAAATGGGACTGTTGGGTATATGGGGTGGGTGCTTGGGTAGGAAGAGCAGGGGAAGAATACTGGTACTGTGTATAAGGACTTGTAGGAGGAACCAGTTGAGATTCTGTTTGTGTTTGCGGGGGTATAAACTGACTAAATTCAGTTTGGGGAGCAGTTCTTGGTCGCTCTATGCCATGCTGACTTTCTATTCTGGTGGGTCGGGTGCTGCTCACCTCACTGTCAGACATATAATCCCGATCCTCAGCTACTCCCTGGAGGTAGGCACGCTCTCTCTTTTCCCTCTCCTTTAATAATGCCTCTTTCCTCCTGTTAATTCCCATTTCCAGGTACCGTAACTTGGCATCGATCTCCTTTTCTTCCTCATCAAGTTCTGCTTGTTTCTTTCTAAGCTTTGCAGATTCCCTCTCTACAAGATCAAGCTCTCTGTCTATATCCTGGAGAATCTTGGCCCGTGCCATTGTGTTGGTTCTGCAGATCCTTCTCCTGGAAACTGTGCCCATTGTGCTGTATGTTGACTGAGTGCCTGTGGAGGTCTCCTCGGGAGGTGGGTTTGGCAGAGTTCTCTTAACTTTTTTCTGGGAGCCAGAAGGTGTCATGGTTTGAGAACCTTTTGTCTATAATTAAACAAAAATAGAACTTTATTATAAAGGGAAAATATTTTAACAACTTTATAATTTACATTTTAGATTAAAATGATTTTGTGTATGTTTTAGCTATGACAGCATAAGACAACAATTTTATACATTATTTCAAGTATTAGTCACCAATACAATTAAATGAAAAACAGTTTTTCCTTTCTTGGTAAAGTAGTTAATTATTATTATAACTTCTGTGACATTAGCAGTGAGTTTTGAAATCAAGCATGGAACTCATTTCTAGGCAGACTTAGATTTTCGCTAGACTCTTGAGAGAATTCTAGAAACCCATTTTTCATCCTATTAGTATACATAAAACTATTTGTTAAATGTATTCCCAGAGTATATGTGTTAGCTGTCTAAAATTTAAATTGCATTTGTTAAAGATGCACATTTACCACTGTTAAGTTCAATTATTTCTATCTTCTCATTACTACTTTACCCGCCAAGAGTGGCTGTCCTTCCTATTCCAATCATGAAATGTTTTGAAAGGAAATCTTCAAATCTCCAATGTCCTTTTTTTCCCAAAAAGAGTAATCTGAACTAATTTTCTATTTAATATTTCAATATTTTCATGACCATCTGTGTCTTATATTTTCTTAAAATTTTATTATTCTTAAGTAATTTTAGCTTCTTTTTTTTTTTTAATGTTTATTCATCTTTGAGAGACAGAGAGAGAGCATGAGCAGGGAAGGGGCAGAGAGAGGGAGACATAGAATCCAAAGTAGGCTCCAGGCTCTGAGCTGTCAGCACAGAGCCTGACGCGGGGCTTGAACTCACAAACTGTGAGATCATGACCTGAGCTGAAGTTGGACGCTCAACCAAGTGAGCCACCCAGGCGCCCCAGTAATTTTAGCTTCTTAATGTTTTTGCAACTTATACATGAAGCAAAGGAACTGACTGGTATTTAAAAAAAACAAAACAAAAAAAAAACTACTGTAGTTTTTTTTAAACCAGATAAGGTGTATTGTTGATGAACTGTTAGATATATTTGACTTCATTTGGTTTGTCATAAACTTGCATTATACAAAATCACTGGCCTTGAGAATCATACAATTTTAAAATATCAAAAGGTGTGACACATCATTTCCAATAAACTGATGTAAACAAACATGATTTCCTAACACAGTGAAGAAGACAGAGACCTAGACAAAATGCCAAGACAGAGGGAACTCATCCCAAAAGAAAAAAACAAAAAAACAAAAAAACAAAAAAAAACAAGAAAAGGTCATGACTAGGGATCTAATAAAAACAGATATAAATAATATGCTTGATCCAGAATTTAAAGGAACAACCATAAGGATACTAGCTGGGCTTGAGAAAAGAATAGAAGACACCAGGGAGTCCCTTGCTGCAGAGGTAAAAGACCTACAGGCTAGGCCAATATGAAAAGTAAAATAGCCAAGAATTGAAACCAAATGGTATAACAACCAGGATGAAAGAAATAGAGGAATGAATAAGTGATATAAGAGTCAAAATTATGGAAAATAATGAATCTGAAAAGAGGGAAAGAATAACATTAGATCACGAATATAGACTTAGAGAACTCAGTGACTCCATAAAGCATAATAACTCTTGTATCATAGGAGCCCCAGAAGAAGAAGAGAGAGAAAAAGGGGGTAGAAGGTTTAAGGAAATCAGAGATGAAAACTTGCATAATCTGGGGAAGGAACCAGACATTCAAATCCAGGAGGCACACAGAGCTCCCATCAAAATCAACAAAAGCAGGACAACACCAAGACATATAGTAGTTGAATGTGCCAAATATAGAGATAAAGAAAAATCCTAAAAGCAGCAAGATAAAAGAAGCCCGTAACTTATAAGAGAAGACAAATAAGGTTAACAGGAGATCTTTCCACAGAAACTTGGCAAACCAGAAGGCAGTGGCATGATATATTCAATGTGCTGAATTGGAAAAATGTGCAGCCAAGAATACTCTATGTGGTAAGGCTGTCATACAGAATAGGAGGACAGATAAAGAGTTCTCCAGACAAACAAAAACTAAAGGAGTTTGTGATCATTAAACCAACCCTGCCAGAAATATTAAAGGGGACTCTGAGCAGGAAGGAAAGACCAAAAGTGACAAAGGCTAGAAAGGAAGAGAGTAAAATCTCCAGAAACAATACAAAACAAGTAATAAAATGGCACTGAATATTACATATCTATCAATAATCACTCTGAATGTAAAGTGACTACATGCTCCAATCAAAAGACCACGGTGTCAGAATGGATTAAAAACAACAAACAAATAAATAAACAAACAACAACCATCTATAGGCTGCCTACAAGAGACTCATTTTAGATCTAAAGACATCTGCAACTGAAAGTGAGGGGATGGAGAGCCATTTATCATGCTAATGAATATCAAAAGAATCCCAGAGTAGCCATACTTCTATCAGACAAACTAGATTTTAAACCAAAGACTATAATAAGGGATGAAGAAGGGCACTATATCTATACAACAAGAGGATCTAACAATTGTAAATATTCACCTCCCAACCTGGAGCACCAAAATATATAAAACAATTAATAACAAACAAAAAGGAATTCATTAATAATAATACAACAATAATAGGGGATTTAGCACTCTGCTTAAACCAATGCACAGATCATCCAAGCAGAAAAATCAACAAGGGAAGAAAAAAAAAAAAAAGAAAAATCAACAAGGAAACAATGGCTTTCAATGACACACAGGATCAGATGGACTTAAGGGGCATATTCAGAATACTCAATCCTAAAGCAGCAGAATACACATTCTTTTTTTTTTTTTTTTCTTGAGAAAGAGAGAGACAGAGCATTAGCAGGGCAGGAGCAGAGCGAGAGAGGGACACACAATCTGAAGCAGGCTCCAGGCTCTGAGCTGTCGGCACAGAGCCCAATGTGGGGCTCCAACTCACAAGCTGTGAAATCATGACCTGAGCCGAAGTCAGACACTTAACCAACTGAGCCATCCACAGGCCCCAGAATACAAATTCTTTTCAAGTACACATGGGACATTCTTCAGAATAGATCACATACTAGGTCACAAATCAGGCCTCAACAAGTACAAAAAGAATAAGATCATGCAATGCATCAACCACAACGCTATGAAACTTGAAGTCAACCACAAGAAAAAAATTTGGAAAGACCACAAATAAATGCAGGTTAAGGAATATGCTACTAAAAAATAAATGGGTCAACCAGAAAGTTAAAATAAGAAATTAAAAAAAAAATAATTTAAAAAAATACGTGGAGGGGTGCCTTGCAGTCTGTGAGTTCGAGCCCCATGTCAAGCTCTGTGCTGACAGCTCAAAGCCTGGAGCCTGCTTCAGATTTTGTGTCTCCCTCTCTCTCTGCCCCTGCTACACTCACACTCTGTCTCTCCCTCTCAAAAATAAATAAACATTAAAACAATTTATAAAGAAAAAAGAAGCAAAGAAAAATATTAAATACCGAACTTAACTTTACACCTAAAGGAGCTAGAAAAAGAACAACAAATGAGGCCTAAATAAAGCCAGAAGAAGAAGGGAAATAATAAAGATTACAGCAGAAATGAATGAAAAACAAAGAAACAAAAAAACTCCGTAGAACAGATCAATCAGCCCAGGAGCTTGTTCTTTGAAAGAATTAATAACATTGATAAACCCTTAGCCAAACTTATTCAAAATGGAAAGAGAAAGGACCAAATAAAATCATAAATGAGAGTGGTAAGATTATAATCAACACCACAGAAATACAATTTTAAAAGAATATTATGAAAAGTTACATGCCAACAAATTGGGCAATCTAGAAGAAATGGGTAAGTTCCTAGAAACGTATAAACTACCAATGGAAACAGGAAGAAATAGATAATTTGAACAGATCCATAACCAGTAAAGAAATTGAATCAGTAATCAAAAATCACCAAATAAACAAAATTCTGGGCCCAGATGGCTTCCCAGGGTAATTCTACCAAACATTTAAATAAGAATTAGTACCTATTCTTCTCAAACTATTCCAAAAAGTAGAAATGGAAGGAACACTTCCAAACTCATTCTATGAGGCCATCATTACCTTCATTCTGAAACCAAAGAATGCATTAAAAAAGAGAATCAGCCAATATCGCTGATAAACACAGATGCAAAAATTCTCAACGAAATACTAGCAAACTGAATCCAACATTACACTAAAAGAATCATTCACCATGATCAAGTGGAACTTATTCCTGGGATGCAAGGGTGGTTCAATATTCACAAATTAATCAATAAGATACATTACATTAATAAAAGGAAGGATAAGAACCATATGATCCTCTCAAAAGATTCAGAAAAAGCATATGACAAAGTACAGCATCCTTTCTTGATAAAAAACCTCAATAAAGTAGGGATAAAGGGAACATACCTCAACATCTTAAAGGCCATATATAAAAGACCCACAGCTAATATCATCCTCGATAGGCAAAAATTGAGAACTTTCTCTCTATGATCAGGAACAAGACAAAGATGCTCACTTTCATCATTGTTATTTAACACAGTACTGGGATTCCTAGCCTGAGCAATCAATAACTAAAAGAAACAGAAGGGCATCCAAAATGGCAAGGAAGAAGTTAAACTTTCACTATTCACAGAAGACATAATACTCTATGTAGAAAACCCGAAAGCACCAAAAACCCAAAAGCACCAAAAACCCAAAAGCACCAAAAACCCAAAAGCACCAAACGCCTGCTAGAGCTGATACACAAATTCAGTAAAGTTGCAGGATACAAAATCAATGCACAGAAATCTGCTGCATTTCTATATACCAATAATGAAGCTGCAGAAAGAGAAATCAAGGAATCGATCCCTTTTATAACTGCACCAAAAACCATAAGATACCTAGGAATAAACCTAACCAAAGAGGTAAAAGATAGGCCCTCTGAAAACTATAGAATACTTATGAAAGAAATTGAGACACAAAGAAATTGAAAAACATTCCATGCTTATGGATTGGAAAAAACAAATATTGTTAAAATGTTATACTACCCCAGGTGAATGTACATATTTACATATTTAATGCAATCCCTATCAAAATACCACCTGTATTTTTCAGAAAGCTAGAACAAACAACTCTAAAATTTGTATGGAAACACAAAAGACCTCTTGAATAGCCAAAGCCATCTTGAAAAAAGAAAAGCAAACCTGCAAGGCATTACAATTCCAGACTTCAAGTTACATTGCAAACTACAGTGATCAAGATGGTATGGTACTGGCACAAAAACAGACACAGAGATCAATGGAACAGCATAGAAATTCCAGAAATGAAGCCATAACTATTTGATCAACTCATCTTCAACAAAGCAGGAAAGAATAGTCAATGGAAAAAAAGACAGTGTCTTCAATAAAGAGTGTTGGCAAAACTGGACAGCCACATGGAAAAGAATGAAACTAGACTACTTTCTTGCACCATACACAAAAATAAGTACAAAATGGATGAAAGACTTAAAGGTGAGACAGGAAATCATCAAAGTCCTAGAGGAGAACACAGGCAGCACATCTTTGCATCCACCGTAGCAAGTTCTTACTAGGTATGTCTCCAGGGGCAAGAGAAACAAAAGCAAAAATGAACTACTGTGACTTCATTAAGATAAAAACCTTCTGCATAGCGAAGAAAACAATCAACAAAAGTAAAAGGCAACCAATGGAATGGGAGAAGATATTTGCAAATAACACACGTGATAAAGGTTTAGTATCCAAAATCCATTAAAAATTATAAAACTCAACACCCAAAAAGCAAATAATCAAATAAAGGAATGGGCAGAAGTCATACACAGACATTTTTCCAAAGAAGACATCCAGATGGCTAATATACACACGGAAAGATGCTCAACATCACTCATCATAAGGGAAATACAAATCAAAACCACAATGAGATACCACCTCACCTGTCAGAATGGCTAACACGAACAACTCAGGAAACAACAGATGTTGATGAGGATGCAAAAAAGGGGAACCCTCTTACATTGTTGGTGGGAATGCAAACTGGTGCAGCCACTCTGGAGAACAGTATGGAGGTTCCTCAAAAACTAAAAATAGAACTACCCCACAATCCAGCAATTGTACTTTTACCCCATGGATACAAAAATACTGATTTGAAGGCACACATGCATCCTGATGTATATAGCAGCATTGTCAACAATAGTCAAAGCATGGAAAGAGCCCAATGTCCAGCAAATGATGAATGGACGATGAAGTTTCAATATATATATATATATATATATATATATATATATATATATACACACACACACATACATATATACACGTACATATATATACATACATACACACACACACACACACATAATGCAGTATTACTCAGCCATGTAAAAAGAATGAAATCTTGCCATGTGCAACGACATGGATGGATGAAGCTAGAGTGTATTATGTTAAGCAAATAAGTCAAAGAGAGACAAATACCATATGGTTTCACTCATATGTAAAATTTAAGAAACTAAACAGATGGACATGTGATGGAGGGGGAAGCAAGAAACAAACCATGAAACAGAATCTTAACTATAGAGAACAAGCTGAAGGTTTCTGGATGGGACGTTAGTGGGGGATAGGCTGAAAGGGTGATGGATATTAAGGAGGCTACTTGCTGTGATACGCAATAGGTGTTATATGTTAGTGATGATTCACTCAATTTTACTCTTGAAACTAATATAACACTGTATGTCAACTAAATGGAATTTAATAAAAACTTGAAACAAACAAAAAATAAACTGATGTAAACAAAGTTACCCAAACATTTAATAGCATATTCACAACTATATCTCAAGTCTTCTGGTTTCTAGCTGCATATTCTTTATAAACTGCTTTTTTTTTCCCATTTTCTTACTAATAATCCAAAGACCTTAATTCTCTCCTTATCCAAGTTATCAAATACTGAGAGCAGAAAAATAATAGGAAGTATATAAGAATTATATATCTAAATGATTAGACCAATGAAAGATCCTATGCTTTCATTGTCCTTTTATCACTTCCAAATTCATTTCCTTGGTGTTTTTATCTTCTTTGTGTTATAATTGTTCTGCTCCCTTTATTTAAATTAATAGATGCCTACAACATGGAACAGATATTTTACATTTATTTGTCTCATTTCATCTTCATAACAACCCTATGACTTAATTGTTAGTATTAAACAAATGAAAATAATTGAAAGTGAGAGAGAATAAATTATGGGCCAAATAGTTGCTTTTGGGGCTTCAATTCCCCATATTCTTTGAGATTCCTCTGTGATGAGGAACAATCTACAATTTTAGAATCACTCCACCATATTTCGCCAACTCACAACATTTCTTCATTGTGAATATACATCCAAATATTTTAACTTTCAGAAACATGGGGTGCTTGGGTGGCTCAGTCGGCTGAACGTCCAACTTTGGCTTAGGTCATGATCTCATGGCTCATGAGTTCAAGTTCCACAGTGGGCTTACTGCTGTCAGAGCAGAGCCTGCTTTGAACCCTCTGTCCCCCTCTCTCTCTGCTCCTCCTCTGCTTGCACTCTCTCTCTCAAAAATAAATAAAACATTTTTTAAAAAAGAAAAAAAAGAAATACTCATAAACCTTGGTTGCTATCACATGGCTTCTGATTACGAAATGGGTGCACATACTCTTGTTAAGGAATGAAAGAAGAAATAAAAGGTTAACATAAGAATTTGAATTATTTTTAAAGCTTTGGAGTCAAGAACTGAATTCCTCACAATTCAGTGAGTAGAATGAGAGTATGTATGTAATCTTAGGAAAAATAAAACTTTGAAGAATCATATTAATTCTTATTATTCACTGTTCATACATGTATTTTTTTTTCCTAATTTACCTTTAATAGTTTATAATTCTTACTTGAGAGAATAGGCTCTAGTCAAACTCATGTTCTTCTTTTTCTTTTTTTTTTTTAAATAAAGTCATAGGCTAAAGAACCATTCCAGGTTTTGGGGATTTCTAATTATCCTCCAGGGTTGCAAATATTTAATGATCCAGGACTTTTGCTTATTAATATTTCGTGAGCCATAGATGCGAGTCATGGAAGTGAGAGACAAAGCTGGTTGGAAGAAGGTGGATACTTAGTAAGTTAGCCTAGCTGACCATTCAGTCCCCACAAATCTAAATAGCTTTGCTATTCTCTGCTTGGTAACAAAATAGTTTTAATTCTGACTATAAAAATAGTCACAAGGTTGAAGACTTGTCAAGGTCTCAACCATATTCCTCCCAAATCAAAGTATAACACAGTGATTGAAAGGTTAAGTCTCTCAGGGCAGTCACTCAGTTTCAATCCCAGCTTTATTGTTTTACTAGCTGTGCGGTCCTTAGCAGGTTGCTTAAACTCCCTGGACCTCAGTTTTCTTATATGTGAAAGGAGGTTACTTTTTATTCTTATATTATTAGTTCGTCTAAGGAATAAATGAGTTAAAACAAGTATAGAGTCTAGATTAGTAATTATCCCTGAGGGCAGACAGAAATATAATAGAGAATTTGAAATGATGTCTGGGCAACTTATAATTAAAAAAACAAAAAACAAAACTGTCTTTCAAGACCATAAATAACCTCTAAGCTGGTTATTTAATTCTAAACCAATCAATGTATTGTAAAATAAGAGTATAGAATCCCAAAACAGAGAATCAAAACAAAATGATAATTGCTTAGAAAAA
Source organism: Lynx rufus (assembly GCF_022079265.1). Lineage (NCBI taxonomy): Eukaryota > Metazoa > Chordata > Mammalia > Carnivora > Felidae > Lynx > Lynx rufus. Next base: position 87,862,808 of record NW_025814856.1, read on the forward strand.
AATCCAGAGATGTATAAAAGAAAAGTTATCATGATTAAAGATGATGTAGTTTGAGGCCATGATTAGAGATGATGACAAAAATCTGGAAAAGTCTTGGTATTTAATAAGATGTTCCTTGATGACTAGCTTGGCAAAAGTTGTTTTTAGATGGATCCGGTGCACTTCATCTAAAAAAAATATTGTACTGCATATATAAATTTAAAATATTTTAAAATAGCTGGTGCAAAGAGTGAAGCAAGGGAAAGGAACAGTAAGTCCTCACAACAGAATGGATGGAGGTTGAAGGGGGACTCGAAGAATAGCTAATTTCGATTGCAAGACCTAGGAGGTGACTGTGGTAGCAAGCAAATAAACTCCAGGATAAGTTTTTCTGTCCAAAGTTATTTTAAACAACATTCTTCTCGGGGGAGTCCATTTGTAACATGCATCTTATATAGCAAAGGAAGGGAATTTCTATTGTTCTGAGGTGTCAGGGCTATTAATAAAAATAGCAATAGGTAAGGTATATGGACACACTATCCCAAAGACTTTAAATACATGCACACACATTATCTCCTCGTAAAAATAATCTAAGCTCAATCTAAAGGTGAGAAAAGAAGGAAATCTATTTTTCCAAAGAGCTGAACGCACTAAAAATAGATGCTAGACCAAAATTGTTCACGGATTGCTATATATAGTAAATATGGCAAAAATTCAACCTATTAATTTATTTCAGGAGTTGCTAAGTGTCATTCTACAATGCAATGTTCTAGATACTAAAGGCACAGAAATAAGAGGCATGAGGTAAAATAAACTTAATTAAATGTGATTCTCAAAGAACTTGTAAATCTGTAATGAACTTGTAAATGCTGTATGAAGAAACTATTTGTTTTTTGCTAAATAGCCCTTGGTGTCAATATCAGAGATATACTTCTAGACTACTGTACCACTAGAGAGACACAGGAGTGTATTTTTCATTTCATAAATAGAGAAAATTGAAAATCAGTGTTCATCGTGATAGTATCTTGGGTTTTCAAGCTTGTTCTTTTTTTTTTTTTAATTTTTTTTTCAACGTTTATTTATTTTTGGGACAGAGAGAGACAGAGCATGAACGGGGGAGGGGCAGAGAGAGAGGGAGACACAGAATCGGAAACAGGCTCCAGGCTCCGAGCCATCAGCCCAGAGCCTGACGCGGGGCTCGAACTCACGGACCACGAGATCGTGACCTGGCTGAAGTCGGCCGCTTAACCGACTGCGCCACCCAGGCACCCCTTCAAGCTTGTTCTTTAAGTTAGTAGGAAAGGTTCTTATGAAGGCCCTTTAGTTTCATTTTTTTATTTTTATTAAAATTTTTTTCATGTGTTTATTTTTGAGAGAGAGGGAGAGACAGAGCATGAGCAGGGGAGGGGCAGAGAGAGAGGGAGACACAGAATCTGAAGCAGGCTCCAGGCTCCAAGCTGTCAGCACAGACCCTGACATGGGGCTTGAACCCGCGGACCGTGAGATCATGACCTGAGCCGAAATCAGACGCTCAATGGACTGAGCCACCCAGGTGCCTGCCCTTTACTTTTAGATAATGTTGATGTGGATTCACTTCCAAACTGTATACTTCCACATAGATTTATGGATAAATAAGTTATTTTGATACAAATAAGCATAATTTTCTAGTGAAAGCCTAACTTCTTACAAGATCCTCTATTTAACAAGTTAGTAAGTAAAGAATTTTTACTACTTGATGATAGACAAGAAAAATAAAAGCTAACAGAAGAGTAACTTGTGAAAGATAAAATGATAAATTCTATCACTCATGGAAAAATACTTTAAAAACTGATAAAACATTTAAAATCCATTAGGCCTTGCAACAGGCCACAAGGCCTGGCACATACAAAATAAAGCTATCCCATTTCTTCAACTAGAGTACTGTAGAATAGTTTACCAACCATTTCCATGAATCAAAACTCTAAAGAGGCAGTATCATGACCGTTATGAGAGTATCAGTGAATTATTGAAAGTTTATAGACATGCTTAGCAAGGAGGACTTGAATCTCCACTGTCACGGGACAGAACTGACCATTTGTAAATGTAATTGGAATTCTCTTTAAAAAGTAGCTGTCTCCTTATTGTTGTAATAACCCATTAACAAGAAAGAAGGGAAAAACCCAACTACAAGACTGTATTAACGGGAGAGTAAAAACGAAGTAACAGAACATATTTAAAGTCAGACACTTACAAGTTATTTCTCAATCTAGTAGTACAAAACTGTTTTCCAATTATACTGTGAAAATGGCACTCAATATTTCATCAGACATCTTTAAGCCTCTCCTTAATGTACCTCTTGTCCCAGTTTGTGTTGTTTTCTTGCTGAAAGTCATTGCTCTTGGGCTGAGCAGCCATGCAGAAAACTAGTTTCTACCTCACTGGACAGAAGCATTAGAGATGTCAGTCGGTGCAGCACTTATTGTCTTATATTTTCTGCAATGTCCCAAAGAGATTAATTTCTTTTCTTTTCTAAAATCCATCTAGAGTATTTTTCAAAGCCCTCTTAAGAAGTTTTTTAGGGTGGGCATGTTTTTGTATATATGTTTGTATGTATATGTATTTGTTCTCTCTCCTTCTCTCCTTTCCTCCCTCTTTTTTTTTTTTTTTTTCTTTCCTAACATTAAATCAGATGGCTGTATTCCAGGGAATGGAACAAAGTATAATTTGTTCCTATGGTCCTTTGATATAGTTCAATATAGTGGCTGTAATATGTAGGGCTCTTTCTTTTTTTTTCAGACTAGCAACTGCTTTATTCAACCACCACATACTATATAAAGTTCAAGAGGAATAATTACATTTTGTCACAAATCTCCTCAGAGGAGTGTTTTACTTAGAGTGTTTTAGTGAAAATTTTATCTGAAACTTATTATAGTCAAATGACAGATTTGGGACCACATGAAAGTTAGGACTGATTATACAATGCCTTTGGGCTATTTCAGCTATTATTTTCAATATTTATATCATACAGGTAGGTTTGAAGTAGATAAACCCTTCTCTTTTATAATGAAACTGGTATTCTTTTGATCAATTTGTTTATTATTACTCTATCACTAAGAGGTGTTCATTCTTTTCCAGAATACTCTGCCTATCTACCCAGCTTTTTACATTTTTAGGCTTTGTCTGTCTAGAGTTATACCATTTCTTAAAGGGACCATGAAAACAGTTCTCCAAGCTACCTCTGAGAGACAACATTCAGTGTGTGAATCCATTTTTCCCCTGCAAAGTCCTCTAATATTATCCAAATCATTTTGCCTGGATTTTGAGGATCTAGTAAAAACTCATCTACCCATCTTGTGTATTCCTTCTTCTCATCATAGTCTCCCAAACTGCACTGAAGCTTTATACATGATAATTAATATCTCTTCAACACAGATTTATATTGCATCCTTTACACTAACATACCCTTCCAACATACTATATCATAAGTATCTTACATCTAGCTTAAAGTGCATACCATATTTGCAACTAGAATATACAAAGTCCAAAACATGTGAAAGCTATGGCTAAACACGATGCCATAGTTTGTATGCTTTACACATTAAAACGGGGGGGGGTGTGATCTAAATTTACTTTTCAACCCTAAACAACTGCTAAACCTGTCTCCCAACTGAAATTTATATATGTATATACGTTTTCATGTATGGCTATATAAAAAGTATTCATATAAATGAGATGATTACTTCAGTTAGTATTATATTATTTCTTTATGGGTAAGCTGAGAAGGCCAGGGGAACTTTCTTTTTTTTTTTTTTAAATGACAACATTTATTATTTAGAAGAGTATTATTGACAAGCATATACAGGTTTCCAATTTCTCTTTTAATCTATGTCACATAGTATTATGATTAGAAAGAAAACATTTGCTATATTTAAGTCAACATTTGAATAAAAGAACAATATCTTTGTTAACTAATTTATCTATTAAATGGATATATTCTTCTGGAAGTAGATACTGTTTTACTTATTTTTGTAAAGCGTTCCCATATACAAAATTTATGACAACTAGGAAAAGTATGTAAGAAACTCCTGAGAAAATGAAAAATAAGAAAAGATAAATGAAATTAGTAAAAAATGATGTAATAAAGTTAATTGGCACATGTAACAAGAATTTTCTAGACACAGGCTTAGGAACAAAAGTGAGATGATTCTGAAATGGGGCAACCGAAAGATACAGGAAGCACAGGTGATAGAACCAAGATACAATTGGCTGTCCATAACATACTATACAGGTGCTATAAAGAGGCAGATATAGACACATCTTTTGATTTGTCAGTTAAAAAGTCACTGGTGATACTGTGAAAACCAGTTCCTATGGTGATTACACTAGGTTAAAAATAAATGGTCCAAGGTAAAGCAGTGAGGGTGCATGGACTCGTCACAGCTTGGTGACCAAGAAGGACACAGGTAGTGGTTTGGGGGTGGGAGTTGTGAGGCACAGTTTTCTTTAGGGAGAAAAAACTTAACCAAGATATCATCTGAGGTTCAGGAGGAGGGGAGGGGAAATGATTAAAGACATACAAGAAAAAAGAGTAAATGGACAAAACATTTATATAAACAACATGCTTTAGGTAGGGATAGCATCCTGTTTCAACAGTAAAAACTAAAACATTAAGACTTAAAATATATCAAAACTTACTATGTAGTGAGCATTAAGAGCTTTATATATAATTTTATTACATTTCAGACACATCTTTCTTAGAAACTGTATTAATTTCAAGTTTCAGGTATTTATAACTTTAAAGATATTATATAACTTGGCCAAACTTGCAGAGCTATGACTAATAAATGGCAGAGCTGAGTCTTAACTCCATGTTGGCCTAATGTCAATGGTCAAGATTAAGTACAATGCAATTTATTTAAAATTCAGAATATTTTAAAATTAAAATAATCTACAATGCAGGTTTCTACATTACCACATAAGATAAATAAGAAACATGTATTAAAATAATGCACTCATACCTGATACATCAATAAACAGTACATTTAAAGTTTGGAAGAAGCAAATCATTATGGAAATGAAAAGAAAGTAAGCAAACTATCAATCCAAAATTTATTTTCAATTTCCATGAAACTTAATACTCATCTGGGTTTTCAAACTATCAATCTTCATTCTCTAAACAGTGTATATATTTACCAAATTTCTAGAAAATATGTTCAAGAAATTACTATTATTTTATGACATGAGCAGGAGACATTTTGGAGGAGTCTAACACTGAATGCGTACTTTGATTGTTTGGGATTGGCGACTTCTAGTTTTTGGTCCCCTGTCCATCTATCCAATAAATATTTTTACTAAGTCCATATTATGTGCCATGTTCTATGCTAGGCCATAATAACATAAAGATCCTGGTATCATTTCTGCCTTTAGGAAGCTTTTAGAGCTTAGAAAAATAATAGAGACATTTGACCACATACTGTGATTTGATATGATAAATTTTATAATAAAGGCTTATATGTGGTTCTTAGAGAGGGCAGAGGGAGGAGTTTGTATCTCATATAACTCTCTCTCTAGAGGCCTCTGAGGAGACAACTTGTGGAGTAGTTTTAAATGGTAAGAAGGAAACCGTAAGGTCTATAGAGGAGTAATCTCTTGGCAGCAGAACCCATGTGAAAGGTTTAAAATATGGTTGCATGTTATGTCCCAGGGCCTACAAAGTCTAGTGAATCGTGTTGAAACATGTATATGTGGAGGGAGAAAACAGTACCTGGAGGTGAAGCTAGAGAGTGTTGTATCAGACCATGTAGGGCCTTGAATGTCATGTTAAGTTTATACTTCATTATATAGACAAGGAGAGCCTATGTACAGAAATGACACCATAATATGTATTTACTAGGAGGTAGTTTTGGCCAAATTTTACTACTACAAATAGTAGAAAGAGCCTAAAGTCAAATGCATGAATTCTGGTTTCTGTGGTAGATAATTTCTTATCCACAAGACCATATCCTTGGTCTCAGACTTCCAGTCTACTTCGTTTCCCAAATATACTAAGATAACACCTATGTGAAACTATAGTTACTAGGTTATTTGCTCTTAGGTCATGATACTTCAAGTCTAAGGACACTCTACAAGTCTTGTGGCTCTTTTTACAATCTTACTGATGGAGTTTCGACACAAAGGTGCAAATTTTTGTTGTGTTTCCATGAGAGTCTTTCTCATGGGAAAGGGGAAGATGGCAAAAATCAAAACTGTATGGAGTAGAGTTAGGAGAGAAGAAAAACAGAAGGTGTGGTTGCAGAGAAAGGGATAGACGTGGAAACACTCAATGTCTGGAAGGGAAGAAAGAAGAACAGTTTGGGAGGTGACAGAGAAATTACTAAAAATAAGGTCAAGGCAAGAGCATTGAATACAGCAATTGAAAGAGTACTGTTTTTACCTACAAAATGCTATTTTGAAAAAAATCTCTGCTTTCTTTTTCTACTTGTTATATTTGTGTATATGCATGTATTTGTATATATTTATGTGACTGTTGTAACTAGCCATATTTTTATATAAAAAATGTTTTTCACAGACAGCATATATTTTATAATGTAAGGTTTGTATTTTAATGGACAGCCCATGCTAACATTATTGCTGTGTATCTCTCTTTCATAGAATTTAAAGGAATTTAAAGGCTTTGCCAGTTCTACATTATTTCTAACACTTACCTGTATCTTTCCTTACATTTTTACTTCTGAAGCCAAGTCTTTGCATTAGTCCAGGCCACCATTCATTCTGCTAATATCTGTTGAGCAGCTACTACTGTATTATTCAAGCATTGCTTTTGACCTTGGGAAAACAGTAATGAACATGAGCCATATGGCCCCTCTCACGTGAGAGAGAAATACAAACACTATATGTAAAATATTAATTATAAATGTGCTATGCCTCATGACATGTGGGCTATCAGAGAAGGTACTGCACATATACAGGCCCAGAGTCAGGTGAGAATGAGGGATATTCATTAAGCTAAACTGGTTTAGAGTACAGATGCAGGGGAGAGGATGTCGAGAGATGGGTCTAGAAAGGTGGGCAGGTCCCTGTGAGCCACACTGATTGTTTCTAAATACAACATAACTTCAATGAAAAGCTTACTGCAGAGAAATAACCTGCCCGGTGAAGTGTACATATGAAAAGCTCTATTGGGCTGCAGTGCAGAATGAATATGATGAGAATGAAGATGAAACTAGGAAAACAACTTAAGAGCTGTTTCAGTGGTTAAAAAAAAAAAATGCATCTTTGATACCAGAGTGGTAGCAGGGTCGTCATGGGATACTAAGGGACATTAATAGTACATAGAATACAAAGAATTTTAGACTTTGTTCTTAGGGTTTCACTTTTATTAACTCATTTCAGCTTACAGTGATCTTAAAAGGTAGACACTATTATTATCGCCAGGTTATAAGTGAGGACATTTAGTCATAGTGAAGTTAATCAACTTCCCCCAGTTCACACCGCTGGAAGGTGGCAGACAGTATGCGAATTGAGGAAATGAGGAGTTTTGAGCAGTCTGGCTCCAGAATCATGCTCTAAATAAAGCATTTTAGATAATAGTTACGTATTTCTGCATAACGAATCCTTTCGAAATTTAGCGGCTTAGAAACACCACTTGTTACCAAACATATTCTGTAGGTCGTGGCTTAGCTGTTTTTCTGCTCAGGGTTTCCCATGGGATGCAATCAGGTTGCCAGGTGAGGCTCCGGTATGACTGGAGGGCCTGAGTAGGGAAAAATCTACTTCCCATATCAGGGGAGGTGCTGGCATTTACTAGGGAGCTGTTGGACTGGGGGTCTCCGTTCCTTCTCAGCCTCCCTTGCTCCTTTCCATGGTGGCTTCTGCGGAGAAGCTCACAACCTGGCAGCTTCTGCTTCATCAAAGCAAGCAAGCAGCTCATGCCAGAGACAGTGCGAGTGAGATGGGAGTAACAGTATTGTGTAACTGCATCTTGGAAGTGACGTCCCATTTCCCCCCACCCCCCATGTTCTGTTCATTAGAAGCAAGTTATTAAGTGCAGCCCATACTCATACAGAGGGGATTCCACAAAGGCATAAATACCAGAATATAGCAATGACTGTGAATCATTTGAGGAGCTGTCAGCAACATAATTTGAACATAAGGACGTCGGCAACATAATTTGAACATAAATTGAACTTTAGGACGGACCGCACGTGAAAGATATGGAAGAGGGCAGAGTCAAGGATACCGTGAAAGGACTTAACATGATTATACATTTGATGGCTGAAGGTTGTCATAAGCTTGTGCCTTCCCTGTGATGTAGAAAGTATATTTATCTACTATGATTATCTACTATCAGAAAGGAAGAGGAATATTTAAATCTTGCAGGTTTTGGCACTGGGAGGGTCTGACTGAGGTAGCAGGCTCTGACTTTTATTCCAATATTCCTGTATACATGTCTTCCTCTGGACGTGCTCAATAAGCCAAAATCAGAAAAGGAGGCATATATTTAGATTCATTCAGGACAAATTCCTTGCCGGGGTTGGGGAAGAGATTAGACAGATGGCAAGAGGGCTGCTTATGTGACAAGGCTTGGATTGAGAATGGCAGAGATAGGAGGGCTGATAAACAAAGGAGAAATTCCAGTGGAGTACAACAGAGGTAAACTTAGGTGAGCAAGCACCGAGATAGAGAGCTGACATGATAGTATACGTGTGATATCTAAGTTAGATAATTTTCAGCTAACTTCAGGTCAGAGAACAATTGTAGGAAAGTATAGACAATATGCCCGAAAAGTAATAAGCACTGGGGATGAGCTTTTAGAAGGTAAATACAGGGAGCCAGGTATTAGATCATCATCCTCACAGATTGGGAAATTACTCAGGATGTATCAGGACTTTTGATGGGGAGATATCAGTTTATTACACACAAATGGAACCCATAACAGTTATGCTTCCAGATAAAACATGCTGGATTATACTGTTGATGCAAATGTATTCTTGGAGAGAAAAACAAACAGGTTCATTTTGTTTTCTTGCCTACTTTTTTTTTTTAATAAATTTTGGAGTAATTTGTCACACAGCAATAAATAACTAAGATGCTTAACTGACTTTTCTACATTGCTGAGCACCTGAATATATGCCTGTTTATCTTTCCAATGGTTCAGTCTCACATTCTTTAGACATCCACTCTGACAAGTTGTCCCCGGAGAGGATGTGTTACATGTACAAATTCTTCGCTGTTTGGTTTCACCTTGCCTTTTGGGGTTATGATCTAAAGCCCTGATTCACAAGCCAAGAATGACTCAGGACAAAGTTGGCAGGACGCTCTCTGGGTTATTCCTTCCATCTTCCTTTCTTCCTACCAGGTGAGACTGGACTGGTCTTTAACATGCTTCAAGAAATAATGATAATTTATAGGTTGTTAAACACCAAGGGAAAAGGTGAAATCTTAGCAGCTTTACCTTTTTAAATGTATCCTGAGGGTTTCAATTTTCTAGAATGTTAGATTTTTCAGTGAAAATTATTTTAAGTGTTCCTCACACTGGGTACTTAGAGAAAGAACAAGCATTTAAGAAAATAGCTTTTTAAACCTTTCTATCACCTGAATGGTTTCCAGCCCTCACAGCCTCACCTTATATGCATGGGTAAATTAACAAATACAGGGCTTAGTGGCACTTATGAGAGGCCCAGGCTGTTTCTTTTCTTTCTTTTTTTTTTTTTTTTTTTACATTCTGGATATATAAGAAATAATGCAAATATTCCCAATAACTTTACAAAACTGTGATATATTTTAAATGTTGACATTGAAGAATTATATCTTTTAAATACACACAAAAATATATAATGATTTGTACTTGAAGATCACATGAGAAATCTAAATTCTGAGGTCTTATCTTGTCAAAATAAGGCCAAGGCCAAATGATCCTTGGTTTGATCTTTCGGTGATTCTTTATATACGAGTGAATTTTTTTCTCAGAAAAGTTTAAAATTGGGTCCATCTTAGGCACACAGAAACTTTAATAGGTTGCTGGGAGGGGTGGGTTCTTCATTACTCAGAGAAATAAAGCTAATGATGGCATATCATGTGTTGTCATGTACTTGTCCAGTACCCCTCTGAAATCATTCCACATATTCACCTCACTGACCAATTAAGAGCATGACATTTCTTAGAAAGTAGCTACTACTGTGAGTTGTCTTTGCATATGAAATATTAAAATGGTAATTTTACAAAGTACTCTCATTATATTCATGAGCAAAATTATTTAGGTCTTGCATAGAGATGACCAGATTTTATGATGGTCATTCAAAGGCACTGAAGCTCCTTGTGACATTCATAGCTAGCTAATGATTTTCATTCATAAATTTAATGACTGAAATTCCTTTAGTTGGGTTTGTTTTTCTTGAAAGATCTTAGACAAATAATGCACTTTTAGCAAGGTAATATTATAAACAAAACTCATGTTAGTATATCAATTAAATTAAGCTATGCATGGATCCATTCATATACTTATCCATTTCTACCTCAAATAATCTAATTATTTATCTATGTAGATTGGCAACCAAAATGCTGAGGTAAATGTAACACAGATTTAATTTAATGGTAGTATAGTGATTCAGCCTGAAAATGTTCATTTTTACTTATTATAAAATAAAAGTCATATAATGATTGCTTTCTTAAACTTATGAAATACTTGACAAGTATGTGTTCTAATATTAAATTATAAGCTTTCAAAATTTCAGTTAGCTTTTCTATTCTACAGTATGATAGAGTCAAAGCTTCCAACAACTATGGAATATGTCTGCAAAAAAAATTATATGCTATGTTGCCTACAAACTCCAGATCTCTAGATTTATATCTACCTCTGTCTACCTGCTTCATTTTTTCCCTAGGGGGGGAAATATTAATAATTAATTTATAAAATATTTTTGTTAAGATCTATGGATTGCACTATCTAATCTAATCTAATAATGATTCATTGCGGGGGGGGGGGGGAGTAGGTAAGACCATATAATGACCAGAAAGAGGCCTGGTATATTTAAAAAAATTAGACTCAGAAACTCAATTAATCATGACATGCAACTTACTTGTTCAGCATGACCTTAAACAAGTTAGTCTTCTTTTTCTCAGTTTTTGACGGTCAGTTGAAGTTCAAATACCTATAACTCATTGGTTTGATATAAGATAAAACAAGCTTATTTGTTGCAAGTACTTAGTAGTTACTTGGATATGAAATACTCACTAAATGGTAGTTGCTAATATTATAATTCCTCTTATTTTAAAGATCAAATGTGGTTGTATAACTAAATATTGTCTTCTAGAGAAAAAAATAGAAAAAAGAAAAGCTCCCCAACATATATGCCATACTTGTTTTGAATGTTAAAGATTCGTACCTGCAAAAAAATAAGTTTAATGGAATTTACTTCTTCCCATGAAGCCAAAAATGAAATGGGTAAACTCTCAATTATTCTTATTATCCTTATACTAAAAATGAAATTTGATTTCAATTAAGACAGGGCAAATTGTAAACTAAAATCCTATGCTATGACTGGATTGACTTGATATCATAAAGTCAGCCATTAAGTTGGCAAGCTGACAGAATCAACTTTTTTCGGACTTTGGCATGTAACAAAAATCTTAATGCAAAGAGGGGAATGCTTATAGAAGAAAGAGACTGTTATCATTTAGTAATAAAGTACTGTGTTTTTTGCTTACTGTATACTCACAGCTCAAATTCCAGTTACATAAAATATCTAGATAGAAAATCAACTAGGATATAGGAGACTTGAAAAATCTTAAGCCTATCAGATCTACCTAATAGACACATATAGAACATTTCACCCAACAACATTAAAATACACATTTTCTCAAGTGTACTTGAAATATTCTCCAAATAGACCATATCTTAGACTGCAATCCTCTGCAGTGTTAAAGTTATAGAAATGATACAAAGTATTTATTCTGACCACAATGAAATGAAGATAGAAATCAATAAAGGAAAACTAAAAAAAAAAAGTCACAAATATGTAAAAATTAACAATATACTTTTGAACAAGAAATGAATTCCAAAAGGAATGAGAGGAAATTAGAAAGTATTTTAAGATGAATGAAAATAAAAACAAGATGCCAAAGCACGAGATCCAGTGAAAGCAATTCTTAAAGAAAAATTTATAGCTGCAATGCATACATTAAAAAGAAAAAAAAAAGATCTCAAATCAATAATCTAACTTGACATCTAAGGAACTCTGAAAAGAACAAGCTAAATCTACAGCTGGAAAAAGAAAACCTAATAAAGTTTAGAGTAGAGACAGAGCATATGTAACAAAATAGAATCAACATCAAAAATGGGTTCTTTGTAAAGATTAGGAGAGTAGGCAAAATTTTAACTAGACTGACAAAGAGAAAAGAGAGGACCAAAAACCTAGAACTAAAGAAGAAGATGGCGGTGTAGGACGCTGGGCTCACTTCATCCTGCTGATCACTTAGATTCCACCCACACCTGCCTAAATAACCCAGAAAACCACCAGAAGACTAGCAGAATGGACTCTCTGGAGCCAAGTGTAGATGAGAGGACCATGGAAGAGGGTAGGAAGGGCGGAGAGGTGGTGAGCACTACACGGACTGGCAGGAGGGAGCCAGGGTGGTGGTGGGGGAACGCACCCGCAAGGCAGGGCCCCGAAGTCTGGCTTGCAAAAGTGGAGGGGCCGGATGGAGTGTGTTCTGACAGCCATTAGGACTTAACATCTGGAATGTTAAAAGTCAACAGCTCTGCTCAGAGAGCAGGAGGGTGAGAGGACATGAAGGGAGAGTTGTTGAGCCCCAGAAGACAGAGCTCAGCTTGGCGGGGAACAAAGGCCCTGTAAAGCACCATCTCCCTCTCCCATTCCCCAGCAGAAATCCCAAAGGGAACCAGTTCTGTCACTGAACTTGCTTGCACTGCGCAAACACCCAGCGCTGTGCTTATGTGGATTCATCCTTCCCATGGGTCTGCCTCCCCCCCGGTTGCTGCAGGGTCCCTCCTGCAGGAGACCACTGACAGCAAAGTGAGCTGAGTCTGCCCCTCCTGCCCCTGTGCGCCTTGCAGGTCCACCCCGGCTAATATGCCAGATCCCATCAAAGCAGCACCACAAGCCTGGCAGTGTGCAAGTAGCCCAGACAGGGGCCACACCACTCCACAGTGAGTCCTGCCCCTGAGAGGGCGGAAGAGAAGGTACACACCAGTATGACTGTGGCCCCAGCGGTGGGCTGGGGACAGGCATTGGGTCTGACTGCGGCCCTGCCCACCAAAACAAGTTACTTCAGACAGCACAGGAGAAGTGCCCTGCAGTTCCGCGCCATCCCAGGGACTATCCAAAATGACAAAACGGAAGAATTCTCCTCAAAAGAAACACCAGGAAGTAGCAACAGCTAACGAATTGATCAAAAATGATTTAATATAATGGAACAAGAATTTAGAATAATAGTCATAAAATTAATCACTGGGCTTGCAAAAAGTATAGAGGGCAGCAAAGAATATATTGCTACAGAGATCAAGGGACTAAGAAATAGTAAGGAGGAGCTAAAAAATGCTATAAATGAGGTGCAAAATAAAATGGAGGCGACCACAGCTCAGATTGGAGAGGCAGAGGAGAGAATACGTGAATTAGAAGATAAAATTATGGAAAAAAAAGAAGCTGAGAAAAAGAGATAAAAAAAATCCAGGAGTATGAGGGGAGAATTAGAGAACTAAGTGATGCAATGAAACGGAACAATATCCATATAATAGGAATTCCAGAAGAGGAAGAGAGAGAGAAAGGAGCTGAAGGTGTACTTGAACAAATCATAGCGGTGTACTTCCCTGATCTGGGGAAGGTAAAAGGCATTGAAACCCAAGAGGCACAGAGAACTCCCTTCAGACGTAACTTGAATCGATCTTCTGCATGACATATCACAGTGAACCTGGCAAAATACAAGGATAAACAGAAAATTCTGAAAGCAGCTAGAGATAAACACGCTCTAACATATAAAGGGAGACCCATAAGACTAGTGGCAGACCTATCTACTGAAACTTGGCAGGCCAGAAAGGAATGGCAGGAAATCTTCAATGTGATGAACAGAAAAAAATATGCAGCCGAGAATCCTTTATCCAGCAAGTCTGTCATTCAGAATAGAAGGAGAGATAAAGGTCTTCCCAAACAAACAAAAACTGAAGAAAGTCATCACCACTAAACCAGCCCTACAAGAGATCCAAGGGGAATTCTGTGAGTGAAATATTGCAAGGACCACAAAGTACCAGAGACATCACTACAAGCATGAAACCTACAGACATCACAATGACTCTAAACACATTTCTTTCGATAATAACACAGAATGTAAATGGACTAAATGTTCCAACCAAAAGACATAGGGTAACAGAATGGATTAAAAAAACAAGACTCACCTATTTGCTGTCTACAAGAGACTCATATTAGACCTGAGGACACCTTCAGATTGATAGTGAGGGATGGAGAACTATCTATCACGTTTCCGGAAGTCAAAAGAAAGCTGGAGTAGCCATACTTATATCAGACAAACGACTTTAAATTAAAGGCTGTAACAAGAAATGAAGAAGGGCATTATATAATAATCACAGGGTCCATCCATCAGGAAGAGCTAACAATTATAAATGTCTATAGCCGAATATAGGAGCCCTCAAATATATAAAACAATCACAAACATAAGCAACCTTATTGATAAGGATGTGGTAATTGCAGGGGACTTTAATACTCCACTTACAACAATGGATAGATCATCTAGACACACGGTCAATAAAGAAACAAGGGCCCTGAATGATACATTGGATCAGATGGACTTGATAGATATATTTAGAACTCTGCATTCCAAAGGAACAGAATATACTTTCTTCTCGAGTTCACATGGAACATTCTCCCAGATAGATCACATACTGGGTCACAAAACAGCCCTTCATAAGTATAAAAGAATTGAGATCATACCATGCACACTTTCAGACCACAATGCTATGAAGCTTGAAATCAACCACAGGAGAAAGTCTGGAAAACCTCCAAAAGCATGGACATTAAAGAACACCCTACTAAAGAAAGAATGAGTCAACCAGGCAACTAGAGAAGAAATTAGAAAATATATGGAAAAAAATGATTATGAAAATAAAACAATCCAAACACTTTGGGATGCAGCAAAGGCAGTCCTGAGAGGAAAATACATTGCAATCCAGGCCTATCTCAAGAAACAGGAAAAATCCCAAATACAAAATCTAACAGCAAACCTAAAGGAAACAGAAGCAGAAATGCAAAGACACTCCAGACCCAGCAGAAGAGAAATAATAAAGATCAGAGCAGAAATAAACAATATACAATCTAAAAAACCTGTAGAGCAGATCAATGAAACCAAGAGTTGGTTTTTTGAAAACATAAACAAAATTGGTAAACCTCTAGCCAGGCTTCTCAAAAAGAAAAAGGAGATGACCCAAATAAATAAAATCATGAATGAAAATGGAATTATTACAACCATCCCTCAGAAATACAAGCAATTATCAGGGAATACTATGAAAAATTGTATGCCAACAAACTGGACAACCTGGAAGAAATGGAAAAATTCCTAAGCACCCACACACTTCTAAAACTCAAACAGGAAGAAATAGAAAACTTGAACAGAGCCATAACCAGCGAAGAAATTGAATCAGTCATCAAAAATCTCCCAACAAATAAGAGTCCAGGACCAGATGGCTTCCCAGGGGAATTCTACCAGACATTTAAAGCAGAGATAATACCTATCCTCCTCAAGCTGTTTCAAAAAACAGAAAGGGGAGGAAAACTTCCAGACTCATTCTATGAAGCCAGCATTACTTTGATTCCAAAATCAGACAGAGACCCAGCAAAGAACGAGAACTACAGGCCAATATCCTTGATGAATATGGATGCAAAAATTCTCAATAAGATACTAGCAAATCAAATTCAACAGCATATAAGAATTATTCACCATGATCAAGTGGGATTCATTCCTGGGCTGCAGGGCTGGTTCAACATTCACAAATTAATCAATGTGATATATCACATTAATAAAAGAAAAGATAAGAATCATATGATCCTGTCAATTGCAGAAAAAGCATTTGACAAAATTCAGCATCCTTTCTTAATAAAAATCCTTGAGAACGTCGGGATAGAAGGAACATACTTAAACATCATAAAAGCCATTTATGAAAAGCCCACAGCTAATATCATACTCAATGGAGAATAACTGAGAGCTTTCCCACTGAGGTCAGGAACACGATAGGGATGTCCACTCTCACCGCTGTTGTTTAACATAGTGTTGGAAGTGCTAGCATCAGCAATCCGACAACAAAAGGAAATCAAAGGCATCCAAATTGGCAAAGATGAAGTCAAGCTTTCACTTTTTGCAGATGACGTGATATTATACTTGGAAAACCTGATAGACTTCACCAAAAGTCTACTGGAACTGATACATGAATTCAGTAAAGTCGCAGGATACAAAATCAATGTACAGAAATCAGTTTCATTCTTATACAGTGATAATGAAGCAACAGAAAGACAAATAAAGAAACTGATCCCATTCACAATTGCACCAAGAAGCATAAAATACCTAGGAATAAACCTAACCAAAGATGTAAACGACCTGTATGCTGAAAACTATAGAAAGCTTATGAAAGAAATTGAAGAAGATATAAAGAAATGGAAGAACATTCCGTGCTCATGGATTAGAAGAATGAATATTGTTAAAATGTCAATACTACCCAAAGCTATCTACACATTCAATGCAATCCCAACCAAAATTGCACCAGTATTCTTCTTTTTTTTTTTTTAACGTTTATTTATTTTTGAGACAGAGAGAGACAGAGCATGAATGGGGGAGGGTCAGAGAGAGGGAGGCACAGAATCTGAAACAGGCTCCAGGCTCAGAGCTGTCAGCACGGAGCCCGATATGGGGCTCGAACTCACGGACCGCGAGATCGTGACCTGAGCCAAAGTCGGCCGCTCAACCACTGAGCCACCCAGGCGCCCCAACACCAGTATTCTTCTTGAAGCTAGAACAAGCAATCCTAAAATTTGTATGGAACCACAAAAGACCCCAAATAGACAAAGTAATTTTGAAGAAGAAGACCAAAGCAGGAGGCATCACAATCCCAGACTTTAGCCTCTACTACAAAGCTGTCATCATCAAGACAGCATGGTATTGGCACAAAAACAGACACACAGACCAATGGAATAGAATAGAAACCCCAGAATTAGACCCACAAAAGTATGGCCAATTAATCTTTAACAAAGCAGGAAAGAATATCCAATGGAAAAAAAGACAGTCTCTTTAACAAATGGTGCTGGGAGAACTGGACAGCAACATGCAGAAGGATGAAACTAGACCACTTTCTTACACCATTCACAAAAACAAACTCAAAATGGATAAAGGACCTGAATGTGAGACAGGAAACCATCAAAACCGTAGAGGAGAAAGCAGGAAAAAACCTCTCTGACCTCAGCCGCAGGAATTTCTTACGTGACACATCCCCAAAGGCAAGGGAATTAAAAGCAAAAACGAACTATTGGGACCTCATGAAGATAAAAAGCTTCTGCACTGGCAATGAAACAATCAACAAAACTAAAAGGCAACCAATGGAATGGGAAAAGATATTTGCAAATGACATATCAGACAAAGGGTTAGTATCCAAAATCTTTAAAGAGATCACCTAACTCCACACCCAAAATACAAAGAATCCAGTGAAGAAATGGGCAGAAAACATGAATAGACACTTCTCTAAAGAAGACATCCGGATGGCCAACAGGCACATGAAAAGATGCTCAACATCGCTCATCATCAGGGAAATACAAATTGAAGCCACACTCAGATACCACCTCATGCCAGTCAGAGTGGCTGAAATGAACAAATCAGGGGATTATAGATGCTGGTGAGGATGTGGAGAAACAGGAACACTCTTGCACTTTTGGTGGGAATGCAAACTGGTGAAGCCACTCTGGAAAACAGTTTGTAGGTTCCTCAAAATATTAAAAATAGATCTACCTTATGACCCAGCAATAGCACTGCTAGGAATTTACCCAAGGGATACAGGAGTGCTGATGCATGGGGGCACTTGTACCCCAATGTTTATAGTAGCACTGTAAACAATAGCCAAATTATGCAAAGAGCCTAAATGTCCATCAACTGATGAATGGATATAGAAATTGTGGTTTATATACACAATGGAATACTACTTGGCAATGAGAAAGAATGAAATATGGCCTTTTGCAGCAACGTGGATGGAACTGGAGAATGTTATGCTAAGTGAAATAAGTCATACAGAGAAAAACAAATACCATATGTTTTCACTCTTATGTGGATCCTGAGAAACTTAATAGAAGACCATGGGGGAGGGGAATGAGAAAAAAAAGAGGTTAGAGAGGGAGGGAGCCAAAACACAAGAGACTCTTCAAAACTGAGAACAAATGAGGGTTGGTGGGGGGTGGGAGGGAGGGGAGGGAAGGGTGGGTGATGGGTATTGAGAAGGGCTCCTGTTGGGATGAGTACTGCATGTTGTATGGAAACCAATTTGACAGTAAGTTTCATATTAAAAAAAAAAAGAAAAATAGAGGAAACAAAAGCAGAAATGACAGTGGGGACTTACTAGCAAAGTTACAGAACTAAAAAAAAAAAAAAAATAAGAGAATACTGTGAACAGTTACATGCCCACAAATTAAATAACCTAGGCAAAATCCAAATGGAGAAATTCTAGAAATATTCAAATTACTAAAACTGAATCAAGAAAATAATGAAAACATCTGAACAAATCTATAATAAGATCTATAAAAAGAGATTGAATCAGTAAACAAAAATTTCCCAGCCACAACAAAAAGAGCCCAGGGTCAGATGGTTTCAGTGGTTAATTCTATCACAAAGAATAATGAACTCCAGTCTTCCCGAAATGCTTCCCAAAACACAAGAGTAAGCACTTCTTAATTTATTTTATGAAGTGAATATTACCTTGATACCAACGTAAGACAAAGATACCACAGAAAAGAAAACTATAGACCAATATCATATATGAAGATAGATGCAAGATTCTTCAACAAAGTACTACTAAACTAAGTCCAATACAATAGCATGTTAAGAGAATAACCTAGTAAGATTTATCCCAAGACTGCACTGTGAGATAACATACTACAAGGTGAAAGTCAAAGTGATACAGCAAATCCAGAAATTGAAGGAAAGAAACAGTATGATCATTTCAATTGATATAGAAAAAAATTTTTTTGATAAAATCCATCACGCTTTCATGGTAAAGACACTCACAAAATTAGGAACTGAAGCGAACTTCATTAACATGATAAAGATAATTTATAAAAAAACCACAGACTGAACGCTTTTAACCTGAGATCAGGAACAGGATAAGGAAGCCTAGTTTTAACATTGCTATTCTACTTTATATTGGAGGATCTAGCCAGAGAAGTTAGTCAAGACAAATAAATAAAAGGCAAACAAATTGGAAAGGAAGAAGTAAAACAATTCCATTTACAGATGGCATGATTCTATATACAGAAAATACCAAAGAATGCACAAAGAAACTAAGAGTTAATAAGTACATATAGCAAACTTGCAGGGCACAAGGTAAATGGAAAATTGTCCATGGTGGTTCTATATATACCAGCAAAGACCAATATGAAAAGGAAATCAACAAAGCAATTACATTGATACCAGCATTTAAACAATACAGTACGTAGGAATAATTTCACCAAAAAGGCAAGACTTACTAGTACACTGTTTACTATACTAAAAATTAAAAAAAAATTGCTGAAAAACAAACAAAAAAAGATAGCTAAATAAATGGAAAGATATCCTATGTTCATGGATTGGAAGACTTATCATAAGGTTAGGATGACAATACTACCCAAAGTGAACAAAAGATTCACTGAAAACCCTATAAAAAACCCAGTGGCCTTCTTTTGCAGAAATAGAAAAGGTGATCATCAAGTTCATATGGAATTTCAAAGAGCCTCCATCAGCCAAAACTATATTTAAAGAGAAAAAACAAATTTGGAGGACCCACACTTTGTTATTTCAGAACAACTTGAAAGCTATAGTAATCAAAACAGTGCGGTACTGGCATAAGAACAAAAATAAGTCAATAGTATGGAATTGAGAGTGTGGAAATAAACACATCTATGGTTAATTGATTTTTGACAAGGGTTCAAAAGCCATTAATAGGGAAAGAATAATCTCTTCAACAAATGGTGGTATATATCCATATGCAAAAGAATGGAAATGGACACCTACATTATACCCTATTCAAAACTTAACTCAAAACTGAATGACTACCTAAATAAAAAAGCCAAAACCATAAAACTGTTAATAGAAAACATGGAAATAAATCTTTATGACCTTGGAATTGGCAATGATTGTTAGATATGACATCAAAAGCATGAGCAAAAACAGGAAAAATAGATAAATGAAACTTCATCAAAAATTTCAAACTTCTGTGCATCCAAGGTCATTATTAAGAAAATGAAAAAAAAAAACCTATAGAATGTGGGAAAAACTTGCAAATCATACATGTGATAATAGTCTAGTATCCAGAATATATAAAAAAGACTTGTAACTCAACAACAAAAAGACAAAAAGCCTAATTAAAAAATGGGCAAAAAATTTGAACAGTCATTTCTCCATACAAGAAATACAAATGACTAAGTACATGAAAAGATGCTCAATATCATTGGTCATTAGCAAATTAAAATCATAGTGAGATACTAATTCATATCTACTAGGATGGAAATGATAATGATGATAAATGGATAATAATATTGGAAGGATAAAGAAATATTAGAACTTTCATAAAGTCCTGATGGGAATATAAATGTTCTACCTACTGTGGAAAATAGTTTGATAATTCCTTATGAAGTTAAATATGGAATTACCATATGACCCAGCAATTCCACTCCTAGGTGTATAGCTAAAAGAACTGAAAACAGGTACTCAAACAAATATTCATGCATTAATGGTCAGTGTAGTACTGTTTTAATAGTCAAAATGTAGAAACAACCCTAATATCCATAAACAGATTAATGAAAAAAACAAACTGTGGCATACATAATCCAGGATAATTTAGACATAAAATATTGACACATACTACAACCAAAGGACCCTGGAAAACATTATTTGAGGTGAAAGAAGTTAGAGACAAAAGGTTATTACATGATTCTGTGCAGAGCAGGTGAAACCATACAGAAAGAAAACAAACTGGTGGCTGCCCAAGTTGAAGGGAACAAGGAAGAGACAGTATGTGCTTAATAGACAAGGACAGGTAAGGAGGTTATGTTTGGTTTGATTACAAGTTGTTGGATAGAGGTCCTGGTTGCACAATTTTGTGTATGCAAAATGCCACTAAATCATTCACTTTTAAATGGTTAATTTTATGTTATGTGAAATTCACCTCATTTTAAAAAAACAGGATATATTACTCCCCAAATTCTGAGATATGAACAAAATCTAAACACGTTTTAAAACAGTTTTACTTCTGGGGAGCCTGGGTGGCTCAGTTGGTCTGACTCTTGATTTCGGTCCAGGTCATGATTTCATGTTTTTGTGAGATTGAGCCCCACATTGGGCTCTTCTCTAACCTCACAGAGGCTGCTTGGGATTCTCTCTGTCCCTTTTTCTCTGCCCCTTCCCTGCTCATGTGTGTGCTTGTCTCTCTCAAAATAAACGCTTATTTTTTTTTTTTTTTTACTTCTGGAATGTATATGTTTTTGTTAAAATTATGTTTTAAAGTTGTAGTTCATGGCAGTGGCTATTAAAACCTAGCTATAATTTTCTGCATTTGCAAAAAACAAAAACAAACTATGCCTCATTTTATAATAAACTGAACCGGCCACATTTTTTTTTTACGCGTCTATATTATTTCTATAGTAGAAAATCAAAATCTTCAACCTTCTAAACTGCATCAACTCCCTGAACCACTCAAAAGATTTTGTATAGTTAATTAGAATATGATAAAATGTACTTCTCACATGAGTAATTAGGCTCTGATATGCTTTTGGAAACTTTGTCTAATTTTGGCAATAGCATTCCATTGCATATTTGACATGCTCAATGCTAGGTGAGTGTGAAAAAATTCACAGTTTTTCCTTTTTTCCAATTTTTACAAATTTAAACCAGCCACACTGTTACTTAGGGACAAATAGACTCCATTGTTTGCAATTAACCAGTGGCACCCAAACTTTGCTTTCATGTTTCAGTGACAAAGTATTATACATACTGAAGGATACATTACAGTGTGGCCAGATAATTTATTGAAAACTTCAATTGTGTTTTGTTCTTCCTGCTGGAAGAGATCAGAATAATGAGAGGTATTCTACTTTCTTAATCATACGAACATAGGTCTGTGTCATATTCAAGATCTGAGAGCTTTGCGAGGGACCATTTGAGTTATAGGGTCCATCCAAACAAAGTTAACCCCTTTATCTGTACAGACACATTTAAATTCTAGTTGGACAGCAATGCCAATGATAAGGACTTTTAAGAACCATGGCCTTGGAAATCACATAAGGCCCTGATTTGCCAAGCTTGACATATAAACAGAAGAGAGGTTGTCTTTAAGGATCTATGGAGGCTTAGACTGTGACAAAACCATCAGTGAAAAATATATGTGATTAATTTGCTTTAAAGGATTAAAGAAATATGACATTTTGATACTTCAGTGTTATAAAGTCACATGTTTACTACAAGAGGATAAAGATTAAAGTGAAACTAAAGATAATGGTTTCAGAAGTAAGACAATTATATTTCTAAATTCTGTATTTTCATTAGAAAGACACACTGCTGTGTAAGAATACAGTTATACTTCTTAACTAGTGTGTGGCTTCATTTAACATTACGTTTCCTTGACTATTTTCCTAGGAGAAAAGAAAATGCTTAAAGGTACTGATGACCTCCTTTTTCTCTTCCTTAAATCTTCCACTGTCGTCATTATTGCCAAGTTTAAAACTGCTCTTTCTGTAGTTACTGCTTGAAAAATGTATTACGGCAGCGAAACATATTCTGCTTATACACTCTTATGTAGGCAAAAAGAAGGCTTGATGGCCAGTAAGCATAAAGAGAAACAAAGAAGTAACTTAAAAGCATGGACATAAAAGGCTATGAAAACTTGATAGTTTAAGAAAGTAACAGATCAGAACACTGGAAGATGAACACAGATACCTCTCACTTTCTCAATTAATTTAAAAATTTTTTGATGTTTTGTTTATTTATTTTTGAGAGACAGTGTATGTGCAAGCAGAGGAGGGGTAGAGAGAGACAGAGACCGAGAATTTGAAGCAGGTTCCAGGCTCCGAGCCGCAGAGCCCTACACAGGGCTTGAACTCACAGACTGTGAGATCATGACCTCAGCCAAAGTCAGTTGCTTAACAGATGAGCCACCCAGGCACCCCTCTCATTTAGCTTTTACCTGGTGCTTCTGAACTAGCACACTGGATGCTAGGACTCATGATCTACCACTGATTCCTTCTTCAAGGTAAAGCATCATTTACAGCTGTACCAGGCCACGCTGAGATAATGACAATATTCCCTCATCAGAAAATGTTACACGGGTTATGCAGACAGTCTGAAGTAGAATAATAAAGTTAATAAAACATTTCAAGGATTAACATGAAAACTTATCCTAAAACAGAAACACAATTTAAAAAATAAAAAAAGTTCCCCTCTTTCCTTTCAGCAGCCTTTTCTTTGTACACTGGCATGCTGACCACGGTACTACGGCTGCCTGCGAATTATTCCATTTTGATAATAATTATTGATCCGCAAAGAGAGATTGTAGTGACCTCCAAGGCTTCTATAAAATATTTCCCAATTGGCAATCTTTCACCACTACAAAATTAACTTGATTTCACATGCTGTAAGGTGTAAATCTCTAATTATGCTACCTTCTGCGCATGGTGCACTGGAATTATGATTGCTTACTTATGTGCTACGTTTTCCAGAGCACTGAATCATTACCAATTTAAGGGACGATTCAATAACTATCTATCAACAGTCACAGAAAACATAATGACCATTTTAACAGTGGTGGAGAGTGTCTACTAAATTATCTTGGGATAATAAAGATATTTTATGTTTAGACTCTTTAAAACCACAAAATCACAGAAATCTCTAGTGTTTCTTGTTTCTCTCTCATTGATTGATTACCCATCCTTGGGCCTACTACACAACCTTCCTTGGAACATGAGATTAAAATAGTTCAGCTGGTTTTTATCTATATACGTTTGCAACGATTTAAGTATGTATTTTTCATAAGCCCAAATCATGTGACATTGCTCCCCACAAATTAAAGAACACATTTTCCTTGGACAGTACTTGACCATGGCCCTTATTCCACATAAACTGCTGGATCATTTGATTAGAAGACAACACTATAGATAAGTGACAAAAGAAGGCAGTTAACTTTTTTTAAAAATGGCAAGGATTATTTTATTCAGTCTTCTAGAAGATAAAGTTCCTGGGCTCATATAAATATGACAATGTATTTACTAAGTATTTAGTAGACATTTTGAGAAGTTCACTTATCTTTCCAATTCTCAATTCTACACATTCAATTGCATGAAAATAAAGGTATACGTGGATGGGTGTTTAGATGATTTCCCAGATGGATAATTAATGAAACCCGAGCTTAGTGAGTGTTGTTCATTTGATGGAGCATTTATAGGCATCACATCCTGCCATAAAGGGGAGAACTGAAAAACCACCAACAAAGATTTTTCGAAATATAACATTGCTTTTTCTGTTACAAACATTTCTGTTGCTTTAATACCTATGACACTCTGAAGAAATTTATGCACATTTATTCCCATCAAAAGTAAAATTCATATTGTGAAGTCAAGTCTTTCACAAAGTATTATGAAATTCTCCACAATTAGCACTAATTAGTACTTGAAGCAGAGATTTCATATCGAGGTTCAAAGAAGTAAATGACTAAGCCATACTAGCAGCTTCTATGCCTGGAGACAGCTCTGTGATTAGGGCGGAGCTTTATCAAACAAAATAAAACAAAACAAAAGCCAATGGGGACTCTGCTTGTTCCTGTCACCTAAAATATGGTCCAAACTACTAAGAGTAATTAACACATGTAGCTAAAACAACTTAATACAGAACCCAAACAATTTTTGTATATGCATAATTTTTCTTAAACATATTTAATCATTCACTTGAGGAGAAAGGAGGAGTAACAAGTGTAATCACCTTCTATTAAAAACTTGTATTTCTACTAAATTTTTATTCCCTCAAGAGGGTTATTTACTGTTCTTCATAAAGCTAAGCTTTTACTTGCCATTTCACAAAAATTTTTCAACCAAAAAAATTCTGCAAAAGTAGTTCTATAGTATCCAGATTAATGATTTCTTTTACTATTTTTTAAAAAATTTTTTTTTCAATGTTTATTTATTTTTGGGACAGAAAGAGACAGAGCATGAACGGGGGAGGGGCAGAGAGAGAGGGAGACACAGAATCGGAAACAGGCTCCAGGCTCCGAGCAGTCAGCACAGAGCCCGACGCGGGGCTCGAACTCACGGAACGCGAGATCGTGACCTGGCTGAAGTCGGACGCTTAACCGACTGCGCCACCCAGGCGCCCCTCTTATACTATTTTTAATTTCAATCCCTTGCAACTTATTCTTGAGGCAAAAATAAGATAGATTTAAAAATCCTTTTGTTGGGGAAGGGCAACCCTTCCCCTATGATCAGCAATTGCGCCAGTAGAAATTTATCCAAAGGATACAGGAGTGCTTATTTGAAGGGCCACGTGCACCCCAATGTTTATAGCACTGCTATCAAATTATGGAAAGACCCCAAATGTCCACCAACTGATGAATGGATTAAGGAGATATGGTGTGTATGTATGTGTACACACACACACACACACACACACACACACACACACACACAATGGAATATTACTCGGTAATGAAGAAGAATGAAATGTTGCCATTTGCAACAACGTGGATGGAACTAGATGGTATTATGCTAAGCGAAATAGGTTAGTCAGAGAAAGACAGAAATCATATGATTTCACTCATATGTGGAATCTGAGAAAGTTAACATATGATCATAGGGGAAGGGTAGGACAAATAAGATAAAAACAGAGAGGGAAACAAACCATGAGAGACTCTTACATACAGAGAACAAACTGAGGGTTGATGGGGGTAGGGAAAACGGGTGATAGCATTAAGGAGGACACTTGTTGGGGTGAGCACTGTGTATTGCATGTAAGTGGTGAGTCAATGGAATCTACTCCTGAAGCCAAGACTACACTGTATGTTAGCTAACTTGAGAATAAATAAAATAAAATAAGTTAATTAATTAAAATCCCTTTGTTGTTTATAGCTTCAAGCTACATAAGCTGAGGTAGTTCATTTAAAACTCCATTTACCTCAGCACATTTGTTCTAAAGTTCTCTCCTAATTCAAACTCTTCACATAATTCAAGACATAGAACAGTACCAAAGAGAAAACCCTACTAAATCTAGGACCTCATTTGATGCAAATGGAATTAATCTAGGCTAAGTGTGGGGGTGCAAAGAACGCTGAGCTGGATTTGAGATTCCTCATTTTAAACTGTGATATAAAAGAAACATATAGCCTGCAGAAAATAAGTGGTTTGGATCTTAACCAAGCAACTGCATACGAAAATATTTTATTAGTTCTATGAGACCACAAAAGCATTAGGTATTTTATGTGTGAATGTATATTGTATATATGCATGTATATGCCTACATGCCTATTATAAATGTATACAGTAGTCCTCCCTGATCCATGGGAGACATGTTCCAAGAACCTCAGTGGATTCCTAAATCATGGATAGTACCAAACCCTATATATTGTTTTTTCCTATACTTACATATCTGTGATAAAGTTTAATTTATAAATTAGAATAAGAGATTAACTATAGTAATAAATTAGAACAATTATAATAATATACTATAATAAAAGTTACATGAATGTGGTCTCTTCTCCCTCTACCTCAAAATATCTCACTATATTTATTCTTCCTCTTCTTGTGATAATGCTAGATGGTAAAACGCCTACATGATGGGATGAAGTGAGGTGAATGTCAGGCATTGTGATTTTCCGCATTAAGCTGCTACTGGCCATCTGACAATACCACAGAAGGGGGATTATCTACTTCCAGATTGCAGTTGACTACAGTAACTGAAGCCATGGAAAGCAAAACCACGGATATTTTGATGTTGCATATGATGATAAGAAAATGTCACACAAATACTAAAGTCCATTGTGCTGCCTCTCAATACCTTATACCTCAAAGTATAAGTCGACTTTTCCAAATTTTGTAATATAATCATTTTAGTGGTTTCCTAATTTTTTTCAATAAGAGCCAATGCAGATTAGATAATCTTAAATAATTAGTAATTTTAAGAAATTATATACAAATCTGCAAAGGTGCATGTGTGTATGTTAGGAGGGGATGTATTTGGGAGATTATACATGTAGTTTCATTGGACAGTCAGTTAGAAGTCACACAACTGTTCAAAAGAGAAAGTGTAGTGAATTGATAAGAAAATAATACTATGCCCCCAAATCAAATAATCCAGTGAAGAAATGGGCAAAAGACATAAAGAGACACTCTTCCAAAGAAGACATTCAGATTGCTAACAGACATGAAAAGATGCTCAACATCACCCATCTTCAGGGAAATACAAATCAAAACCACAATGAGATACCACCTCACACCTGTGAGAGAGGCTACAATGAACAACTCAGGAACAACAGATGCTGGCGAGGATGTGGAGAAAGAGGAGCATTTTGGCACTGCTGGTGGGAATGCAAACTGGTCCATTCACTCTGGACAACAGTATGGAGGTTCATTAAAAAATTAAAAATCAAACTACCCTATGACCCAGCAATTGCACTACCAGGTATTTGTCCAAAAGATACAAAAATGCTGATTCAAAGGGGCACATTCACCCCAATGTTTACAGCAGCATTATCAACAATAGCCAAATTATGGAAAGAGCCCAAATGTCCATCACCTGATGAATGGATAAAGAAGATGTGGTGTGTGGATGGATAGATAGATAGATAGATAGATAGATAGATAGATAGTGGAATATTACTTGGCAATCAAAATGAATGAAATCTTGCTGTTTGCAACAACATGGATAGAAGTAGAAGGTATTATGCTAAGCAAAATAAGTCAGAGAAAGATAAATATATGATTTCACTCATATGTGTAATTTAAGAAACAAAACAGATGAACACAGGGGAAGGGAAGGAAAAATAAAACAAAAACAGAGAGGGAGACAAAACATAAGAGACTTAAATACAGGGAACAAACTGAGGGTTGAGGAGGGGGGTGGGGGAGAGAGGAAAATGGGTGATGGGCATTGAGGAGGGCACTTGTTGGGATGAGTATTGGGGTTGTATGTAAGTGATGAACCATGGAATCTACCCCCAAAACCAAGAGCACACTTTACACACTGTATGTTAGTCGGTTTGACAATAATTATATTTAAAAAATAATAAAATAAAAAGTTCTATAAAACTGTAAAAATAAATAAATAAATAAATAAATAAATAAATACATACATACATACATACATACTCTAAAAAAAGAAAGAAACTAATACTATGGGGCACCTGGGTGGCTCAGTTGGTCAAATGTTTGACTCTTGATTTCGGCTCAGGTCATGGTCTCACCGTCACGGAATTGAGCCCCTGAGCCTCCCGTGTAGGACTCCATGCTGATAGCGCATAGGGCTCCATGCTCTTGGGTGGAAGCCTGCTTAGGATTCTCTCTCTCCCTTGTTCTCTGCACCTCTCCTGCTTGTGCTCTCTCAAAACAAACATAAAAAAACAAAAACAAAAACAAAACCTAATACTATGATAATACACTTAGGAAGCTAATTAATGTTAAATAATGTTCTATGTTTTTAAACTGCATCAGTAACAATCAATGCTCTATTAATTCACAGCCCCCGTGTGTTAAACCGGCATATCCAAATAGTTAAGTGTTACATTTTTTAGCACAGGTCTCTCAGTGAACATTAGAATCATAAATCTGTTTCTTTTAATTATGCTCATTTGCATATATTTAAATACAGATGTCTGGTTAAGGATAATATGAATGATTTTTTTCTCCTTCAGTCTAAAAAGTTGTGTTTTAAAATTAATCCTTACATATTGACTATAGCAATGTTAACAAATTAGCACTAAATTGATGAGATCAACTTAAAACCTTTCTGGTTTTCACTCAGTGTATATATATACACATATATATATGTATATATATGTATACATACATATATAAAAGACAACATAATATGTATAACATATAATGTGTGTTTATATAATATTTACAATATATATACATACATTAGTTTTTATTTTTAGAAACTAACAATTCTCATAAGTTATTATTTTACTGCCATTTATTTTGAAAAACACTTTAAAATAGTATTTTCTATTTCAATTTTAAAGCACCTATATTTTCAAATGCAGGATTTTAATCATAAAAATGTATCCTGAAAAAAATATATTAATAATAAAGAGCTATAGAAAGAATAATTATGATTTACAAAGCTAGTCTTAAATATATGACTAATCTTTACTGACATACATAAATACCACCATTATAAAACAGGTAATTTCATCAAAATTTTAACAGACTGATTTACTTTGTTTTTCAAAAGAGTAATAGAGCAATCCCTAATAAATATTAATTTTCAAAACATAGTAGGCCATCCTAGTCATTATTTCTTAATTCTGCATGTTATGACAGAAATAAAATTGATAGAAATAAAATTTTTCACTTTAGGTTATGGAAATTACTTTCAGAAATACATATTAAAGAGTTCCAAAAATCTTAAAAATAGCTATCAAAATAGCAATCAATGAAGCAAAACATACTCTTGTTAAAATCAGCTCATGCAATAGGATCCTGGTTTGAAGTCTAGGATAAAAGGATTTTAGGGGTGCCTGGGTGGCTCAGTTGGTTGAGTGTCTGACTCTTGATTTCAGCTGCATGATCTCACAGTCACGGGATCGAGTTCCGTATAGGGCTCTGTGCTGGTTGTGTAGAACCTGCGTGGCATTCTTTCTCTCCCTCTCTCTTTGCCCTTCCTTCCCTCTCTCAAAATAAATAAACTTTAAAAAAAATTAATAAAGAGTTTGCTTTATTATTCAAAAAGCTCTGTATTTGTTCAATAAGTCTAAGAGTAGGAAACAACAGCTTTAATACTCACTCTATGTATTTTTAAGGCATACAGAGGTGATAATATTTTAAATGTAGCTTATTTTTAGTACAAAAAGTGGTATATATCATCACTGACAAAACATGTACTACTTCTGCAATACATGTCTTTTTTAAAAGAAATAATTTAAAATGTTAATTTTTAAGATCAAGAATTTTGAGTGAATTAGATCCCTTCTAGCTGCAAACAAATCCTATGAATTCACAATGCTATTTCTCCCAGTGGATGTCACTTTCTTCCCTGATTTTGTAGAGGACATCCTTAATCTTCCATCCTGAAGTTATTGATCATCTGAGGTAATGATGTAAATCAGTCTCTTTGTATATAAGAAAGATAAGGGGCGCCTGGGTGGCGCAGTCGGTTAAGCGTCCGACTTCAGCCAGGTCACGATCTCGCGGTCCGGGAGTTCGAGCCCCGCGTCAGGCTCTGGGCTGATGGCTCAGAGCCTGGAGCCTGTTTCCGATTCTGTGTCTCCCTCTCTCTCTGCCCCTCCCCCGTTCATGCTCTGTCTCTCTCTGTCCCAAAAATAAATAAACGTTGAAAAAAAAAATTAAAAAAAAAAAAAAAAGAAAGATAAAAGGCATGAGGAACACATTTTGGTGCTCTGGCTTATTTACCCAGAAAAGTAAATTTAAAATGGTTATAGAGCAGAGGAATCCACTTTCTAGAGAAGCAGCATAATATATTCCATGAAATAAGAAAGCCACATAATTACTAGGATATTTGAGAATTATTTGTATCAACCCATAAAGTAAAGCTCTTTAATGACAATTGGTAAATTTGTGCTGAAGAAATAGAGATATTGCTAAATGTCTACCTGACAAAAGGAACTCAACACTACTGGATATCTACAGTTGCCAGACTTTGTGATGGGAAGGTAGTGAATGTCACTTCATTTAATCATTACAGATAGATATTTGATCATTCCACATCATTTTCCACCTTTTTTTTTTAACTATTTAGCTTCCATTAAGCATTCTAATTGAAGAAGTATTCTACTAATAAAAGTGAGAAAATCATTGTGTAGATAGAACCTTCCATTAGAAAGCATACTTCTTCCCTTGCTCTTTCCAAATTGTGATGAAAAGAAATAATTATCAAGTTGTGTCTAAGTAGTCAGCTTAACCCCTTGGAAGCAATAAATTTTGACTTTGTTTTTGTTATATCTCTTGAGAATTTTCCCAAGGAACAAACTGAAGGACTTAAGGAAAAAGGTAGTAATTTTCTTCCATCTATATTCAGAGTTAAAAATTTTCATTTGTAAAGGGAATTCAGCTACAAGGTAAAACTTTTTCGTTACATAGAAGTTATCAAAAAACAGGTTTTGGCTTTGGAGCTATGACTTTGATATGAGAATGATGGGGTCTGGAAAGTGGAAGAATGTCTTACAGACATTGGGGAACATTACATAACTCAATAAAATTATCTCAGATAACTCCCTGCTTCAGTTATGCACGCTGTACACATTATTTTGTGATTTTTATGTTAATTAGTGCTAATTTTAATAAATTGAATATACAGGACATTGTAGGGGTTAGCCTGAACTCAAAGTGCCATTGAAACACTAACTAGACACTAACAATGCTTCTGCCTTAGAACTCCTATGTCAAAGATGTGATCCAAGTTCCAAGATGGAAAAACCATATGTGAATTAAAGGATCTTATGCCACACAGGTGGATTCCAAAAATAAAATGAAATTTAAATCTCCAGGAAGGAAGATTCATTCTTTTCCTTCCTTCCTTCCTTCCTTCCTTCCTTCCTACCTTCCTTCCTTCCTTCCTTCCTTCCTTCCTTCCTTCCTTCCTTCCTTCCTTCCTTCCTTTTTATCTATCTACCTACCTACCTACCTAGCTATCTATCTACCTATCGTGTATGAGGGGGAAAGGGGCAGAGGGAGAGAGAGAATTTAAGGAGGCTCCAAACTCAAAAGAAAGCACGCATGAAATGGAGCTCAATCCCACAACCCTAGGATCATGACCCAAATTGAAATCAAGAGTTGGATGCACAGTCAACTAAGACACACAGGTGCCTTAGGAAAATTTTACCCATAAGGAAGAATTCTGTAATAACTAAAGTGCTCCAAAAAGTTTCTGAGACAGTTACTAAGGAAAAAAAAAATGAGTATGGAAAGGCGACCAAAAGTCAACCAACCAACCAAAAACAGTCCACATTTGTCTGTGAACAAACAGAATGTACAGTATAGTGCTTCAATACACATTATGAGCTGAAATGTGTCTCTCCCCCCTCCCCCGAACACACATAAAAAAAGTATGTTGGTGTACTAATCCCTAACACCTCAGAATGTGAAATTATTTAGACACAGAACCTTTACGGAGGTAATCAAATTAAAACTGAGTCACTGATGCGGAACCTAATCTAGAGGACTGGTGTCCTTATGAAGAAAGGAAATTTGGACAAAGAGATGGACAGAGAAGGAAGACAAGGTGAAAATACAGGGATACTGCTATCTACAAGACAAGGAATGACAGAGGCTAGGAGAAGCTGGGAGAGCAGCCTGGAAGAGCCCTCAGAAGGAACCAACCCTGTTAATACCTTGATTTTGGACTTTTAGCCTCTAGAACTGAGACAATAAATTTCCCTCTCTTAAGCCATCCAGTGTGTGGTACTTTGTTCTGAGAAACCTAGCAAACTAATACAGTTCATGGGCAAGAAGAGCAAAATGATCCCAGTCAAGCATGAACTCTGCCCCTTGAGTCACCTTGTACCTTTAGAGCTTACCACAGTGTCTGAAAAAGAGCAAAGAGTGAGTGACTGATATAACGGGTGAATGAAAGCAAGAATACATTTCAAAATGAATAAACCTAACTGAGAGGGATTTAAATCAGAATTGTAGGTAGAGCAGAGGAAATGACAAGATAAAAAGACCAAGCATGGTCCTGAATTAGTAAGAAAAATCAGATAATGGCGAGTTTTTTTAAGAGACTAATAGAAAACAAGAACTGTGAAGTTCAGAGGCTAATATTCTAATTCTGACCAGATCACTGGTTTATTAAGGAACAATGATAAAGGTACTAATCTACTCTGGGTTTTGTTCTTCATCTGTAAGGTAAATGGACTGCCTAATAGCTGAATACCATTCAACTTGTTCAGTGTGTCTGCCAGATGTGTTACCCAAAGATAAACAAAGTGGAAGTCACACTTTAAGTAAAGGGGGTATCATTTTACGTTATCAACAGGACTTGCTAGGATGGGTCAAGATTGTGGCAATGAAAAAGTAAGTGACCAGAGTCTTTTAATACATGTTTTGTCCCATTGCTTTTATGCTTATACTTCTCCCTTTAATACATTTATTCAATAAATATTGAGTGTCTATTTTGTGCCAGGCATTGTTCTAGGCACTTGGGACTAGAGAGCTACAATCAATGCAAAACTCTTGTTCTTGCAGAGGTGAGGTTCTACGGGAGAAGAAAGATTATATTTGATTAAATAAACATTCTATTAATAAGCATTATATAAAATTTAAATATATTCAAATGTATAATTATTTAAATAAAGTAAATATATCTTAAATATATATATTATATATATGTATAATTCAGAGGATGCATAATGGGAATTAATGGTGATATGAAGATTTATTTAGAGAATAAGTTAAGGAGAGCCTCTCTATGGAAGTAAAACTTAAGCAGAAACCTGTAGACAGGCATGAGCCAGACAAAGATGGAGGAGAGGGAGATCCCAACACAGGTCCAGGATGGGGAGGAGATTGGCAAGGTCAGTGGTAGGAGCAGAGGAAGAGGAGGGGGCTAATGTGAGGAGTGACTGAGGAGGTTGTGAGACAGGCAGAGAAGAGATCATAAGGGTCCATGTACAGAAATTTTTAATATATTCCGAATTTGATGAGGATGTGCTGGAGAGTTTAAGCTGTGGAGTGTGTGACACAATCTGTCATACATTTTAGAAAATGAACTTAGGTGCAGTTTAGAGAATTGGCTGTAAAGAAGGCAAGAGTGGAGGGAGTCCAGGGACTAGATAAGAGTGTAAAGTGTTAAAAAAAAAAAAAAAAGATGCTGGTTTTGGTCTAATCACCTGATAGCCAATGGAAAGTAAATCCAAACTCTAACTCAGAAAATTAGAGTCCCTCTGACATGTTCCTTGCTACTTTTCCAGTTTCACTTACAGTTAAACTCTTCCTCTTCCTCTTTGCTTTATGTTTGGTCATCAGACTGAACGTTTACATATTGTGTTTCCTCTGTTTGGAAGGGCCTCCAGTTTTCTTCTCATGGTTCAACAGAGATTTCACCTTCACATTCCAGAACCTCCTCTGTGAAACATTTCCTGACACTTCCAGAAAAGGAGATCTTTCCACAGAACCTCATAGAGAATAGAACTTCTCTTTCATGCTGTATTATATTATGCTATTTTATGCTGTGTTGTCTCAATGGCAACTGAAATGTGTGATTCATTTCAACTTTACTAGTCTGAGAAAATTAACAGTATGTAAATTAATGAGCTAAACTTCTTAACCCTATATCACTATGAATATCACTTAGAAGATTATTCTTTTCAGTACAACTGAAATCCATACTTACAATTAAGAAATTAATTTAGCTTTTAAACAGACTGAAAGCATATCTAGAAATGGGCAAAGAAACAAATTATGAAATTCACATAAGAGAATCAAAGTGTCTAAAGTGCCAAAAACATTGCCTGTATATAAAATGGTCTACTCTGTGCAGGAAATAAGGCAGTATCTTTCAGTTGGTATACAATTATTCCCTATTAAAGCACTGAATTCAGCCAATTAGAAAAAGGAACCATTGAACTGTGTTTCAAGGCTCAATACATCTAGGAATTTCAGGCTCAGAAATTATTTAGTATTTCTACCCAACTTCTTTTATGATTAGATAGTTAATCAGTATCAGTACCTATAACACAACTCACATAACTCATTTTATCTTTCATTTCACATTTCCAAATCTGAAGTGAATACTCTGGAGAAAAAATACGGACAACTTCAATCTCTTCTCTAACTGAGTTCATATGAATTAAGGGTACTGGGCCATATATTAAGTTAATGATCAATACATCAACTGGAAAACCTTATACTTTCTAATGATGTAATCCTATAGTATTAAAGTACTGTCAAAAACCACATTTTCCAAGTTTTCCAAGAAACTAGTTAGGTGAATTTATATGCCACTGCTAGAAAAATAAATACCTACACAGAGAGCAGAATTGAGAATCACTTCTCACAATAGATATAATTCTAGAAAGAAAGCCATACAAAAAATAATTCTCTGTAAATTGAATGAAATCTCAATGCATTAGTGGTTTCCTGACTTAACAGCTAACGACCTCTGTCCCCCCACATGAAGACATTTTTATTTTTAGGATACACTGTTTCAAAAAATACGTAATAACAAAATGCCACTATGAAACTAGAAAACAGACATGAATTTGTAATTTTTAAATATCCCTATCGAGATGTCTCTTTACCTATGAATAGAGTGACTGTCATGCTTAACGGCGTATTTTTCAGTCCATGGCCAATGTTTAAGGCCGGTGGAAATGTAGCAATATCTCAGAAAAACCCATTTAGAAGCTTCGGGATTTGAAGACCTGAAGTTCAGAAACCAGTAAATTAATGGAACTTTTAATGTGAACATAAATCCTGTCTTAAATTGAACTATCGTATTTATCAACAACCTTCTAAAGAGTTATATATTAAATTTTTAGAGTAGAATAAACTTTTAATAGCTGATGATTAACATCTTTTATTAGCTCAGCTAGAGAGATCTTTACAAATGTGTCCAACATATCTGTATTTTTTTCCTTTGAAGCATACTCATATATTTTTAAATAATTATCACTATTATTTAAAAGAACATAATTTTTTTTGTTTCTATAAGCCCTAGGACTAAGGCTTACCTGATGTTATATTAAGAAAATTGTCAGAAAATAAATAAGCATGAATGAACTATGAAATCATATTACACTTTCATCTGCCAGCCCTAGAAAAGTTCACTTTTGAGCAGTCAATGTTCTAAGCCCTTTTATGAAACCATTCTGGCTGGAAGAAGATGAAATTACTTTGATGATCCCCAAGGACCCTTCTACTAAAGAACTTCAGGTGTCACTGCATCTAAATTTAAGGGCATCCTTTGCCTTCCCTTTCTGTTTATGTTCAGTATTTATTCCATCATCCTTGAAAATACATATTAACTATATCCACTGAAATCACAGTCTACAACTGACATTTGGGAGATTTCAAGATTAGAAGAAAACTTTCAATCTCATTGGTCATAAAGTAATAAATTTCTTTCTCATTTTGCCTCACATAAGATGTCTTCTTTTTCTGGTATTTCTAAATGGGTGGAGACTTTTCTGTTTTTCCCCAAATTTCTAATAAACTAGTCCTTACTAAACTTTAGTATTAGGTTCCTAAGTTACCAGGAGCCTCAACGCCTCCTCAAGTCTGCACACACATGGTTAACATCAACTCATCTACTGTCTTCTAACTGAAAAGAATCACTCTTACCGTGTAGCCCTCGGTATACTGAAAAGGAGCCCTGGAACTTTCATCTGCTGTTGGACTCAGAGGCTTGGGGTCAGACATGGACCGCTGCATCATCTTGGCTGTTTTAGGACTTGCCGGGGGCACTTTAGCCATATCTGGATGCAGTACTTTCTGCGGACTTATATCATCAGGGAGGGGTTTTTCATAAGGTACAAAGGCTGATTCTAAGGCTTTGCCTGGTGAAAGTGGTGAGATGGGTGAATAAAGGACTTTTGGAGATTTGGGTGGGGAAGGAGCCAGCTGTAATGTGGAATCTGCCCGAAGGTGAGATGAGTAACCAATCTCTAAAGGTGTTGGGCGTTTCTTGTCTTTGGGTGGAGATGTGGCACTCAGATATTGAGGACTCTGTGTGTCTGAATCTGCTTCTGTTTGACATCCTAAACTGCCCCCTTTGTAAGTCTTTTCAGGTGCTGAAATGTGTTTAATTATTTCTACCTTGGCATCCACGCGTGCCCGTACTGAAGGCGTTCTTATGGTTCCGACTGGTTCAGTCTGCACAGATATCTCTGCTACTGTTTGAACTGCTATGCTGGAGACTTTGGACAGGGGTTTGGTCTTGTCAGCCTCTGCAGTGCTGTCACCATATTTCCCTACTCGAGCTTTCCTCCTTGCTCTAGCAGGCACATCCCATTCATCCTGATCTTCGTCATCAGTTTGGACACTCGTATCAACACTCTTTTTGGTTCTCCTCCTCCTACTCACATAAGTCCGATCTGCCGCGTCCTCGTCGTCGGTTTGAACGCCACTGTCCACTATCTTTTTAAAGCAGCGCGGATCATCGGCCATATGTTCCCCGAGCTCATCATACTGTCCACGGACTTTAGCCGCAGCGCTTCTCTTTTTGGGTGGTTTCTCATCTTTCACAACCACATCTGTTAGAGGTATTTCTGAAACCGTACTCAGGATGCCAGGTGGGGCGATGTACTGAGTGACGCCATCAGACTGCACCGTGTACCATCCTTGGCTCTGTGGTATTTCAATCGCCACGACGGCCGAGGCCGTGGTGGTTGCATCCTCAGTTGCCCAAAACTGGCCGCCTTCTGGGGCAGCGTACTGACCTTCCAAAATTGCCTGCTCTGTCGTGGTTTGTGGAGAAGCAGTTCCAGAGGGGTCATAGTTATACTGGTAGATCTGGCGAATCTTCTGCTCTTCTAGCTGCTGGTGAAGCTGTTGCTGCAGCTGTTGGATCTGCTCCAGCTGTAACTGCTGCTGAGCTAATGTCTCCTGCCTCATCATGAACTGGGCTTGCCGCTCTTCTTCCTGCTGATACAGAAGGTGCTGCTTCATAGACTGCAGCTCCTCCAGCTTTTTTTGAACCATGATCTTTTCCTGTTCTCGGAACCTTTGAATCTCCTGACGTTCCCACTCTAATTCCTCAGCAAAACGTTGCTGCTTGATTTTCTCCAGTTCCAAGAGCTCACGCTCCAAGTCGAGCTGCTGCTGTTGTTTGCCTTCTTCGGGGACAATTAAAATAGCACTTTCGTCTCCCACCACTTCGGAAAACACGTCAGAGGCTGTGGTTAGAGTGGGAACGGAGTCTATTGTCTCAGCGGTAAGGGTTTCCACTGTAATAGTTTGCAAACTGGCATTGATATCGATACCGGTTGCTGCAATGTCTGTTTCAGACGCACCTGTTGTTAGGAAATATGATCTAGGCATTGGCTGGCTCTGGTGCAGGGCGGATAGCGAAGTCACCGCGTCAGCTGTGTGCACGCCAGACAAATCCCTCACCGTGGTGCTGAAAATGGAGCCAGGCTGTGTGGTGATAGCAAATGTGGAGGGAATCGGAGTTGCTACTGAAGAATAGACAACACCATTGGATGACCTCAAAACACTCCCCACACCATACTGGGATCCCGGAGGTGGAGTCATTCTCGCTGTGGAATACTGTGGGGTACTAATCCCAACTTCTGAAATGACTTGTCGTGTTTCTGGATATGGACCTGTAGTCTTGCTTGAATAATCCATTACCTCACCTGAAATACAGGGTAGAGTTACAGTCCAGTTCCCAGAATAAATGATGCGTTTGGGGTTTGAGGGCCCTCTTGATCTTGACGAACATAATGAATGGGACTGCATGCAAATCCAGAGGTTAATCTAATTGGATGCAGAATGAAAGCAATGTTGAACATGCAGGCACATGCAGGTGACTTTGGGCAGAACAAATTAAAAACTGAAGAAACAAAAGCGCACATGTACTCCGAAATACGCTGCCAAAACATCCAAAGAAAGAGAAAAAGTAACACAATTGGAAAAGGGACCACATTTTCATCCTGAAATGAGATGAGGGACACCATAATGACATTTCAAGGAAAGGTCTGCTGCCACATCATACTGACCTGCAGTAATTCTCCCTGAAGTTAGATCTACTGCTGTATCAGTTCCTCCAGAATAATCAAAAGCATTCTTACTTTTATAGAAAAAATGTCCAGCTTCTGCTAAATTCGTGTCAGACATGGAAGGTTTCATTCCCCCAATCCCTCTATAACCAGAAGGGCCTGACCGGTCATATTGATAGTGGTCATCCCTATAACCAAAACGATCCTCAGGAAGAGTAGTTGCGGGCTGCTGTGCTGTGCAGCTCCTTCCAAAAGGTAACTTGTAAACCATATCGCAGCATACAGCTCTTCTTCCTGCAGTCAGATCGACAGGCTTTTCATCATCTTCTACTATTTTGGTCACCACACCGGAAGTAGATTCATCCATCGTTACAACAGTTCTGTGAGACTTGGTTGTACTGAGATCTACTACTTCCCCATCAGCCATTCCCTGGCGTGTGACGCTATCCGTCCATCCATTTGTGACTCCGACAGGAGGTGCGGTAACAGGTTTTGTAACAGCCGATGTCACTGGGTGTGCTGATGTACCTAAAGATAAGTTTATTGGTGCATCCTCCCTAACTGCAGGAAAGGCCTGGCCACTCGGTATCCTGTACGGGGGAGGCTCAGCATGCTTCGATGTAGTAAGCTGGAGGGGTGCTGGTGTTGCATGTTCTATACCCACTAGGCTTTCTGGGCCCATGGTGTAACCTGAACTAGCTGCGCACGTGACAACAGTCACCGTCTCAGTGACCAGGGGCATCGGCGTTACTGCTGAAGTTGCACTGAGATTTATAATAGATGGTTGGACGGCGCTGATTTGTCTCCCATAGACTTCATGTGTGGTGGTCTGCCTTTTCATATCCATTGTGGAGGCAGAAAGATCCATACACTTTTCAGTTACTTTAACTTCTACTTTTGGTACTGTACGCAAATCAATGGCATCACCAACAAGCGGCAACTTTCCATTTTCCTTATGCTGACGCTTCTCTAAATGTAGGCTATCTAGAGCAAGAGGCTCTGGAGGAATCGATATAGAGACACTGCTGAGACCAACACTAGTGAGTGCACTTCTGGCTGCTGAAGCCTCAGCCTTGGAAACTTCAGTTGTGAAAAACTGTGTAACTGAGGTTGGGGCTGCTTGAAATGAAGATAACGTTGTGACAGGGACAGCAGAAAATGTCTCCAAAGCTCCTGACATGTACAAGCTCTGTTCTGAAGAACTTGGCATTCCTGCAGTTGTCATAGGAGGAACTACAGAAAACACTGGTTCGATGGAAATCAGGTCTTTGGGGGGTGATCCCAGGGGCCAACTGGTAACTGCTTGACTAGTTGAAGAATCGGTTGGAGTCCCAGGTTCGGATGGCAATGTGATAACCACGTAGGTTTCCATGAGGGATTTGGAAAATCTTGGTGAGGACTTGTTAGAGTGAGGGGATGCTGGGGAGGTAGGGGAAGGTAATTTATAATCTGCTGAAGTCACTAAATTTAATGTCATGTTTGAAGCTAAAGATAGACCTGTTGGCTTGGGGTGTGTATCTGTTGATTTTTGTGTAGTTACTGGAAGCTGAGGGACTGCTGGTTTAGGGGCAATCGGAGGTTTACTTGGCTCAGGTCTATGTGTAAAGACAAGTCCAGATGGGATGGAAGATGGCTTAGGAGGAACAGGAGGAGGTGCAGTGGTACATATTTTTGTTACAGGTAACCCATTACTTCTTGGAATAGCTGTAGCCTCTACTGTAGTAACAGCATCAACTAGAGGTTTAGCTGTAGTGGTTACAGTCTCTGGAGCTGTAATTGTTAACTTTTTTGTAGGATGAATGATTGGCTTGGGTGAGGTTGGTGGAGGGAGAGGTGGAGGGGGGGGAGGAGGGGGTGGGGGAGGCGGGGGAGGGGGAGGGGGAGGGGGAGGAGGAGGCTGTGCTGATGTGTCCAAAGAAGAACTTCTAAAGAATGGACGCGTTTTAGTTGGAAGAGAGGTAACAGAAGGACTGCCGGATGGCAATGGAGAGGCGGGTTTTGTTTGATCAAAGACCTGTCCTGATATAAAGCACGTTGCTGAAACCCGCTCCCCTACTGGAAGGGCCACTGCAGAAGAAGGAGGTTGATCAAACACAGTTTCAGAAAAGCTCATCTTTGTTAGTTCAACCTCAGTCTTCTCCTTTTTATCTCTGTAAGCTTCCAGAACCTCGAGAATAATTCCATTCCCAGTGTCCTTCTTGGCTTTCTTCACTGAGTCTTTTGCAGATACAGGTAAGTCAGTGGAAACAGTGTCAGCAATCAGCCCCTCCGGTTTAATTCCTATAGATCCTAGAATAGGAGGCTCCACATCAGATAAGGAAATCACGATATGATCAGCACCAGTTCTTCCATCTGGTGTGGTGGCTCGATCTAAAGATACACTTATTTCTTCCGGATAGTCTATAATGCTGCCTGGAAAATATGTTGATGAAGAAATTCCCTCAGAATCTTCAAATTTAGTTACTACATCCACTGGTTCCATATAAACTGTGGTTATGCTATCCAAGGTAGTGACAGGTGAGGAGCTATCTGTGGTACAAACTGAAGAAACAGAAGACGTGAGAGAGGGTGTGTCAGAGGGTGGGACAGATGTAGCACTTTCTGAAGGCTCAGAGTAGGTCAAAATCAGTGATTCATGGGCAATTATCTCTTGGATTTCCCTTGTATAATCTGTTACATATTCATCCTCAATTTCTTCTGTTGAAAAATGTTGGGTTATTTTGACATCTGGGATAGAGAGTGTTGCACTGCTGGTCGAATCTGTAAGAGATGCTCCTGAGAGAACACTTGATGTCAAAGATGCATCGGGCACCCTGTCAAAGTCCACGGTAGACTCTATCATGTCATCTGTGATGGGGGGCTGGGTTGGACTGGATCCAGGTGTTAACTGCATTTGCTGCCTCTTCATGAGTTCTTCATAGGCAGCATCAGCGTCTAATAATTTTTTTTCTTCACTGGTGGAAGTCACCATACTACCCAGATCCACTATTTCATGGCTTTCTGGGATGATAAAAGAGCTTGAAACAATGTCTTCTTGAGGCACAATAGAATGTAAGCTTTCTAACTCATAAAACTCTTTCTGGAGGTCTGTTATTTTTTGCATAGGATCTTCATAAATCTGTTCTGGGAGTCTTATTTTCTGCTCTTTCCCTCTCTGCTGCATAAATCCATTTTCGTCTTCTTGCCTTGTTAGCAGACTGCCATCTACCGAACCATTGTATGTGTCCTCTACTAAAGATTCATAAATATAATCCTCTATTAACATCCCGCCATACAAAGGCTCTTTTTCAAACATTTCATCTCGTTCAGGTACAGCTGGAAAAGGTTTATATTTGTGGGTTTTGTGCATCATTTCTTCATACATCTCCTCGGCACTTTTTAATGCCTTTTGGCCACCTTCTTTCTGCATAATAGACTGCTCATCTGTTGGTGAATATAAAGACACAGCTGTGGGCAATTTATAAACTTTTTGCACTTCTATTATCTTTTCTGGGCTTATTTCAAAGCCTTCTGGGTCTGACTCTATGCTAGGTGAGTATTCAGAACAAGAAGATCGATGGAGCTCCTCCATTTCCGCAGCCTGGCGTAATTCTTCTGTTGGAGATGCATCTTCAATGGGAGAGAGATTACTGGGTGGTGTCTTTGGTCTTTCCCTCCTTCTCTGAGCTCGAAGTTCATCTTTGTCTTTCTTTGATTTCTTACTAGAAGTCTTTCTTTGCTGCTGTTCCAATTCCCGCTGCTTTTCTTGCTCCTTTAATAATTCTTCCTCCTCTCTCAATTCTTCTTCCTCTGAAGAATCTTCAATAGTAGGTAAAAGAGGACCATGTGACCTGTGGCGAGCCTTACGTTGTTGTTTGCTCTCTCCTTTTTTGTGACTTGGGCTACTGTCACTGTCCTCATCAAGAGACGACACTGAGGTAGGGGACGTGCCAGGAGTGAAGCTGGAAGCATGAAGACTAGAAGATCCTTCCCCCCTTGACCTATCTTCTGGAGAGTCTGTCAAGCTCTCCATTTCCAATTCTGGCTCCTCATCAAAATATAAAGCCGTTTTTTTCTGTGATGAGTCTGCAGAGTATTTATCTGCTATTGTGCTGTTGAGTTCAATGGTTTTGAAGCGACGTAGCCCCCCTCCTCCAGCAACTACAAGTTCTTCACTCTCTTGACTTTTAGTTTCTCTGTACTTAAGCTCAGGACTCTCATCAAATGTCTCATCATCTTCATCATGCCACGAATGGCGTCTCCCTGCATCATCATCAAAGCTGGCACTGCTTTTCCGAGTTAGTCGCCTATGTTTCCCGGCTGTTGCTTTCCCTTTTCCTTTCATGTCTTCCTTCTTCTGGCTCTCAATACTACTACTAATCTCTTTGAGCTGGCTCCTAATGAACTCATCATCTTCAGAAGCTGAAGCATCTTCGTCAGCACTCATTTCTATAATCTGTTTTCGAATAAAGTCCTCCTCTTCACCAGACCCTTGACTATCTTCCTGTTTATACTCATCACTGCTCGATGAACCAACACTGGTTCTCCGTTTTCTTTGTGGAATAGGTGAATTTTCACTTTCACTACTGTCTTCAACTGAA
This sequence comes from Lynx rufus, assembly GCF_022079265.1. Lineage (NCBI taxonomy): Eukaryota > Metazoa > Chordata > Mammalia > Carnivora > Felidae > Lynx > Lynx rufus. The sequence continues at coordinate 87,906,467 of NW_025814856.1, forward strand.
TCATAAAGCTGTCTTCTTGTAGCTGTGTCATCAACAAACTCGGACTTTTCTTCGTGGTCCTTTCTGGAAGGAATGTCTTGTTGGCTATCTTTCTTTAAAGTGTCTTTTTCTTCTGGACTCTTTTTGAGCTCCTCTTCTGAAATTGTAGTTTCCACTGTTTCAGATAAACTCTGAGTTTTCTGTGGGTCCTTTGGCTGCTCAGAAGAAACCTCATGAGGTTGAGTTTTCTTTTCTGACTTTTCTTCAACAAGTGTACTTGCCTGAGCTTCCAAAATGGAGAGGACCGTACTTTCTAACTTAGCCAAATCTGAGGGGCTGGAAGGACTGCTTTCTTGGGAAAAAGAGTCCTTTTTGAGTCCCTTGAGCAAATCTTTTTCATCGCTTGGAATAAGACTTGGAATTTCACCAAGTGAACTTGATATCCCATCAGAAGAATATCCTGTGTCACTCAGACCTTGTGGGCTTTTTGGTTGCTGAGAACTTGAAGTGTCTGATTTGTCATCTTCCTTTTCCTAGCAGGGAGGAAAAGATACAGGAAAAACTTAACGTGATTAAACTAGTAACATGGCCTCTCTATTACTCCCAATTACTACTATGAACTGAGGAATAATTATAGGATTTCTTTTCAACTATAGGCCAGTATTTAAAAAAAAAAAAATCTCTGGGCCCAAAACAGTTAAAATAGTTGATACATACTGATTAAGGTTAGTTTTCAGTTAAACTAAGTTAAATTAAATGTCAATTCTCAATGACATTTGATTTTTTTCCATGAATACTCTTTATATTTCAATAGCATTTTCTTTCAAACACGTGATTATCTTTCTCAGCACATTTACTTTGGAAAAATGTTCTAAACTGTCAAAGAGAAAAATTAATTTTTTCATTAATATAATCAATACTTTTGAATTCTGAGGACAGTCAAAGAAAGAAAAAAAAAAAATCAGAGGATGGGCTTTGTACCAGACTACAAGTTTTAAGAGATGATGGAAAATTTACTTAACAGAAATATGTAGGTAATACTGTAATGTTATCCATCTCAACTATCAGAGGAGATTTATTTTTGAAATAGACTCCAATAAGGCACTACTTTTAAAAGACACTTTAGGGGCACCTGGTTGGCCCAGTTGGTTGGGCGTCTAACTTTGGCTCAGGTCATGATCTCACAGTCTGTGGGTTCAAGCCCTGCATTAGGATCTGTACTGAGAGCTCAGAGCCTGGAGCCTGCTTCGGATTCTGTGCTTCCCTCTCTTTCTGCTCTCCCCCACCCCCAACTCGTGTTCTGTCTCTCTCTCAAAAATAAATAAACATCAAAAAATAATAAAAGATGTGTACATAAAAAATAATTTAAAGATGTGAAGACACTATATTTACTTGGTATTGTTATTATAATTCTCTATCATTTGAAGTGAATGTTTAAAAACTATAAACTTTGAAAAAGTTAAGCAATAATTACTGACTCATGGCTTTACCTCAAGAGAAATATCCAGCTACTATTTGTATAGTGTTGCTAATCTCATTTATTTTCAGCATCACACCTCAAAGATATTTAATAAATATCACTTACAAATGTCTTCTGACTTTGCAAATACATTGGACTTTTACCTTTACACCATGTCAAAGTCAGCTCCTTTCAACCAGTTCAAAAATTAAATTTTCTAAATGGGATCGTGGGCTTTCCAAGGAGCTGGGACACTAAGCAGACAAATCACAGCCTCGACCTGCTGCTTTTCTTGGGCTGTGATGAGGCCATGCCAGTGATTTGGTTCCAGAATCAGAGTAGCCTTAAATGAAAATACTAAGCACAGAGGCTTTTTGTAGAAGTCGAAATTAAAATTACCTATGAGCAAAATGGAACTCAACTGATCCAGTGAGTTTTCATGCTTAGAGTGTTAAAATAACCCCCACAGCCCTATGGAATGAAGAGGTCAGAAAACAAACCACAGGAGGACATGCTCTGTTTGACCCTGGCCTCTGAGGCCACCTTAAGTCCACTAAGTCTGTGCCTTGAACTAACTATCTGAATATTTTCAGTGGGTTTGTAAGCATGGGCTCCTCCTATGATCACACGTCACGTTGAACAACAAACAACAAACATGAAAGAAACTTTCTTCCTTCTTTCTCTCCTCTCCTTCCTTCTCTCCTCCTTCACCTCCTTGTCTTTCTGCTTCTTTTAGCTGTAGAGTTCTCAAATATAAAAGCTGTTGGTTTGATATTCATTTTCGACTCATGTTCCTCTCAATACCTATATTGTTACTATGTATAGTTAGAAATGTATTTTGAATACATTATGTGGTAAAATTCTTTGGCCAAATTTACAACACGATGTAACTCAAATTCAAAAAGACTTAGGGGCTTAGTCAGTTAAGCATCTGACTCTTGATTTCGGCTCAGGTCATGATCTCACAGCTTGTGAGTTCGAACCCCCACATCAGGCTCTGTGCTGACAGCAATGAACATGCTTGGGATTCTGTCTCGCTCTCCCTCTCTCTCTGCTTCTCTCCTGCTCATTTTCTCTAATAATATAAGTAAACTTAAAAAAAAATCAAAAAGACAGTGACATATTATTCACAACTCTAGTGCAAAAAGCAGTAAGTACTCTTTGGTTTACCATGAATTAACTTTCCAGGTCATTTCAGATGTCTTCCCAGGAAAAAGTTACTTATCAACAATTCCAAGACTTTAGTTAGTAGTAGGGGTCATGAGCACCCAACTAATATTGGTTCCTTTATCTTAAGAGCTACACGTTAATGAGGTCAGCACAGGTGAAGCAGACTTCTAATAAAATTTTTCTAGATGGTCCAAGGGGAGGGATGTTTCTGTCTCCTTATATCCTACACATTGATGAACACAATTTCTTTGAGTCCAATATGCTTCCTATGTCTTTCTCTATCTGCCTTCCCACTCTTCACTAAATCATAGTAAACACCATAACCAGAGAGGTGGGGTACCTAAGCTCCTTGTGGAAAAAGAAAAAAAAAAGGTAAAAAAAAAAAAAAAGATCTTTCAGAATCAAATTGTGATAGTGACATTTATATTCTTTATTTTGCATCTGCGTAGGTTATAAAACAACAGTGTAATACAGTATCCATATATGGAGGAAACGTAACCATTGTTATATATAACAATTCTTTTGAGTATAATAAAAGAGAAATTAGAGTTTCATACAAGGGATTCTGCAGATTCTACATTTTATAAAAATAAGATTAGGACCAGACATATAATGTAACAAAGAGAATTAAGATACATTAGACAGGGGACTAACACACATAAATATCAAAATACCCATCCTGCAATCTCCTTATGTGGCCTATCTCCATGTCCTCAAGCTTTCTTTCTTTCCTTAGTACCATGTTCTACCCATTTCTCCCTCCTGCTGCTCTCCCAGTCTCTTTCCTCCACATTCTGCAGAGGATTCAATCATTATTTACCTATGATGATGCTGTGATGATTTTCCTCTCTAAATGACTGTTACTCTCCATATCATCAGGTGGTAAAAGGCTGCAAAGATTTTGCTCTATATGCTTGCGGGCCTAAGATAAAATGTTTGGAGTGTTTAATAAGAAAATCAAGTTAGGTGACCAAAGGGCATTGGTCTGAATTTTTCAGAAGAGACAGTTGCTCATGTATTTATTGTACCATGGTACAGTGAAAAAAAGTCCTAATGTCAACTCTTCTCCTACTAACTTGCATACTAAAGTCTTCTGGTAGAGGCGAGTGATCTTCTTCACTACACGGTTAGCTGGTTAAATCTCAGATCACATACCAACCAGGCCCTTTGGCTCTTTAAGGCACCTACCCATTCATCTTTTCACTCACTGCTGCTAAAAACAGAAACAAAAAAAGAAGTTTTACTTCATGTACAGAGAGGGGCACACTGAGGCACTCATCTGTCCAAGCAGTGATCACTTCTATGGCTATCTACTTTTCTCTGGGAGGTATGTGAGTGGGGGTACGAGTGAAATTCGTACTCACACAGGTTAACTGGGCTACACAGCTAATATACACTGCAAAACCCTTGCTTCCTGGATAATTTTTTTTTTTTTTTTTAGACAAGGGAATAATGTGATCAAATCAGAAAGAGTAGATGGAACTAAGAAGAACATAAAACATGCTGTATAAGTTGGGTTTGGTTTTCTCTATTCCATCTTCAAATGGATGTCTGAAGTACTGTAACTTGAGAGGAATATGATCAAAGTATTTATGTGAGGGAGGCATAATTTGGCTTATTTTCTTCCAAGTTTCAAGTCCCTAGGACTAAGATTGGGAGTTTTCTCCTAATTGCTTCAAAAATGTGTCGTTACATACTTATTTTTGAGAAGAATATTATGTTACTTGTGATAATATATTCAAACTTAATAAATAGATCCAAACAGTTCTTTCTAAATTTCGTATGTATTATATATAACACATATATGCATTTATGTGCATAAACATCACGGTGGTTTATTACTTTTGCATTATTTTCTTCATTTGAATAATCAGAAGTTGAAATTAATTACCCATTTCATTTTTTACATGTAATACAATCTAGAATGACCTTTGAAATTAAATTAAGAAGAAAACTCCAGGCATCTACCTTTTATGTGAGAATTTTGTCATCTTAGATGGAGGCAGTGAGTGGGAACAAACATAATTTAAGCACACCTTTTTTTTTTAATAGCAATGTCATTTTTCAGTTCCCCCGAGGAACACATTTTCCATGCATTTTTCTAAGTACATTTAGCATTAGATTCCATTTCACTTACTTTTACTGTTATTATTATTGCACTTTTCCCATGTATAGAATTATGGTACTTGAGACTTGAGTGTTTCTAAGTCTGTGTATATGAAACAATTACTCAAAACTTTCAGAGGCTAAGATTCATATATTTGTTTACTTACTAACCCAAAACAGAGAGTGGAGAATTCCTTTTCCTTCCAATATTCCACTGCCATTTGTTGACCTGGAGACCAGTCAGAGACAGGCAGTGATGAACTAATCCCCAGGTGAAACTCTTCTGATGATATCATATCTTGAAGCCTTCTCTAGTGATGGAGAAGGTACAAAGACACACCGTACTGCCAAACTTAGTTCTGCCCTTTCACAAATACTGAAATGGTTAGCCTTTCATACTGAAGGTAAATGGAAGTTTTTTGAACATTACTGTAGTTACCACCTGAATTCTTGGTTAAACTTAAGACTGGACAAAGAAAGGATACAATATTGCTTAATTTTCCCAAGCCACTTATTTCAATGGGCCAACGTAATACAACAAATGAATGATCTTTAATCATTTATACAATGTTAGGGTCAAAATGGATTACTAGTCTGAATGTTCCAAAAATTCTGAACAAGACTAAGTCCATAAAATTCACTGGGACTGGACAGAAAAATCAAATAGTCTCACCTACATGAAAATCCTTTCACTACAGAAAACCTCATTATTTTTCATCCTGATTATTCTGCTATGATATACAATGACTTATATTTAACTTGAATATTAACCCCTTGGTCATTTTAACCAGAAAAAAAAAAAGTTTACGCTAATGGGCATTCAAATTTTGATTTTTATCTGGAGAACTATATAGTGTTTCTTTTTTTTTTTTTAATTTTTTTTTCAACGTTTATTTATTTTTGGGACAGAGAGAGACAGAGCATGAACGGGGGAGGGGCAGAGAGAGAGGGAGACACAGAATCGGAAACAGGCTCCAGGCTCCGAGCCATCAGCCCAGAGCCCGACGCGGGGCTCGAACTCACGGACCGCGAGATCGTGACCTGGCTGAAGTCGGACGCTTAACCGACTGCGCCACCCAGGCGCCCCATCAGTGTAATATATCAAATGCAGACAAGCAATATTGTTTAAGTATATAGATAAAAAAAGAGAACTCTGTAGTAATGTGAAATTTTAAAACATTAAACTAAAAAAAGTAAAGAAGGATGTATCTTTCAAATTATTTATTCTACTTGGGGATGCATTTTAATCCCTTTCGACAAACACATTTTGTGAGAGAGGAATAAACAGAGACAAAAAGGTGTGGCCACAGAGAAATGTAAACAATATGCTGTGATAATATGAATGACACAAATGACAAGTGAATAACTAAAATAACATAAATATATAAGAAAGTAAACAACTACATAAAGTATTTAGGATAATAGTGGAAGCTGCTTAGAGAGAAGAATAATTATAATCATGTAAAGTCAGTACGGTACAAGTGTCACAGGAAAGAATTATGTGTAGTGTTCAAATGCCATGATTTTATAATCAGAACTGGACTACAATCTTAGCTTTGCTGAATCCCCAGCCATGTGATGCTGAGCACAGGAACTTAGTTTCTTTCAAATTAAAAAATATACGATATTTACCTCATTCATTGTTGTGTGGATGAAATGATCAAGAAAATACTTAACACAGTGCCAAGAATATTGTAAGAGATAAATTAAGAGTATTATTTTGATTTCAAACAAAAACAAATTTAAAACCAATCAACATAGGGCGTTGAGCAGCAGAAGCACCAGGCACAAGGGAGAAAAGTGGCCCAGAGATCCAAGTGGGAGGTTGTCAGTTGGGATGATGGAGGGGTGCGGCATTTATGCACAGAGAAGAAGTGAGTACAGGTGAAGAGGGCAGAAAGGTCAAACTACCTTCAGGAATTACACAAGGGCGTATTTATTTGGCTGTTGTTCTACGTATCACTTGTGGGAATATCAGGCGTTGCTTACAAGTTATACTGGAGCCAAATTCCACAGGGCTGAGAAAGCCAAACTGAGTTATTTACACAGCAGTCCTGGCTGTGGGGTGCAGAAGCCTGGACAGGCCTGCAAAATCATCTAATGGCTACAAGAAGTACATGTGAAGATATATTTTTATACACTGATATAAAAATATTCTCCTAATATTTAGTAAGTGGATTGATGCTAATTTTCTTTTACTCCTTATGTGAGTTGGTCATCTGTTTTGTGAAAAATCCTGGGAGGAAACTGAGAGTCACACTCTAAGGAGAAGTTATAGTGAGGTAGTCACTTTATTCAACCATCTTTAGACTGAGGCTTATTATTCAGTTAGGCAGATCTCTGGCTTTTATTTGCTACTAGCAATTACACCTGTTTTCTTAGAATAGGTAAGTGGTAGACAAAAGATTCTGGCAAAACAAAAAATCACGTCACAAAGATAGTAATAATGTAAGAAAGACACAAACACTGACACGCTTCATATCATTACAAACTTTTCATCAGCAACATTACAAGAAAAAAGTAATGATGACCAAGTTAAATCAGATGGGACCCAGCCAAAAATGCCCGACATTATCAGGAAACCTATTTGACATCTGTATTGACATCTCTCATTGCTAACAGCACATCTTACCTAAACACAACGTAAGCTTTAGCACAACAGCAAGTGATATTGTGGCATCAACACAGACCTCTAAAATTTTCTGAAAATAAATATTCCAGTACTTTACCAACTGTCAATAAATTACATAATAAACATTTAGAAGCTTTTGATTTTTCTTATTTCATAATAAAAGAAAAAAAAGCTACACATCATTTGGATAAAATTGGATTCGGTAATATGTACGAAATGATATGGTGACAAATTAAACTGTATTTGTCAGCCAATATTGTTGGAAAGACTACAGAAATAACAGGAAGGTTTGAGAGAAATTTTTAGAACAAAGTAAGTAGCAAAACTTTTGGTAATAACAGAATTAAAGTGTAGATATTTCTAATATGTTCAGTTTATAATATTTACTATTTCTGCTTTAATAATAAAATACTTAAAGTACTACTGTAAGCCAAAAAGGAAAACTATGCCAAAGAAGTAAGCCTCACAATATTGAATGGTTTAAGGTATACATATTTATTTTTTTATGAAAAAACTGTATATTAGCTACTGAAGAGTGGCTTTTTCTTTGATTGGAATTATTCTTTTAAAAAGGGTAAGAATACAGAGATCGCAGTATACCTGTGAAATTCATTTACTACACCTGTTATAAGTAGGTCAGATCTGGACAGAAGACCTCTGGATTTTACAGATGTGACATATGTTTTGTATACTGATGAGACCTTTATATTTTGAAGAATATATATTGTGTATATTTTGTACTGAGAGAATAACTCTAAAGTTATTTAAATAACAGAGGTTTACTGATTATATAATAGGAAATGAATTTAAAAAGTTGTAGAATATGAAGATGGATCTTTTTTGACAAAAATAGGATTATCCCAAGTTTGTTCAACTTTTTGGTGATGACAAGTGGTTATCAGTAATATACCACTTACTAGATGCTATAAAGTAAATGGAATGATGGAGGGGAAAAAAGTGTATAGGAGAAAGTAAACTGGTTATCAGCAATATGGTACTTATTAAGTACTTAGAAAAAACAAACACTAGCTGTTCTTGAATTATGGTGTGAAAACAGTCCTTTGAAAAGAGATATGTGGAAACCATGTGATTATGCTATATAAAATAACATATGTCATTTTTAAAAGCTGTTGTATCTGCTCATTTAATACATTTTAAACAGAATATTTTCATCTGTTTCTAACCCTTCCAGATGAAGAACCCCAGTGGATTTTAAAGCAATTCATTCATGTGTGTGTGTGTGTGTGTGTGTGTGTGTGTGTGTATTTTAAATACCGTATTTTCTGACAGAACAAGAACAAATAACTATTGGTCTCATGGAAGATAAACATTTACCTGTGGAATTTCCACAAGTAAAAAATTATTTTCAGTTTCAAACTTAGAGAATAGGTAGCAAGATTTGGGAAGTACAAACTCTGATCCGCTTCTTCCAATTCTGACATATCTTTGTGGATTATCTTTCTTGTTATAGATAGTCATTAGAACTAAATATCAAAATATCAAAATAAGCTTAACTTAGAAGCTGAATTTAAGATAACTCTATCATAAAATTGCAGACCAAGATTTTCAAAAATACTGAAGTGCAATCCATGTTCTCTCTAAAGTACTATTATTAATCATATTTTATTGTGATCAAATGTAACTTTATTTAAATAATTATAATAAAAACAATTTTAGTCTATTTCATTTTATTTTATATTTTTGTGAATGTTTTATACTGTTCATAATATATTAATAAATCACTGTACACATTTAATTTACAAATAAGTAACACACATTAAGGTTATAAAATAATATTAAAAGTAGTGATAAAAAGACACAACAAAAAGGAAGTGATAAAGGTGTAAAATAAAAAGTGCATTAACAAAATATCTGGATATTTCTCGTTTAGATTCTATTTAGCAAGCAATGGAGAAGCATTAGCAATATCTGAGTGATAGAGTGAAATTACGTGCACCCTACAAAATAATTATCTGACAATTATATATGGAGGAAAGGAGAAAGAGAAGGCACAGTGACCAGTAATTAGATTACTCAAATCACTGATGAAAGGTCATGAAGGCCATAATTAAGAGTGTGCTCAGGAATAGGAACTAACAGACAGGAATGTGATGAATTGGATGCCGAGAGCAAAGGGCAGGCAGTAAGAAGAAGCCTCAGATCTCTCAGAAGGGTAGTGACCACGAAGGTAGAGGCAGGTGAATGATGCTGCCATTACCAGAAACACAAAGTCAGAAGCAGAAAAAGCCTCTATAGAGTGTAGATAAAATTCCAACATATTGAGTTCCAGTTTACAGTGAGGCTTTGAAGTGGAACATCTGCTGAGTATTTGAAACTGCAGATCTGATACTCAAAGGAGGGGAAGAAGGTGCACAGGTAGACTTAACAATTGTTCATGGGGCTCTCCTAAGAACAAAGAAGACAATACCCAAAACAAAAATGAAGCAAAATACAAAGAAAACCTCCTCTTACAGAAATGAGGAAAGAAAGTGATACAGGGAGTCAACATAGAACTCATAAAGTATGATCAGAAAGACCAAAAGAGAACAAAAAGGGAAGGGTTATGAAAGCCAAGGGCCGTTTTACAAAGGGAGAAATGGTAAAAGTCATCAGGTTGTGCAAAGTGGTAGGCTACAAGCAGTAATGGGTGGTGATGGTGATACTACATCCCGGCATAGAATGAAGAATATACACGTACCTGCTCTTTCTGACTCCGATAAACTCATTTATGTTATGAGGGGAGACCAATGATGAATTATCTGTGAGTGATGCATCATATTACAAGTGATGTATCATATTTTATATATATGATATATGTGATATATATGAGATGATGTATTTTATTTATCTGGTATATCATATATCAGAGATCAGTTACTAAACCAAGTGTTAAAACTGTAAATGACCAAAAAAGCAACTAAGAGTTGGGATGAACTACAGATTCTAATTAGAGCCCTAATATTAACTTTTAATATTAATAAATCATTTCATTTTCCTTCAAGTCATTGTTATCTGTGAATTAAAATTAATCAACCAAATATGATGTAAGACCTGGTGTAGCTCTCAAACAATCAGAATTCTTCGAAAAATAACACTGCTGCTTGGGCAGATAGTGGTTAAGATGGGTAGATACCCTTAAAAGTTTGCACTAAAGAAAAAAAATATATATATATTATTCCAGATTATGCCTGGATTATAAATAATCCTTCAATATTAAACAAGTAGAGTACATCATATAAAAATCACGTTAAATACTACAATTAACTTTTACAGAAAATGACTTTTGTCCTAAATTTTAGTCACACTTTTTTTTTTTTTTGGCAACCACAATTATTTAGACCTTTCAATGGCTGATCATACCTTAAGAGGCTTTCAAGTGAAAAGGAACTTGTTGACTTTTGCTTAACCAAGTGACTAAGTAAATAGAAACTTAAGACACATATTATTTTATGTTAAAGGTAGATACTGATTTTATGTTCATAGCGGAGAGAAGAAGAACCTTAAAGTTGTAAGAAACTATTTTTATCACCCTAAAGAATTTTGGTAAATTATTAGATATGCATAAAAGCTAGAAAAATCAATCTATCTCTGCTTTATTTAAATTAGATTAAGCTGTCAGAATGCCAAATTTGTTCATTTCGACAACAATTGTTACACTTTTCTGAAAGTGCTTTTAACTGAAGGCTTTCACTTCCATAATTAGCAGTAAGCACTCTGTGTACTTTGGTAAAAATCTGTAAGTTTTATATACCTAACAGAGTGCAAAGATAGGAAAACAGAACTTACTGTTTTTTCTTTCCCAGGTTCCACCTGATCAGGCTTTGCTGGGCGTGCTGCCTGTGGCTGGTCTTTAATTTTTTGAGGCACCTCATCATCTTCCTTTGACAAACTTGGAGGTGGGCCAGAGGGTTTGTCTTCCATCTTGGTCTGTGGTAGCTTCTCTTGTACAACCTGTGGAGTCACTCTGCCTTCAGGCTTTTCCTCAGCAGTTGGTACTTGAGTTTTAGCTAAGTCTTGTTTCTGTTCCTCCTCCAGAGCTGTTTTTGTTCCTGGAGGTAACTTTTTGTCTTCAGTGGGTGGCTTTTTTTCTTCAAGAGGGGGCTTTTTTTCTTCTGGGAGTGGCTTTTTGTCTTCAGGGGCTGAAGTTTTCTCTAGTTTACTCTCTTGTTTGTGGTCTGTGGTCCCCTTCGGGACAATCTTTTCCACTGATGGTATCTCTTTCACTTTTTCTGGAATGATTTGTTCAGCTTCTGTTTTTACTTCTTGTTCCTTCTTTTTCACTTTTACTTGAGTAGGCATTGCTGTTTTCTGAGATGGTTGTTCTGGAGGGACAGGCATAGGGGAGGCTTTTGGTGCTGAAGGTGTAGGCGGCATTTTGCCCATATCTCCAAGCTGTCCTGATATTGCTCTCTGGGTTTGGCAATTTAAACAAAGCCATTCTTGAATCTGCAAATGAAACAGCAATGAATAGATTAACTATATTATAACGCACCACTTTGGTTGCATATACCAAGATTAACATCTGGTGATTTCCAGTTGCTTTTCTGTACAGGGAGAAAGTAGATTGTTTTCCAAACCAATGAAATAATGACTTCTAAGGAAGACTGCAAAAGACTATTTATAATCTAAAAATATGAGGAATATTTTCCTCATATTATTTTCCATATTAGAGATTGGCAATTCATTCTCTTCACCATAAGAAAGAATATATATATTACATACATATATATATACATATATATGTAATATATATTATATATATGTAATATATATAATATATGTTATATATTATATATATGTAATATATATATATTACATATAATATATATATGGCACTAAAGATGGAGCCACGGAATAAATATATATATGTATATATATGTATACATATATATATATACACAGACATTTTTTTTTGGTGAAAAATCTACATTTGTTCCAAACACCGTATTTTTGAGCTTGGTGGCTTTAAAATTAGTATTTACATCATATGTTTACACAAAACTATTAAATTTTATGGTCATTTTCTTTTAACTATAATTAATCAAGAGCTCTTTTAGGATTTAACGTATAATCTCCTATCTCTTGACGTGGGTCAAATGTGCCTCTATCGACCAGAGTAAAACTTCACAAGGTACATGAAAGTTTTCAAGAGTCACCTGTACATAATTCTCTATCTGCTTTAGGACTAAAAAATAATTTCATTCTTAATAATATTCACATTTCTTATGCAACTGAGCAAAATGCAATCACTGGCTCAAGTGGTCTGATATCTTATCCCCCAGGGTTTTTTGAATCGCTGAGTCAAACAGTTTGCTATGTTTCTGCTCCTCAGTGTAATCCATAGGCCACCTGCACCAATCAACTGAGATGGTCATAAGACATGCAAATTCCTAAGAATTGCTAAAATTGTTTTAACAGGATCCTGGACTGGGACAAAGATCTGCCTTTTCAATACACTGGTTAATTCTTGATTGATTCTTTTGCAAGCTGAATTCTGATAATCACTCTCTCTTAACACATACAAATGATGGCATGGGAGACTGATTATGTGAGACTAATAATATTGCAGAATTTCTGCCCTATTGATGTATGTTGCACTTTTTCTTACCTTATAGCTATTATAATGTAAGAAATAAAGGCTATATATGTAGATTCTAATGGTTACATTTAATGAATACCTATTTTGTAAAGACTACAGTTGGAAGTCACACAAAGAGTACTGCATTCATATGCTGCACTGTTTTTTTGAGAAGTTCAATTTCAAACTGCTTTTCATATTGGATCGCTCTTTCTAGTTACATTACTTAAATTATTCAGAGACAAAAATCACTTACTGTTCTAGAATATTATCAGGGATCTATGTTTTATTTCTTATTTCAGCTTCCAATTTTTTAGATATCTAAATAATGATGCTTAATAAAAATTAGTGTTTTGCAATCTGTAAGCTATTATAATTCTTATTTGCTTATCTAAAGAGTAAAGACAAAAGTCAGTTATTTACTTTTTATAAGATGCTGTCGATAAAACATCAGTATGTATTATGGGTTCATTTGCTTTTTGTGTGTATGATCATCCAATACCAATTCCCTTCTTAATTTCAGTTCTAAGCAGCTCTAGAGTGAACTGTGGCTTCTTTATATAATAACTTTATATAAAAGTCTTAAGAAAGAAACTGATTTGATCCCTTATGTCAAATACAAAAAGCTCCAGCCCTTGTGCTGAATAGTCCCTAGAGAAAGCAGTGCCATAATACCTACAGAAAATCAATCTTAATCCATGCTGTGGTTTTAAAAACCATTACTCAGTTGAGCCACAGTTTAGAATATTTTCATTCAGAACCTGACATTTTCTTTTTAAACAAAAGCAGACAAAAATAGCTGCATCACTGCTGTTTTGTCACATGGATTCTAAAAACCAAATGCAGGTGTGTGTTAAGCATTCCTATCAGGCCTTGTCCTAATGTAAATAAGTTAGGAAGTTTTTAATATAGCAGGAATACAGGTAACATTACATTGCAAATTTTTATCAACTATAATAATGTGATTATTTTATGTGAGGTTTTGGAACAAATTGTTTTTACAAAGTTATCATCTCTTGCTTTGATACTGCAATGGTATACAGCTCTTGTTAAAATGAAAATAAATGAAATAAAATAAAATGATAATAAATGAAATTAAAATGAAAATAAAATGATGGACACCTGGGTGGCTTAGTCGGTTAAGTGTCCGACTTCGGCTCAGGTCATGATCTTGTGGCTGGTTCGTGAGTTCGAGCCCCACGCCAGGCTCTGTGCTGATGGCTGGGAGCCTGGAACCTCCTTCAGATTCTGTCTCCCTCTTTCTCGGCCTCTCCCCCACTAGCACTCTCTCTCTCAAAAGCAAATAAATGTTAAACAATTTTTTTTTAAATAAAAAAAAAGAAAATGTATTGAGAAAATAAATGACTATTTCAAGGTAGTATACTCATTTTCATATATTTGAAATTTAGGTAATGGGATAAAAGGTATAACCTATTTAATCTATAATGTCACATAAAATGCTTCATTTTCCCAATTTAAAATAATGTTTGATAAACAGTGATAACCCACATGACCACCGTCTGAAAGGCAAAGGGAAGGCAATAATAGGGTCAGTCTAAAAGAAAAAACATCTTATCCTGAGAGCCTGGCTGGCCAGTTCAAATTTGTATTTTGCTTACACTTCCATCCATATTCAGTTAAACCTGATATTTTTATACTTGGTGTCTCAATTGCATTACTGATTTGCATTTTAAATAAGATCATAAGGACAGGTCTAATTCTTTTGACTTTACATTTTGTCACCAAAGTTACTTTGGAAACTGATGTTATTATCATGTCAAATAACTACCACTTATGTATCTATTATGTATCTATTTATTCTATTTATATCTATTTATATGGAAAACGGAAAGCATATAATGCTTTTAACAAGATTGTCTAATGAATCTGCGTAGAATATAAGGAATTTGATAATTCATGAATCACAAAGGAGTACTTTTTCACCAATTAGAAAAGCTGAATTGGCAGCCTTATACATGTGTCTCTTTTCTCTGCAGTCCTAGAACCAAAATTAGAATGCCAGCAAGTTCTGCAAGCAGAGGACGTTATAATATCAGTAAGGAACTAAAAAGGGGGGAAACTATTGTAACAAAAAAATTGTATATTTCTTTAAACATGCAAATTTAAATTTTATTTATTAAAAGGGGATAAGAAAAAGCAGCAGTGAGGGTAAAATCGAAAGCAGACATGAGAAAAGCAAAACTAATCAGTTTTAACAATGAGTAAAAATGAATTTTCAAAAAAGTTCATTTTGGACAGCATGGGTTATTGTCATTATCGTATCATCATTAAATACAAACACAGTTACTAGAAAAACTGGCTTCACAAATGATAATTTGGGAAATATTCTACAATCACATTAGATGTCAAAAACCATAGTTCACTTTTTTTTTTTTTGCATTCTTTACCAAAAATAATCCCAAGGATCTTTGTTATCACTGTATTCAGAGATTTAATTAAGAAACATTACATGTCTAGGTCCAAAATAAAATGTCGTCTGCCCTCCTAGTTCCTCAACAGCCACACCATTAAATACTCATAATGCTTCTAGTCCAGTAGCAAACTGGAGATAAAATAAGCAAGATGCCTAAATTATACAAGAATTCAATGCAAAAAGTATCACTGCCATATATGACTTTTACCACCTGAAAGGATTTTACCACACATAGCATTAACTCCTTCTGTAAATTGCAAAAGACAGGATTATTCATATTTTGCCTTAAGGTTAAATATCAAAAGACTTACAGGTTTATCTTTAAATATTTGCTTATAAAGAAAATCAGAAAATGAATATATGTTATATATTATGTAATATATATTTATATATACTAAAGGCATTTATATCATTGAGTTTCTTGCATAGAAAATACAAGAAAATACATAGAAAAATATACAGAAAAATACAGATGCTTATGGAGCCTTTTTTTTTTTAACAGAAGTCATCATTATGGATCCTGTCAGATCATTTCCATTTGTTTTACTATGTTTTTAAAATACATTTTATTTTCAGTATTATGTAAGTATAATAGTATAAAACATAATAAAATTTTTAGCCATATTATTAAATGTATTCAATAAATTCAGAAGACTCTATACTATGAGACCAATCACCTTTTTATTCAGCGTTTCAACATTTATAACCAGGATAACAAATTCATATCCAAGTAGGGAAAATTCTGATAAGCAATTAGAGAATAAAAAACAACTCCATGTTGATCACAACATACTAGAATATATCCAATTGTCAGCTGGTACAATATTAATAAAATGCATTTATTTTAACATCAAATCATCAGGGCTTGTTCAAAACAACGCTCCACAAATCCATTAATCTTAAGAGGAAAGTAGGAAATGAAGGCAATAAACACCCAGAAAAGGGATGCTGCTATGCTACTCAGCATTTTTCCATCAATAAGCAATTTGCTTTATGTAACATTTCAGCTGTAACTATAGCAACAATACCATTAAGGAAAATCTCAGAACTCCAGGCCTGCCTATTTATTTTTCTAAGTATCATTTCTGAAGCATGATAATAAGACCTGCGGCAGGTTGAAAGTCGGCCTTAGACTTAAAATGGCAGAGCTGTGATGGCCGCAAACCATGCATCAGCACTGGTATTTGTACCTGGGAAATCTCAGCTGCGTCTTAACATGAATTTTCATGAAAAGACCAATCCTACCAATTTGGAAGGTCAGATAGTTTCCATCGATGAAAGTATTTAAGCAGAGATTAGGTGCCCCCTACTCAGAATTCTGTGAAGGAAAACCAAGTGATCACAGGAACTGATATTTAATATCTTTGAGTTTCCAGCCGACTATTAAGTTTTTGAGTCAACGATAAGAATTTTATATAGGTTTCTGTGTGTTTGTTTATTCAGAATGTTATTTTTTTGAGCTGAAAATTATGCTAATAATCTGGTTAGAAATCACTATTTACTCTGGGAGAGAACCAAAGCATAAGAGACTCTTAAAAACTGAGAACAAACTGAGAGCTGATGGAGGGTGGGAGGGAGGGGAGGGTGGGTGATGGGTATTGAAGAGCACATCTTTTGGGATGAGCACTGGGTGTTGTATGGAAACCAATTTGACAATAAATTTCATATATTAAAAAAAA
Organism: Lynx rufus; assembly: GCF_022079265.1. Lineage (NCBI taxonomy): Eukaryota > Metazoa > Chordata > Mammalia > Carnivora > Felidae > Lynx > Lynx rufus. The sequence goes on from NW_025814856.1 coordinate 87,923,504, forward strand.
AAATCACTATTTACTCATTGACAGGTCCAAAAACTGGGAAGCAAAGTTACCTGAGACTTTTATCGCTGGTATCAGTCTCACCTATAGTCTTGGATTAAGTTGTTCTTTTTACCTAAAGCCCATACATTCTTACAGTTCAAGTTAAGATTCTGAAAATCAGACTTTTTGTTTAAATTTCTAAATTTATTTCTGTTATCTGTAAAAGAAAAAAGGACTGAATTCACAGTTGATGCACTGTTTTTTTTCAGATTACACAATCAGTTGCCAGACTACACAATGAGGGTATTAGAAATCTGATCATTCATGAGACTGCACTTTACAAGTGCAGTGAGGTATTCCTGATATTTCCCTTCTTATTCTGTCCCTCCTAAAAATGGATGAGATGTGTGTCAGCTCCTCTTCTTAGTATACTGCTTTTGGCTAGAATGCATAGCTTCCTTAGTATTTTTGTTCCCCTTACAATCAATGAAACAAAACCTCGTATGCAAAATACATAAGTGAATGATTGATTGGGGTTATTCCCCATTTATTTTCTGTGTGGGTATAAGAATCATATCGGAATGTATTGGAACAGGGGCACCTGGATGGCTCACTCGGTTAAGCACCTGACTTTGGCTCAGGTCATGACCTTGCAGTTTGCGAGTTTGAGCCCCACGTGGGCTCCTCTGCTGTCAGCACAGAGCCCTGCTTCAGATCCTCTGTTCCCCTCTCTCTCTGCCCCTTCCCTGCTTTTGCTCTCTTACTCTCTCTTTCTGAAAAATAAAGATTAAAAAATTTTAAAAAAAGGATGTATTAGAACATAAATATTCATATGAAAACTAAGAAAAAAACAAATAGGCTAAATTTTAAATATTAATTTTCAATGAAATTCTGACTTTGAAGGGTAAGAATCAATAATGAAACCTAACAGAATATTGGGTGCTGTTAAGAATTTGTACTGGGGTTGTCCTGCCTGGGTTGAAATTTATCAGTGCTTATGTCCCTACTCACCTTTTCTTTTATGTGGATGTTTATTTCTGTAAAACCCCACACTCCCATATTCCCACACAAACTCTCTATTTCACTCATTTGAAGCTCTTAGTGTAAGTTTCTATATAATGTTAACTACATTAACAGATATTTCCATAAATAGCAACATGCCAACTAAAATCATGTGTATTACACCAGGGAGTAAAATTATATTTAGATTATAATTGCATATTCTCATTTGACATTCCTTTTGTGTCCATTTTTCTTTGACTAAACCAGGATCATTTTTCTAGTCACTTTCGCATCATAATTCATGTATATTTTTCTAAACCAGGAAAGTGATCTGAGTGTTTGATGTTTTAAATAGCATTAAATAATACATAAATACACACATGCATAATTAAAATACCTCTCTATTATATTAACACAGCTTTGACAGAACTTGAAGAAAACAGGGGGCTTAGTTTCCTTTTAGAAAGATATGTATATATTTACATTTATGCAAATATGTGTATTGATTTGCATGGATAAAAACAACACAGGGCGGGGCACCTGGGTACCAGGGTGGCAAAGTCGGTTGAGCATCCAGCTTCAGCTCAGGCAATGATCTCATAGCTCATGAGTTCGAGTCCTGTATTGGGCTCTGGGCTGACCACTCAGAGCCTGGAGCCTGCTTTAGATTCTGTGTCTCATTCTCTCTCTGCCCCACTCCTGCTTGCACTCTCTCTCTCTCAAAAATAAACAAACATTAAAAAAAATTTAAAAACACACACACACACACACAAGGCTCATTTCCCTATATTGCCTGCCTGTCTTCCTTCCTTCCTCCCTTCCTTCATATCCCTCCCTCCCTTTCCCTCTCTGTCTCCCTCCCTGTCTCGATCTTTGTATTTGTACAGAGGGAAGCAAGAAGAGTGAGCTCACTATGACTACTGCTTGATTAACAGATCTATCCGATTTGGGTTCAGTCACAGGGATTAGGGTAACTGATCTCCCAGTAGTGTATATAAAGGACAACTCCAAAGACACAGCTGTTTTCTCACTAGTAACCAAAGATGCAAACTTACGGGTAATCATACATAATTACTGTGTTGGCTTTAGCTAACTCAGCTCTAGCAAAAAAGGAAGGCTTAAAGAGAAGGCTTATCTTCGGATTCATGTCATTTCTATTTGTGATTAAGTGTTCTAGTGCACTACATTCTAGGCTGATAGTTATTTATATGTCTAGTATAAAAAAATAACCAACAGTTTAAAAAATATGCCATGTGTTTTATATGGTGACAAGTTCATTTTTTTATAACCAGTTCTCATCCTTCTGCTTTTATAAACTTGTATTTTATTTTGTCCCTATTATAAGAGGTGTACATTTATTTTGCATGTTAGTTATTACATCAAAGCAAAAAAAAAATACCTTTCAAGGCAAACTTAGTCAACAGTCAGCACTACAGTCCATGAGTAATTGAGTTTTATAACAAATTTTGAAGATTGTAACACACTTCATCACAGAGGAATTTTGTTAAGATTACACAGCTATATGCATTTGGAAGTTAGATTATTTAAAGCACACTGCAGTTGAATGAAATTTGTAGAACAGTTTACAGGATAAACAAAAACCAGTCCCAACTTTTAAATTTAAGGATCACTGTGGATATAATATTCAAAGACAGCAGAATCCCACCAACTAGGGAGCTTGACATGTATACGAAGGGGAGGGAGCTTGACATGTATACGGGATGATGGAGAATGCAGCAAGGTGGCTGGGAAGATTGGGTAAGCGGTAAGCCCTTCCACAGTGCAGTAGAACGCGGTGCAGGACTGGAAACGCTTTTTGCAGGGAAGAATCAGTGTGTTGATTTTGCAAGGTATAAACCCGCCTAGGATAAACTCTATTTACAAAAATTATCTTTCCTAGTTTCCCATTATAATGCGGCGCTACAAACATTCTGTGTGAGACGGGGAGGGCAGCAGCCAAGCAGCAGCTATGAGTGCTTTTTACAAGCTCAGAAAGTTGGGACGGGGTCACCAGGGACTGTTGTAGCTCACACATGTCACTTACTGCTTGGCTTCGGACAGCAGGCAGGCATGCAGCTGCTCTGTTTCCCTCCGGATTCTTCTTCAGCTTCTTCTTTAGCTTTCAGGATGAGACAGTGAGAATAGACAGGGGTTCTGGCCTGTCCTCATGGGTTCTAGCTTGTCCCTGTTCACCCCTATTTTATTTTATTAAAAAAAATATTTTAATCTTTATTTTTGAGAGAACGAGCAAGTGAGCGGAGGAGGAACAGATAGAGAGGGAGACATAGAATCTGAAGCAGGCTCCAGGCTCTGAGCTGTCAGCACAGAATCCAGTGCAAGGCTCGAGCTCATGAACTGAGAGATCATGTCCTGAACTTAAGTCGGACTGAGCCACGTGAGCGTCTCTCTGGGGAGACTGAGCCACACAAGCACTCCTCTGCTCACCTCGGTTTTAAATTCATCTTCCTTTCCTCTGCCTGCCCTTCATCTTTCAATCTCCAGTATGTATTTTAGCAATCACTTACCCAGCTCCCACAACTGTTTTAAGGTCAAATCCCTGAAACAAATCTCTTATTATACAGACTCTATACTTCCTAGTGGTTCTGTTTCTCTAAGTAAAGTCTAACTGATATAGTCAGGGTGAGTCAAGTGTTATTCAAGGGGCGATGATGTTTTCCATTTTTATCCAGTAATCTTTGTATGTGTGCAGAGTAATTTTAATAGTCTATTTCAGATCTTAAGTTTCATGGCAAAGTACACTTAACTGGAATTCCAAAGAAAGAGGGACTATCTTTGGTTCTATCAGTGTGACATGCATAAATGGGTTATCTGTAAAGTTTGGGTTTTTTTTTTTTAAAGGTGAAATGTTAAAGACAATCATCAAAAATAATTTGTGACATACATATACAATAAGAAATTTTAAAAGGGTTGAACATCCATGTACTCTCTGTCTACTTAAGAAGTAGGACATTGACAGTATCATTAAAAACAACTTTTGCTAGGGGCGCCTGGGTGGTGCAGTCGGTTGAGCGTCCGACTTCAGCCAGGTCACGATCTCGCGGTCCGTGAGTTCGAGCCCCGCGTCGGGCTCTGTGCTGACAGCTCAGAGCCTGGAGCCTGTTTCCGATTCTGTGTCTCCCTCTCTCTCTGACCCTCCCCCGTTCATGCTCTGTCTCTCTCTGTCTCAAAAATAAATAAACTTAAGAAAAAAAAAATTAAAAAAAAAAAACAACTTTTGCTATAATATCCTATTCAATATACTCTAAGAACAACCACTGTTTTAACTTTTGTGTTGTCAGATATTTGTTTTTTGTTATGGTTTTAATATGTGTGTACTTTTAATATATTATTTACTTCTGTATATTTTGGAACTATATATAGTATTGTGCTTTCCCCCTTTTTATTCTTTCCAGTAAACACTGCCTAGAGAAAAAATCATCTATGAAATACGGGTGGGATAGAAAGAATAAATTTGCAATGAACCCCCGTGAACCACTGATTCAACTAAAGAAATGGAATACTATCATTACTTGAAACTTGTTTCAAACTCCTTTATATCTTCCAACCAACAAACAAACCAACAAAACTGATCTGTGCCAAATGCAGGTTGTGAATCATCAGTATATACTCCCTTCATTAGTTCGGCTTTTAAGTAAAAATTGAGTAAAAGCCCTACAATGAGGCCAATTTTTAAAAAGTAGAATATGACTTTTATATACCCAAAATATAAAGAGTTCATAAAAATTTGAATATTCTTTTTAGCTTTTTACTTCACATTTAATAGCTAATCAATATCAAGAAATCTCAGTAAGATTTTCAAGCAGTGCTATTCAATTCATTCATGTAATATTTGTCACTTATTTGCTATGACATCCATCTTAATTGCTAAATATATAGTATTTGCTGTTAGAAGGGCAAATATAATTATATAAGAACCAAAAAATACAATAAATATATATTCATATACATTCATTTATGATTCATATAAGGAACATAATGATCTGTTATAGAGTCTAGGCTGAAACCAGGAGGGAGAAGAAAAAAAAATTCAAGGAGCACCTGGGTGGTTCATTTGGTTAAATGTCCGACTCTTGGTTTCAGCTCAGGTCATGATCTCAAGGTTTGTGGGTTTGAACCCTGCATTAAGAATCTCTCTCTCCCTCTCTGCCCCTCCCCAACTTGCACACACACTCTCTTTCTTAAAATAAATAAATAAACTTTAAAAAAACAGGAAAAAATCTAATTTAAGTAAATATTCAAGAACATTCAGGACAACATTCAGGGCAGGACTACAGGCATCTGTTTTAAAGCTAGTTATTTCTGGGGCGCCTGGGTGGCTCAGTCGGGTAAGCGGCTGACTTCAGCTCAGGTCATGATCTCGCGGTCCGTGAGTTAGAGCCCCGCGTCAGGCTCTGTGCTGACAGCTCAGAGCCTGTAGCCTGTTTCAGATTCTGTGTCTCCCTCTCTCTCTGACCCTCCCCCGTTCATGCTCTGTCTCTCTCTGTCTCAAAAATAAATGTTTTAAAAAAAATAAATAAATAAAATAAAGCTAGTTATTTCTTTAAGCTGTTCAAGTCTCATGTATTGAACCTGAACTCCATTTGTATTTAAAACTATATATTTATATACATAAATAAATGCATATATAATTTCTTTTTTACAGGACTACCTGTTAATGAAAAATTTTTGGACCATTTGAAACTATTACCAAACATTACCATGAATATTCTGATGCCCTTAAATATTTTTTAAGACTGTAGTTCTTTTTTTTTTTTTTTAGCGTTTATTTATTTTTGAGACAGAGAGAGACAGAGCATGAACGGGGGAGGGTCAGAGAGAGAGGGAGACACAGAATCCGAAACAGGCTCCAGGCTCTGAGCTGTCAGACAGAGCCCGATGCGGGGCTCAAACTCACGGACCGTGAGATCATGACCTGAGCCGAAGTCGGATGCTTAACCGACTGAGCCACCCAGGTGCCCCAAGACTGTAGTTCTTAATGATGATGCAATAACCAACTTTGTGGATGTACTACAATTTACTTAATCAGCCCACTATTAGAGAAATATTGCAAATACAACAATGCGGACAGAAGTCAGAATGTCAGTGCAAGGGAATAGGGAGTAATTAGTTTATTTAATTCCATAAATAACATACTATGCATTTGCTTCACTGTCTGGTACTCAACAACAGGCCAATAATGTATATTACACATTCAGGATATTCAGAGCTCATTCTTTGGCTAAGCATTATATTGCTGGCAGCAAATTGGTAGATGTTGCCCTGGTAAGCCTGAAGAGTCATTAGTGATTCACAGAATTCAGGGAAGAATAGATATTTCAAGTAGGTTCCACTTCCACATGTGGTGTCATTTCTGGTTTTAGAGCCAGTGAAGAGACGGGATGTGGTGAAGAGGGACTGACACTGGAAGGTTGGATATTACAGAAAGTCAAAATGGCAAAATATAATTAAATATTAGGCAGCAAAAACATTACCATTATCCTGTTCATTGCTGCAATGAATTAACTAGCAATCTTAGAACTACACTCTAGCTTAATGGACACATAACAACAGAAAGAAAAGACCAGCCCACATAAACCAGATTTGAAAAAGAGTATAAGTTCAACTGATTTCCTGCCAAAGAACAAGAGAGATTTACTGATGGAGCCTAATAATCAGATTCCAGCAGCCTCCCAACTACCATCCACTAGAAAGTCCACTGGAGCTAATCCCAGAAGTCAATCCAGTCTGTACACCTTAATCACCTCAAGGAGCCCAAGACACCCCAGTCAACTCTTGTTATCACTCTCTCCATCCCCTCAAATCTGCGAGTGCTTCCTAGAGAGTGAGAATGTGACACCAGGGATGAGTCAGGGGTGAGCGGGGAGGAATGGAGAGAGAAAAGGAGAGAGTCTTGCCAGAAACACATAGAATGCTTACTTTTCACACCTGCCCATGGTGCTCTCTTGCTCAAGGTCGGCTCAGTATTTCCAGGAACGCATGGCGTCCTGAAGCCCTTTGAACACAGGAGAGGCAGAGGCAGAACTGCTACATGGGGAAGTCAGCTGCATTCTCACTGCCTGAAATGCTCAGCAGAGTCAAATCAATATTTCTGAGTCAGAAAGTGGTATGATTGCATCTGTCATCTGAGAAAGAATCTGATAAAGAAATGTATGCTTGAAAAAATCAACACTGCTTTCTGAGGCTTGAAGTGTGTACAGTGTGCTTGGCTGAAAAGTAGAACTAAAAGACAGAATTCCCCTTTTTAACAGTCAGCTAGATTTCCATTTAGCATGTAACTTCCCTAGGCTGCTTGCATTTGAAGAGGACAAGCTTACCCTGAAGGAATGACTGCGGACTGCACTGCGGACGTTAGAAGCTTGCAGAGGTGACACGGGCGACAACAGAAGAAACACAAAGAGGGAACTGACTTCGCCAAGAAAAACTGTCTTAATTTACAGGGAACCTAAAGATTTAAAAATGCAGGAGGAACAGGTCCTGGGAGTGAATATACGTATCTCATTTGCTACTCATGACAATCCGAGGAGGCATGTTCACTGTACAGAAGAAACTGAAGCGTAAAAACTTAGAAGTCACATCATGATCAATATCTAAAGCCAGTAAGTGGAAGATCTCAGAGATGAGGCCATAGCTCATGGATTTAGGTTTTAAAGAATATAAAGGACACTTAAGTCAGAGTTAGAGGTGGGATTTCCTAAAGGTGATGTGCAAAAGAAGATAACAGGGGCCCAGACTCTTTGAGAATAGCTCCGTTTAGACAAGAGACACCAGCAAAGCATAGTAAACAGGATCATTCAAGAAAGGGAGAGGAAAACCAGCAGTGTTTAGTAAACTCACGTGAAGAAAGATGAGAATTTCAAGGAAGCGAAAGGCAACACTGCCAAATAGTACACGAGGTTAAACAACATGTATCTCAAAAAGACTGGCAGATACGTCTCTATTTACAAATGAACGGAGCACTCTATTTATATATTGCATTCTTAATTTCTTTCTTTGTCCCTCTCATCTTTGCAATAACTGCTGTGAATTTTTCTCAAGTGGCCTGAATAACTGACTACAAGCCATTGTTTTACCTGTCATTAAATACATACTTATACCTAAAAACAGTGAGTTATGATGTATATTACATGGTTTCTTCGTTATGTGACGAGTCTAAGCGTTTAAAAACATAAATGAGGGGCACCTGGGTGGCTCAGTCAGTTAAGTGTCCGACTCTTGATATCTGCTCAGGTCACGACCTCACAGTTTCTGAGATCGAGCCCCAAGTCAAGCTCTGCACTGACAGTGTGGAGCCTGCTTGGGATTCTCTCTCTCCCTCTCTCTCTCTGTCCCTCTCTTACTCTCATGCTGGCATGCATGTGCTCTCTCTCCCTCTCTCTCTCTCTCTCTAAAAATACATAAATAAACATTAACAAAAAAACATAAATGAAATGAAACCCTAGAATTAAATTCAAGTTCCATGTTAGAATATTGCTTTGGATAACTTTGAAACACTTACATGAGGGTATAATTTTTTTTCCACATAGGGTATTAAATAATTAGACTTTATGTGAACTAGTTACTGTAGAATGAGGCCCAGTATGTTTCCCTTTCTTCTTTCCTAGTTTTTAAAATGGAAAATTGGTTAAGATGTAAGTGAACAGTAAGAGCTTTCTATATGCTTTGTTTATTGATGCATATATAGAATGTATCATGAAAAATTTTATTCCTGGAGAAACTACTGGGATATCATACTCAGACAGTTCATTCAATTAGTGTATCATTCTACATATTCTCACTAGATCCTGTACTGGGTGCCCTTTATTAATACATAAAAACATAGTTGCTTATTATAGTGAGCCCAAGGTCTACAAGAAATTAAGAAACGTAATCTCAGTACCCTTATGGTAAAAGTCAATGGAAAGCACTCTGCATACACAATGAAGATGCAACTCATGTACAGCAGGGGACAGCAAGAGTCAAGTCCTTTTCAGAGGAAGTGACATCTGGGCTGAACCATGAAATAATGTTAGCCAGACAACATGCAACCTTGGCTGAGGAGCAAGTTTAACAGGGAATTTATTATGACTATATATAGAAAGGGAGTAATGGCTGCAATACAGCAGATTCTCAATAAATGGGACTTTGCTTTCTTACATTTCCATAAATTATCTTATACCTGTACTATATGTGTCCCAGAATATTCCCTTTACTCTGTGTACCAGGCTCAAGAAATATTTTAAACTTAAGGTATTAATGCTTGATTTTTTTTTAAAGGGAAGAAAAAATTAAATATACTATTTAGTTTAACTGGGACATGTGACACTTAGTATATATTCAGGACAGCTGAATCTGATTTGTGGCATACTTACCTGTCTGTGTGTCTGTCTGGATCCACAGAAGAGCCCTGGGAGGATGTGTGGGGGTTCTGGCAGAGGGGGTGCATGGAAGTGTGGCAGCTGTGGGCCACAAAGGGCCCACCCCTTGTGCCTCATTCTATCTGATTCTGTGCAGTTCTAGTGTCGCTGGCCATTCTGGGTGATTACTACAGGCTTTTGTATCTTTAAAATTGTAATGGTGATTTCTGTGTTTGGCATTAAATTTTTTGAACGTTTTTGGTTATGTGCCCATAGGGACTGCAGATACATGAAGAGAGAGGAAAAAAAATAAGTTCATTCTCTGCAGACATAAAAAATATTTTATAAACATAATTATATATTGTATAATTGTATACAACTATATTGTACAGCTATATATATATATATATATGTATGTTATGTAATTATTAAACTGGACTGGCTATCTAGTATTGAGACACATATTTATAAAAGTTATAGTATACAATGTAGAGCTTCCCATAAATAAGGACACACATTTTACTCATATTTTAATATTACTGATATTCTGAAACAATTTATGCATTTAAAATATAATTTCAAAATATTTATTGGCTGCATGTTACAAGGTCAGGATCCACAATTAACCTCTATGCCTTCACTTTATAGTGATACATAACAGACGCTAAATAAAAATTATTAATGAAATAGTAAAATTTAAGATACAATTTTATTATCTAGGAGGATTTTAAAAGCTAATCTCTCTGTAGTTTAATTTTCTTCCAGCAAAATTAGAGTAATCATATTCATATCTATTCTATTTTATTTCTTGATTCATTGTGGGGAACAGTAAGGTAAAAGTGACTTGATAATCTATAAAACAGTCTGTAGATTTACTTTTAGTACTATTTTTAAAACATGGTTTTAAATGGGGTTATCCATAATTATTCTTTACTTACATCAGGCTTAGGGATCTTCTGACCTTTTAAAGATAATATTATTTGTTAATCTTAATGTATTTTATATACTCATTTTATGTAATCAAATTTTTTTAATGCTTGCTTTTTGAGAGAGAGAAACACAGCTTGAGTGGGGGAGGGGCAGAGAGAGAGAGAGAGAGAGAGAGAGAGAGAGAGAGAGAGAGACAGAGTGGGGGGGGGGGGAATCTGAAGCAGGCTCCAGGCTCTGCACCATCAGCACAGAGCCAGATGCAGGACTTGAACCTATGAACTGTAAGATCATGACCTGAGCTGAAGTCAGGCACTCACCTGACTGAGCCACTCAGGCTCCCCTGTAATCAAGTTTTAAGGCAAAATTAAAACAACTGTTTTGTTTGAAAAAAAATGTTCTTTTGAGAGAGATAAGGCATAAGGCATATGTGCGAGCAGGGGAGGGCCAGAGAGAGAGGGGAGAGAGAATCCCAAACAGGCTCCACATGGTCAGCATAGAGCTTGACATGATGCTTGATTTCACCTACCCTGAGATCACGACCTGAGCCAAGATCACGAGCTGTACTCTTAAGTGACTGAGCCACCCACAAGCCCCTTACAACTACTCTTTGAATTTTTGGTTTATTCTTCCTCTATGTATGTGTGTGTGTGTGTGTGTGTGTGTGTGTGTGTGTGTGATGTAATTAGCAGGTGACCCAGTTTTTAAACCTATCTTTCTAATAAATAAAACCATAGGATTTAAAACAAAAGAAATCCTTATATATTCCTTCTCACATTATTGAATTAAATATATTTCATATCAGCAATATGCTAGCTCATGTTTAGCTTATTAGAATTATTTCACATTTTATTTGATTCTATTTGATTTCCTAGAAATTAGGAAAAAGAAATGTTACATATGTTAACATTTTGCTAAGTAATACATAATAAGACCTTACAATAAATAATACAGATCTGACTAAAAACTATATTTTGGTGCATTTCGCCCAAATTTTTAAGGGTGTATATTTATATATGTATGTATTATATAATTATTTAAAACAACTAAAGTTAATGAAATGTGGCGTGACATTGCAGGTATGAATAAGGTCTTGGCAAAAGAGAAAACTGAAGGAGCAATATTCTAATGACACAATCAATCCTTATTTCAGAAGAATCCTTTTCCAAATGCATTTGGGTGATGTGTTCTTTTAGGTTTGCATTTAAAGTCAAGGTAATCTCACCACACTAGTTGTAAAAAGCACTGGAGATGCTATCATCCTAGACCGAATAGACTACTTTAAAACGTGAATATATTTTGGCAGGCAATGTAAAAATAAAATCAGAAAAACTGACACCTTGAGATTAAGCCAATTTCATTTTCACTCGGTATTCTGTCAGGATTTGGGTATATGAAAAAATATTGTTTTTTGTTTTGATAATCTCTCAACATTTATAATCATTTATATAATTATGGCTATAACAAATATAAAAATGTGATTTTGTGAAGAAATCAATCAATATGCTAACACTACATGATGCCACATCAAAGGCTGGTTTTCTAAGGTGAAAATTTCCTTTCTCTTTCTAAGGATTACTTAATTCTGCGGTGCCCTTTTCAAATACTAAGATTCCACAGAACTCTATTTGTTTTACTCCTTTAATCACAAGTGTTATCTTGAATTCGTACAAAATAGACTTTAATTCTCTTATGGTAATGTCAGTTTCAAACATGGGACGTATGTTACAGAAGTATTAAAATAGGTGCACATGAAAAAAAAATAAATGAAAATAAAATCAGCATTGTGGCCAAGGGCCAAGCGAGGTACAGAGCTCTTGAAGGTAAATCCAGAGACACCGTCATTACTGTAAAAACCTTGTTTTCAAGGTTTTCAAAAAGCTCATCCCTCACCATGCACCGAGGCCCCATCCTATTACTTTAAACCTGCTTTGTTGTGGTGGTGCTGGTGGTGGTGGTTTGGCTTTGGCTTTGGTTTTCAAAGCTTGCTACCAAGGCTCCTGCTCACTTAGCTACACTTAGCCCTATTTTATTCTCTTAATTGAGCATGACACTCGGGCCCTGAATCCCTGGGAAAACTTTCAGTAAGATCTGTGCATGCCGCTTGATACTTTTTTTATATTTATTTTAATGTTTATTTATATTCGACAGAGACAGAGAAACAGAGAGCAGGTGGGGTAAGGGCAGAGACAGAGAGGGAGACACAGAATCCAAAGCAGGCTCCAGGCTCTGAGCTGTCAGCACAGAGTCCGATGTGGGGCACAAACCCATGGACCAGGAGGTCGTGACCTGACCCGAAGTCCAACGCTTCACTGACTGAGCCACCCAGGTGCCCCAATTCTTGATACTTTTAAGGCCATTCTGGCATCCTAATTATTTGAACAGCTGTTATTTTAAATAATAAAATGTATTATATTTTAATCTCAAAACTATCCTTGAGTAGATAGTGTGTCAAATTAAATATTCTTAGAATGTTGTATAAAATCAAGTCTGAAGCTTAAAATAGTTTCTACTGATAAAGTTGAAAGGATATTACAGTAATGTACTATTTCCACCAAATCATTCCTAAAGCTGGAGTTTTTCTTTATGATAACTGGCTAAAACTATTTAGTCAAACTAATGTGAGTATGAGACTAGAAATGGATCCTCACAGAAGCGGCAAGTGACCCAATATATAATCATATTTCCTAACATATCCTTAATAAAAGCTGGTGGGAGGGCGACAAAGTCCAATTCACGAAAAGCAATCAAAATGGTGAGGGGGTGTAAGAGGCAACATAATAGTGTCCAGGGAGATGGCTCTCTGATGCTCTGCTTCAGTCCTAGAGAACATTTAAGATCAAGAACAATGAGTAGAAAGGACATTTCTCAAGCAAACCTCCATGATAATTATTTTGGCCAAGTTTTTAGAAAAGCTTTAATCAACCTGAGGCTAGTTTGGGATTATACTATGACAAGCACCTGGGGTACAGTTATTCTGCACAGCCCATAGTAGTTGGGGAGCTGTGTATTTTAACATTAGTTAGCCAAACTGGGATTTTGACAGATATATGGCTATCATCTTATGAACACCGATTGGCTGAACAAGGGCATATGAACAGGCAGGGCTGCGTCTCTTTGTGCTTGCTTTCTGCAGTGCCTATCATAAATGCATGAGGTCTTTTAAGTTACTATTTGATTAAAATTGTCAATGCATGTGGCAATAAACCAACATGAATAAGCTGCACATATTACTAAGAACTAAAAATATTATACACAGAATAGGAAAAAAGTTAAAATGCCTTCATTTGAAGAATGCTAATGGAAGAGGGGTGCCTGAGTGGCTCAGGTGGGTAAGCATCCGACTCTTAATATCAGCTCAGGTCATGATCTTGGTTCCTGAGACTGAGCCCTGCATCAGGCTCCCCGTTGAGTGTGGAGCCTGCTTGGGATTCTCTCCCTCTCCCTCTCTCTCTTCCCCTCCTCCCCTCTCTCGCACGTACCCTTTCTCTCTCTCTCAATCAAAATAAATAAATAAACTTTAAAAAATGATACCAGAAGATGGGGTACCTGGGTGGCTCAATCAGTTAAGTGTCGGACTTAGGTTCAGGTCATAACCTCACAGTCTATGGGTTTGAGTCCCATATCTGGCTCTGTGCTGACAGCTCAGAGCCTGGAGCCTGCTTCAGATTCTGTGTTTCCATCTCTCTCTGCCCCTCCCACACTCATGCTCTGTCTCTCTCCATCTCTCAAAAATAAATAAACATTAAAAAAATTTTTTTTAAATAAGAGAAGAAAATTGATACTTTTTAGTTATCAAAAGTATCTTATGATATGTCCAGTACAGTTTCTTAAAAATCAGTCTGCACTTCAACCATTTGCTTAAAAATTAGAGATAATAATACTTCTGTCAATTCTCATGCATACTTTGTACATCTTTTACGTCTGAATAAAGTCTATTAAAGTTAGAAAAGAGTGTTCATTTTAGGATACCTTTTAAAGAGAAATGGTATCCAATAAATGCTTACTCAATGCCTGAGTTCCCACATACATTTTTATCTCATGATTGCTAACACACTTTAATTCAGGGTAACTCATTTGGATAAGATTATATTCTTCTTATAATTACTTAATAAAGTCATGAATGAGGCTATGGCTATATTCAAGAAGGATGAAGGAGAAAAAAAAATAAGAACGTCACAATAATTTTGAATCACTAGAATCAGAAAAAAAAAGATTATAGGTTGTCTTTGTTTTTAAACCTGTCATCAAATTCCATAACTCTCCAAAATTATTATATGCATCCTCGGCAGATGGCCTCATTCATATGTGATTTGTAACAGCTTTCTTCTCAAACAGATTTTTAAATATGCCCCAAAATAAATTATGAACATGCTCTCATATAATGAACAAGATAGGGCCTTTTTTTAAAGTCCAAATATGCTCATTCTAAAATAACATGCCAATTTTTTTTTCCCTTAAAGATCATACTATATTTGAGTGAGGAAAGCTTCAATGACACACAGGAGAAAGATTCTCTTAACTGTTTCATATTTCAGTTATTCACTGAAGACAGATAACTCCTATTTTAATTTACCCCGTTTTCATGCCTTACTATTAATCTTGAAAAGCAGATCTAACCTGAGTATTGCTCTTTAAACAAATGCAAACACAAGCTGCTCACTTGAATAGAATGGCATGGTGGCAAGGCACAGAGGTAACACTCCTGGGAGATGGCTTTCCGAGGCTCTATTTCAGTCCTAGAGAACATTTAAGAGGAATGAAAAGAATGGACATTCCTCAAGCAAACCTCCTTGACTTTTATTTTGGCCAAGCTTTTTAGAAAAGTTTTATTTGACCAGAGGCTAACTCAGGATGGTACTATGACAAGCACCTGGAATACAGTTATTCCATGCAGCCCGTATTAGTTGGGGAGACATGTATTTTAATAGCATTTAGCCAAATGGGTTTGGACTGATATATTGATACTGTCTTGTGAATCCATTCAAATGAATTAAATATAAATAATTCAGAAACAAAATCTGAAATGCATTTAATTGAAAGTCCAATTTTCTTATATGTAAAATTGGGATGAGTTGGCGACTATCAAATTTAAAACCTGAATAAATTTAAACGTATAATTTAAAGAGATTAGTATGGGATAATTTCTATCAAATTCCTGCAGTATCATTTTTGCTCACCCAGAAATTTCATTATTTATATATGTGTATACAGAAAGGGAGTATTCCATTTTATTTAAATATATTTTATTACTCACTGTAGGAAGTGATCACAATACATGTAGTTTGCGGCCCAGTTTAAAGTATCAATTGGGGAGCCTGGGTGGCTCAGTCGGTTGAGCGTCCGACTTCAGCTCAGGTCATGATCTCACACTCCATGAGTTTGAGCTCCTCGTTGCGCTCTGTGCTGACAGCTCAGAGCCTGGAGCCTGCTTCAGATTCTGTTTCTCCCCCTCTCTCTCCCCTGCTCATGCTCTGTCTCTCTCTGTCTCAAAAATAAATAAAAACATTAAAAAAATTGTTTTTAAAAAGTATCAATCAACTTCAACAGATAAAAATCTGAGGATACTAACATTTACATCAGGTTTATTTATTTATCTTGAGAGAGAGAGAGAGAGAGAGAGAGAGCGCGAGCGCGCGCACGCAAGAGAGCACATGAGCAGGGGAGGGGAAGAGAGAGAAAGGGGGAGAGAGAGAAAATCCCAAGCAGGATCCACACTGTCAGGGGCTAGAACTCATGAACCCTGAGATCATGACCTGAACCAAAATCAAGAGTCAAATGCTTAACCCACTGAGCCACCCAGGCTCCCCTGAGGATACCAACATTTTAACTGGGTTTTACAAACAGAATTATATAAAAGTGGCTAATATACAAATAAGACAAAGTAAAATCTTCATTTTTCTACATATGAGTTTTGCCTTTGGAAAAAGTCAACTTTTTCATCTTATTCATCTATGAAGTAGAGATAACAGCAACCAAATGAATGGAGAGTATATCTACAGATATATATAAAACACCATTTATTCACTTTTTTTCTTTGTCATTCAAAAATTTATATAACATTTAGGTTATCATGGTGTCTTATCTTACTACTCGTTTCTCCAAAGACTGAAGGTTGTTTTCAATTATTAACAATTCTGACAGAAGAAGAATCAAGAAAAAGCATAAATGTTGGCTGATATTTTAAAGGTAAGAAAGAATAATCATTGAAAACATGGAAAATGGAAGAAAGATAAATAAAAACAATCAAACATAAACCTACGATCTACTACATTTTATTCTAATCTGTTTGCCTATTTTTTATACTAACCTATATTTTATTCCAATCTTCTTTTCTATTTTAATAGAGTTGACATCACACAATACTCATTTACTCTATCAATCATCTATGCAGGGGGAGTTATGTATTCATTTGGTACATAAAAAATTTTTCCTACTACTTGCATTTAACCTTATTATATGTGTATACTCAGCGCTATTCATTAATATATTTTCTTATATCATTGAAAACAGCAATATAGTATTCCACTGTGTGAATATAAATAAAATTATTTAGCCATTTTTCAATTTTTACATACTTAAAATGTTTCCAGTTTTCACCAAGGAAACTTTTAAATTGTGTCTGTAGGGCCATCACAAATCCATTTGTAACACTGTGTTGGATGAGTCAGGGTTTTCTTGTTATAGCATTCACTTCTCAAGGGGCTGAATTTCTAAATTACATACAGATCCTTCTAAATGAAAAAATAAAAACTAGGATTACTGCTAGCTTCTATCCGGTGAAGTAGATCTTTTTTTTTTTTTTCTTGTTTTTAGGGCAAAAAGCAATCCGATGAGGTACAGACTAAAAAAGAAAACGCTTGAGTTTCCTAATCAATTACCTCTAGTCAGGAAAGATTCTACCATTTTTTCTTAACTCTTTAAAGGCAGAAAAATAATATACTAAAATCAAATCTCTTTCAAAACACCTTACAGAACTTAAAATTTTTATAATTCTACAATTTGCTTCTGAGCTTCTATCTCTTTAAATGTATACAATTTGTTTGTAGGATAATATAACATTCTCAATAAAAGAAAAAGCTAATAATTTTTAACTGTGGTACTTATTTTTTACATAAGAGTTTGAATAAACAGAATTTAAATGTATTCAGCCTCTTAATCTCATCTTAAATACATTAGTACCATAGTTGCTTAAGGTAAAATACTTATAAAATAATAAGATATATAGTCCCTGTAGACAGAACTATATTATTTTTGAAACATCTTTTTTTTCTTGCAGAGTTTCCCCTTTCCCTTTCCTTTCATTTCCATCAGATGGTTGATACCTTATTGAGTGCCATAGGAAAGAATGAAGACATGGTTAAAAGAATTAGTTACTTGGTAGTCTCTTGATCCGTGTTTTCCCAAATCTCAACCCATTAAGGACACCATGAGTGATGTGTTTGCAGTATTATATAGGGATAGTCCTCGGATAGTAGAACATTAAAACTTAGGAGCAAAACAAATTTTCTTTGTGACTATAAAAAAGATTTCTTAGGATCAGATGAAAGATTTGAAGGAAGTTTATGAACAGCGCAAGGAGATGGAGACAGAAGCGTCCTAAATTATACTTTCTCAGAGTAGTTGTGGGAGTTAAGGGCAAGACCCAGAGGCGATGCAGTCACTGCACAGGTATATATACCAGTGGGTGTCTGGCAGAGTGTTATAGGCCAATGGCATCAAACGGGCAGAAACATTTCTGTGACTTCTTTTCTAAAACTAACAGAACCATGGAAATAGGCAAAGCAATAGCTCACTAAAATGTGTGGACAAAGACCAAGGACAAGAAGGTCTTTTCGATGTGTACCTCAGTATGAGCTACATAGGGGATTTCAAACTGACTCAGATTAAGTTATCACCAAGTCAAGGAATGGGGCTCAAAATAGAACTTGAGTTTGGTTACAAATAGATAATTGAGTGGAACTTGTTATTTGTACATCTGAGATGGGTGATTGTAATTCATAACTACTACAAAACAGAGAAGACTTTGCCCTTTATTATGTCTTTAGGAAAGACTATTTTGCATAATAATGCATGAACTGTTTGCATGATTGGTGTTATTATTGATTAAATATGCTATCTCCCCAGATGATATCTAAATGTGATTAGGCTTTCTGAGAAACATTGTAAGCATTGATATAATTAATTATATCAAATAAACTGGGAAATTATTAGGAAAGCATATCATGGTATAATGGGCAAATAAAATCACCACCAAATTCACACATATCCATAATAATCAAGCAAATGATCAAATGAAGCCTGATGAGTTATTTCTAAGTTTTTCAAAACTGATAATAATTTATTTCTTGCTTACTAATTTTAGAATCGGTTAGTACTTCCTAGTAGGCCAGAAGTAATATTTACACGAATTCTGCAAAAAGTCATCTTTTATGTATGTTTCATTTAATGATTCAATAAACATTTATGAACAATACTATTCATAAAATAATAATTAGATGAACAATAATGTTCTAAAATCTCTTATATCCAGTGGGGCTAAAGTACGAATTAGGTGTGCACTTTTCTTTTTTTTTTTTTCAACGTTTATTTATTTTTGGGACAGAGAGAGACAGAGCATGAACGGGCGAGGGGCAGAGAGAGAGGGAGACACAGAATCGGAAACAGGCTCCAGGCTCTGAGCCATCAGCCCAGAGCCCGACGTGGGGCTCGAACTCACGGACCGCGAGATCGTGACCTGGCTGAAGTCGGACGCTTAACCGACGGCGCCACCCAGGCACCCCTCGGTGTGCACTTTTCTTTCAGGTAACTGTGTATCTCTGTATCTTTATATGTATCTCCATCTATCTTTCAATCTATCATCTATATGCATTGTTACCGTACCATTGGAATGTTATATCTTTATATATTAATATGTATACATTTATAATATAAATTTTGTATCTTCAGACTTATGATGTAATTTAAAAATGGGTTATATTGACAATAAGTTATATTAAAAAATAAAAATAATAAAATTACTTGCAAAAAAGATAAAAATGTGTCATAAAACACTGAAGATCCTAGCAAGAATTTAAAATTTAGTATCAGGAATTAGCTATAATGGTTTATGTCTACCTGGTTAGCTCATACTTTTTTATAATGTGCATTATGGCCATATTATTCCTTTCTATTCTTATCCTCACAAAATTTTTGATAAAGAATAAAAAGTATAGATTTATTATGTTAGAGATTTAAAACTATGATGATTTATTTTAAGAACCTGAATGGATGGTATCATGGTAGAAGTCATTTTCATTTGGATAAATTACTGACGAGCAATTTCTTCTAAGGTTTGGGGCTACCATTTCTTCTTACTGGCTGTCATCAAGCTTACAAATTAAAGTCTTTGCTCATGGCTACAACAATGAGGTTACATTTTTAGATACAATTTTTACTGGGGATTTTTGAAGTGACTTTTCAAAAACATATACTAGGATAGGGGACACATGCAAATTCTCAATACTGTAGGATCTACATGGTGATTTTAAAATCTTTCTCTGTAGTACATTTTAGGCTTATTCAGAGAAAACACTATTCATTGTTAAAACAAACTATGAATGAGCTGTACTGCACCATTATTAGCTTGCCATGTCACAACTACTAGTCTCCCTCCCAGAGGAAACAATTCAGAAAGCAAACGTAAAAATGTTAAGTTAGTTTGACAGAACAATCTTTTCAGGACTCTGTCCTATATGTACTTAGTGATGTGTTAAACTATTTTCTGCCATTATTCTGTACCGTTCTGCCAACTGCATTTTACATGGACACCTACTAGTGGTTAAGAGACAGAGGACTGTCGAATTCAGGAACTCAGGCATCTTGTGCCCACATCACAAAACATTTTAAGAAAGATTGTGCGTCTTCATCTCAATAACAATCACTGCAATGTCTCTTTCTTTTTGATAACCAAAATGGTAATTACTACAGAAAGAGCTTTTTTCTTGTTCCATTTGCCTGAATGCTTAACATTGCTAGATTGATTAATCACCTAGGATGGCCCCAGGCCATCAGAACTATGTGTCTTAATACATGTGACCTTCTTTCTATTGACACCTGCAAAGAAAGACAGGCTCTTCTTCCTTGTTTCTTTCCAAAAAGAAAGCCTTAGCCCTAGAGGGAAAGGAGGATAAATGGCTACTCTCCATGTGCCTGCTGCTCTCCACAATTAATGCCAAATAAAACAGTAATTAGCTGAGATGAGAAAGCAGTCAAGAGTCTTCAAAGAGTCTACCATAGTGCTCTGTAATAAAAAAAAAAAAAAAACAAACACAAAAAACAAACAAAAAACCTTATGTACAAAGTATGTTAAAGTCATCATTCCAGGGCATCACACCTGAATGCCTTATAACACTTTCATAAAAATCAATGCCTTACATTTTGTGAAATCAGAAAGAATGTATCTATATGATTGTCCCTTTTTTTAAAGTATATTCACAGAGAAAGTGTTTTAGAAATGATTTGAAAATTTCAAAGTCTCATTAAGTAGGACGAGAATTATCCAGTAATAAATGCATCTGTATCACATGTGTTATGGCGGGGGGGGGGGGGGGGGGGAGGAGGTACTTAAATGATTACATACACCTAACCTTAATGATATATCTGGTAATCATGAAATATGCTTAGTACTGGCCCAATAATATAGTCATACATGTAAATTCACTGCAGTCTGTATTTGATATTACTACCCAAGTTGAAATTCTAATGCATAATATTTAAAATATGTAATTCTCCCCTTCCACTGAATTGAAACTTTAGATAATCAAATAGGTTTCATAGGACTGAATCTCAATAGAGAATTGCTTGCAGTTGGTTAAATTTATTCTGATATCTTAGGAGGCACTTTTTTTTTTAATATGAAATTTATTGTCAAATTGGTTTCCATACAACATCCAGTGCTCATCCCAACAGGTGCCCTCCTCAATACCCATCACCTACCCTCTCCTCCCTCCCACCCCCCATCAACCCTCAGTTTGTTCTCAGTTTTTAAGAGTTTTGGCTCCCTACCTTTTTTTTTTCTTCCCCGCCCCCATGGTCTTCTGTTAAATTTCTCAGGATCCCCAGAGGAGTGAAAACAAATGGTATCTGTCTTTTGCTGTATGACTGATTTCACTTAGCATAACACTCTCCAGTTCCATACACATTGCTACAAAAGGACATATTTCATTCTTTCTCCTTGCCACGTAGTATTCCCTTGTGTATATAAACAACAATATCTTTATCAATTCATCAGCTGATGGACATTTAGGCTCTTTCCATAATTTGGCTATAGTTGAAAGTGCTGCTATAAACATTGGGGTACAAGTGCCCATATGCATCAGCACTCCTATATCCCTTGGGTAAATTCCTAGCAGTGCTATTGCTGGGTCATAAGGTAGATCTATTTTTAATATTCTGAGGAACCTCCACACTGCTTTCCAGAGCGGCTGCACCAGTTTGCATTCCCACCAACAGTGCAAGAGGGTTCCTGTTTTTCCACATCCTCGCCAGCATCTATAGTCTCCTGATTTGTTCATTTTGGCCACTCTGACTGGCGTGAGGTGATATCTGAGTGTGGTTTTGATTTGTATTTCCCTGATGAGGAGCGATGTTAAGCATCTTTTCATGTGCCTGTTGGCCATCTGGATGTCTTCTTTAGAAAGTGTCTATTCATGTTTTCTGCCCATTTCTTCACTGGATTCTTTGTTTTTCGGGTGTGGAGTTTGGTGAGCTCTTTATAGTTTTTGGATACTAGCCCTTTGTCCGATATGTCATTTGCAGATATCTTTTCCCAATCTGTTGGTTGCCTTTTAGTTTTGTTGATTGTTTCCTTTGTAGTACAGAAGCTTTTATCTTCATGAGGTCCCAACAGTTCATTTTTGCTTTTAATTCCCTTGCCTTTGGGGATGTGTCAAGTAAGAAATTGCTGCAGCTGAGGTCAGAGAGGTTTTTTCCTGCTTTCTCCTCTACGGTTTTGATGGTTTCCTGTCTCACATTCAGGTCCTTTATCCATTTTATTTTTGTGAATGGTGTAAGAAAGTGGTCTAGTTTCATTCTTCTGCATGTTGCTGTCCAGTTCTCCCAGCACCATTTGTTAAAGAGACTGTCTTCTTCCCATTGGATATTCTTTCCTGCTTTGTGAAAGATGAGTTGGCCATACGTTTGTGGGTCTAGTTCTGGGGTTTCTATTCTATTCCATTGGTCTGTGTGTCTGTTTTTGTGCCAATACCATGCTGTCTTGATGATTACAGCTTTGCAATAGAGGCTAAAGTCTGGGATTGTGATGCCTCCTGCTTTGGTCTTCTTCTTCAAAATTACTTTGTCTATTTGGGGCTTTTGTGGTTCCATACAAATTTTAGGATTACTTGTTCTAGCTTCGAGAAGAATACTGGTGCCATTTTGATTGGGATTGCATTGAATGTGTACATAGCTTTGGGTAGTATTGACATTTTAACAATATTTATTCTTCTAATCCATGAGCATGGAATGTTTTTCCATTTCTTTATATCTTCTTCAATTTCTTTCATAAGCTTTCTATAGTTTTCAGCATACAGGTCGTTTACATCTTTGGTTAGATTTATTCCTAGGTATTTTATGCTTCTTGGTGCAATTGTGAATGGGATCAGTTTCTTTATTTGTCTTTCTGTTGCTTCATTATTACTGTATAAGAATGAAACTGATTTCTGTACATTGATTTTGTATCCTGCGACTTTACTGAATTCTTGTATCAGTTCTACCAGACTTTTGGTGAAGTCTATCAAGTTTTCCAAGTATAATATCACGTCATCTGCAAAAAGTGAAAGCTTGACTTCATCTTTGCCAATTTGGATGCTTTTGATTTCCTTTTGTTGTCGGATTGCTGATGCTAGCACTTCCAACACTATGTTAAACAACAGCGGTGAGAGTGGACATCCCTGTAGTGTTCCTGATCTCAGGGGGAAAGCTGTTTTCCCCATTGAGGATATTAGCTGTGGGCTTTTCATAAATGGCTTTTATGATGCTTAAGTATGTTCCTTCTATCCCAACGTTCTCAAGGGTTTTTATTAAGAAAGGATGCTGAATTTTGTCAAATGCTTTTTCTGCATCGATTGACAGAATCATATGGTTCTTATCTTTTCTTTTATTAATGTGATGTATCACACTGATTGATTTGTGAATGTTGAAACAGTCCTGCAGTCCAGGAATGAATCCCACTTGATCATGGTGAATAATTATTCTTATATGCTGTTGAATTTGATTTGCTAGTATCTTATTGAGAATTTTTGCATCCATATTCATCAGGGGTATTAGCCTGTAGTTCTCTTTTTTTGCTGGGTCTCTGTCTGGTTTAGGAATCAAAGTAATGCTGGCTTCATAGAATGAGTCTGGAAGTTTTCCTTCCCTTTCTATTTTTGGGAACAGCTTGAGAAGGATAGGTATTATCTCTGCTTTAAATGTCTGGTAGAATTCCCCTGGGAAGCCATCTGGTCCTGGACTCTTATTTGTTGGGAGATTTTTGATGACTGATTCAATTTCTTCGCTGGTTATGGCTCTGTTCAAGTTTTCTATTTCTTCCTGTTTGAGTTTTGGAAGTGTGTGGGTGCTTAGGAATTTTTCCATTTCTTCCAGGTTGTCCAGTTTGTTGGCATACAATTTTTCATAGTATTCCCTGATAATTGCTTGTATTTCTGAGAGATTGGTTGTAATAATTCCATTTTCATTCATGATTTTATCTATTTGGGTCCTCTCCCTTTTCTTTTTGAGAAGCCTGGCTAGAGGTTTATCAATTTTGTTTTTGTTTTTGTTTTTTTCAAAAAAAACAACCCTTAGCTTCATTGACCTGCTCTATAGTTTTTTAGATTCTATATTATTTATTTCTGCTCTGAGCTTTATTGTTTCTCTTCTTCTGCTGGGTCTAGGGTGTCTTTGCTGTTCTGCTTCTCTTTCCTTTAGATTTTGTATTTGGGATTTTTCCTGTTTCTTGAAATAGGCCTGGATTGCAATGTATTTTACTCTCAGGACTGCCTTTGCTGCATCCCAAAGCATTTGGATTGTTGTATTTTCACTTTCCTTTGTTTCCATATATTTTTTAATTTCTTCTCTAATTGCCTGGTTGACCCATTCATTCTTTAGTAGGGTGTTCTTTAACCTCCATGCTTTTGGAGGTTTTCCAGACTTTTTCCTGTGGTTGATTTCAAGCTTCATAGCATTGTGGTCTGAAAGTGTGCATGGTGTGATCTCAATTCTTTTATACTTATGAAGGGCTGTTTTGTGACCCAGTATGTGATCTATCTTGGAGAAGGTTCCATGTGAACTCGAGAAGAAAGTATATTCTGTTGCTTTGGGATGCAGAGTTCTAAATATATCTGTCAAATCCATCTGATCCAATGTATCATTCAGGGCCCTTGTTTCTTTATTCATTGTGTCTAGATGATCTATCCATTGTTGTAAGTGGAGTATTAAAGTCCCCTGCAATTACCACATTCTTATCAATAAGGTTGCTTATGTCTGTGATTGTTTTATATATTTGGGGGCTCCCGTATTCGGCACACAGACATTTATAATTGTTAGCTCTTGCTGATGGATAGACCCTGTGATTATTATATAATATCCTTCTTCATCTCTTGTTACAGCCTTTAAAGTTTAGTTTGTCTGATATAAGTAGGGCTACTCCAGCTTTCTTTTGACTTCCAGTAGCATGATAGATGGTTCTCCATCCTTTCACTTTCAATCTGAAGGTGTCCTCAGGTCTAAAATGAGTCTCTTATAGACAGCAAATAGGTGAGTCTTGTTTTTTTTATCGATTCTGATACCCTATGTCTTTTGGTTGGAGCATTTAGTCCATTTACATTCAGTGTTATTATCTAAAGATATGGGTTTAGAGTCATTGTGATGTCTGTAGGTTTCATGCTTGTAGTGATGTCTCTGGTACTTTGTGGTCCTTGAAATATTTCACTCACAGAATCCCCAGTAGGATCTCTTGTAGGGCTGGTTTAGTGGTGATGAACTCCTTCAGTTTTTGTTTGTTTGGGAAAACCTTTATCTCTCCTTCTTTTCTGAATGACAGACTTGCTGGATAAAGGATTCCTGGCTGCATATTTTTTCTGTTCATCACATTGAAGATTTCCTGCCATTCCTTTCTGGCTTGCCAAGTTTCACTAGATACGTCTGCCACTAGTCTTATCGGCCTCCCTTAATATGTTAGAGCATGTTTATCCCTAGCTGCTTTCAGAATTTTCTCTTTATCCTTGTATTTTGCTAGGAACTATGATATGTCGTGCAGAAGATCGATTCAAGTTACGTCTGAAGGGAGTTCTCGGTGCTTCTTGGATTTCAATCCCTTTTTCCTTCCCCAGATCAGGGAAGTTCTCTGCCATGATTTGTTCAAGTACACCTTCAGCTCCTTTCTCTCTCTCTTCCTCTGCTGGAATTCCTATTATACGGATATTGTTCCGTTTCATTATATCACTTAGTTCTCTAATTCTCCCCTCATACTCCTGGATTTTTTTTATCTTTTTCTCAGCTTCCTCTTTTTCCATAATTTTATCTTCTAATTATCCTATTCTCTCCTCTGACTTTTCAGTCTGAACTCTGGTCACCTCCATTTTATTTTGCACCTCATTTGTAGCATTTTTTAGCTCCTCATGACTGTTTCTTAGTCCCTTGATCTCTGTAGCAATAGATTCTCTGCTGTCCTCTATACTTTTGTCAAGCCCAGTGATTAATTTTATGACTATTATTCTAAATTCTTTTTCTGTTATATTGCTTAAATCTTTTTGATCAATTCATTAGCTGTTGCTACTTCCTGGAGTTTCTTTTGAGGAGAATTCTTCCATTTCATCATTTTTTATAGTTCCTGGAGTGGTGCGGAACAGCAGGGCTCTTCCCCTGTGCTGTCTGGAATAACTTGTGTTGGTGGGCAGGACCGCAGTCACACCTGATGTCTGCCCCCAGCCCACCACTGGGGCCACAGTCAGACTGGTGTGTGTACATTCTCTTCCCCTCTCCCAGGGGCAGGACTCACTGTGGAGTGGTGTGGCCCCTGTCTGGGCTACTTGCCCACTGCCAGGCTTGTGGTGCTGCTTCGGTGGGATCTGGCGTATTAGCCGGGGTGGATCCGCAAGGTGCACAGGGGCGGGAAGGGCAGGCTCAGCTCGCTTTGCTGTCGGTGGTCCCCTGCAGGAGGGGCCCTACAACGACTGGGAGGAAGGCAGACCTGTTGGAGGGATAGATCCACAGATGTACAGCGTTGGGTGTTTGTGTGGTGCAAGCAAGTTCAGTGATGGGAACTGGTTCCCTTTGGGTTCAGCTGGAGACAGGAGAGGGAGATGGTGCTGGCCAGTGCCTTTGTTCACCGCCACGCTAAGATCTGTCTCCTGGGGCTCAACAACTCTCCCTCCCAGTGTCCTCTCGCCCTCCCGCTCTCTGAGAAGAGCTGTTGACTTATAACATTCCAGATGTAAGTCCTGCTGGCTGTCAGAACACACTCTGTCCTGCCCCTCTGCTTTTGCAAGCCAGACTCTGGGGCTCTGCCTTGCCGGGTGGGCTGCCCCTCCACCGCCCCAGCTCCCTTCTGCCAGTCCGTGTAGCACGCACCCCCCTCTCCGCCCTTCCTACCCTCTTCCGTGGGCCTCTTGTCTATGCTTGGCTCCGGAGAGTCTGTTCTGCTAGTCTTCTGGTGGTTTTCTGGGTTATTTAGGCAGGTGTGGGTGGAATCTAAGTGATCAGCAGGACGAGGTGAGCCAGCATCCTCCTATGCCACTATCTTCCCTAGTTCAGGAGTGCACTTGTTATCATGAGCACTGTGTGTTGTATGTAAGTCATGAAATAAAGAATTCTACTCCTGACACCAATGCTGCACTGTGTGTTTACCAAATAGACTTTAAGTAAAAATCTGAAAAAAAATACAAAACTTTCAAGTTGAAATAAAAAATCTACCTAAAGAGAAATAATAAAAGCAATGCATTTCCGTAGAATGTAAAAAAAAATAAATAAATAAGTGACAGATCTACCATTGTCTACCATAAAGATATTCTTAATTACAGAATAATTTACTGCTGAGTCTACTACCCAGTTATCAAGCTGAGGCTATAAGCTGAATTTCTTTGTTTCACAATACAGAGCAGATGAAGAATGAGGAATGACTGCAGTCTTTCATAAACCTCTGAATTTGAATTTGGGATTTGACAGATATCATAGTTTCATTTGGAGTGTTTTACCACTCTGTCTCTTTTTTCATAGGAAAAGCGGTGAAAATAATTCACTTAGCAGTAAAATGAGATTATAAAAACTAACATCTTGTTGTGATGACAAAAATATTAAAAAGAAAAAAAAATAATTAAGACTTAGCAAAGCTAGTTTGTTGATGTAGTACTACCTTACTAACTTGGGAAGCTGACACTGAAAAGAAATCATTCAAATTACAGAAAAAGATTAAGTGCTGAAATTTTTAAATAAGAGGACATTCTGTCTTACACAATGACATAATTGAAACAACAATCTTAGATTCAATGTAAAACATAAACACAAAGTCTCAAAGTACAGAAAAAAATTTTTAAGTATCATTATTTAGTCACTGTGTGATTAATGTATGTAATTAATATGTGCTAAGTAATCAGACAGTAAACAGTTTCCACCTTCAGAAGGTTTACATTGGAGATGCCTGGGTGGCTCAGTCAGTGAAGCACCGACTCTTGATTTTGGCTCAGTTCATGATCTCACGGTTTTTGGGATGGAGCCCCACTTCAGGCTCTGCACTGAATGAGGAACTTGCTTAGGATTCTTTCTCTCCCTCTCTCTCTGCCTCTTTCACATGCACGTGCACATGTGCATATTCTCTCTCTCTCTCTGTCTCAAAGCAAATAAATAAACATAAAAAATAAAAGGAGGCTTACAGTATAGCAAGGGAGATAGATGGTAGAGAAATTTTGACAAAATTTATAATTAATTAAGATTGTGAATAGTGTTAGCAAGAAGTCTCTGTGTTTTGAAAAGGGGTACACAACTCAGAATAAGGATAAGTCTTCCCTAAGGAAGTGATGTATGAGTTAAAAGCTAGATAATGAACAGAATAAGGTGGTTACACTGGGAAATAGGATTTGTGGATGGAAGTGATAATGTATGGCAGGATGAGGCCCCAGAGCACAGGACCTTATCAAATGTATAAAGGTTTTTAAACATAGTATCAAGAGCAGTTAAGAGGCTACCAAAGAGTGTTGAGCCAGAGAATGACTTGATCAAACATCTTCTTTAAAAATATCACCCTGTGTGGGACATGAATTAGGGAAAGGCAAAAAAGGATGAGGGACCTCAGTGCAACAGTCCAGATGAGAAACAAAGGATTAGGTTTCGGGAGCAGAAGAAGACGTAAGAAAAGTGATCTATGAAAGTTAGAAAGTGTAACTGATATAACTTAATTTTTGAGCGAATGTGGGCAGCGAAAAAGGAAGTGTAAAGATTACTTCGTGTTACTGGCTCAATTTCTGAGTGGAGCACTGTGCCATCTACTAAGATACCAAAAACAGGCAGAAAAAGATATTTGGATATCCTATATTTTAAAGGCAGTCTTTAAGATATCAAGTGATGAGGCTGAAGTAACTGGATGTATGGATCTGAAGCTCAGAAAAGAGACAGTACAGAGATCTACATTTGGGAATTACAGTGAATATATGATATTTCAAGTTGTGGAAATTCATGGACTCCAAGGGAAAGTATGTAGAGTGAGAGAAGCCATGAAGAGCTTTAGCCAAGCCCTGAAGCTCTGTAACATTTGGAAGCTAGATTGAGGTCAAATGTCCAACACTGGAGACAGAAGGAGTGAATAAAGGCATGGATGGGACATAGGAAAAATTACTGTCCCATAGAAACCAACAACAGAGAGCGAAGGTGGAGCAGTCCTTTGCCCTGGATGGCTTGATAGTGTAAATAAATTGGGTGTCCACTGTACTGAAATTCATTACAGATGTTAGCAGGAACTAATAGTTTTGGTAAATTCATATAAGAAAGTTCTGGATTGAAGTGAAGTGTGTAATAGTGTGATTGGGATACGAGGAAATGCAACCATAAAATATAAATAAGTTTTCAGAGAAGTTTGGTTGTGAAAGACTACACAGATATAAATCAATTGCATGAAGTGAATATAATGTCAAGAGAGAAGCAATATAACACATTTTTCAAGGCCACAAAATCTGGCAACACATGGCCTGGGTTTGGACACTAGCTCTGCGACTTACTAGCTCTTGGTCTTAGATAAGTTACTTAATCCTTCTGTGCCTCAACTCCTTCATCTCGAAATTGGTGACAATAATTATTTCATCACACCATGTGGGAAAAAAAAATGACATATACATAGCACTTAGAACCAGCACTTAGAATAACACTGTGTTTGTTATTATTTTGTTCAACATATAAAAATTCTCAGTATGTTCAAACGTCAACTGGAAGAATCCAATATAAAAGATAAAAAGCGAAATAATTTATCATTATCTTTAGGGGGAGAGATCATGAATCATTCTAATCATCCTGTTTTTGCTTAAGAGTAAATTCTACTTTTTATGATAAGCATTTTATCACTTTTATAATAAGTACTAAATATTACTTTAGAGGAAAATACATAATGTCATGAAAACCATGCATACTACGTTAAAAAAACAATAATGAAAACTAGTATTATTATGGCCAGGTTTTGTTGAAAATCATATATATATGTATGTATATACACATATATGTATATATTTATACATACATATAATACTAAATCATATATATTAAATCATATATATATACACTAAAAAATATAATAAGTACTAAATATTACTTTAGAAGAAAATACATAATGTCATGAAACCATGCATACTATGTTAAAAAAACAATAATGAAAAGTAGTATTATTATGGCCAGGTTTTGTTGAAAATCATGTATATATATAATACTAAATTATATATATTAAATCATACACACACACACACACACACACACACACACAAATATTTACCAAAATATTGATAGTAGCTAGTTATGAGTGGTAGGGTTTAAAATATTTCAATTTTATTTCCTGTGCTCTAGTGCATTTTCTAAATTTTCTACAATTAACACTAATGTTATTTTTGTAAGTAGAAAATGCTGCTTAAAAAATTAAAGAGATTTTTCTCTGGAGTCTGGAAGCCTACAAATTAGGGCTTGCTCAGAACCCAAAGCTACTTAGTTGATACTGAAGTCCTGAACCCATCAATCTTGGGCCACTGTGTGAGCACTAGCCTATTCCATCCAAATCCCAGAGGTTTAAGCAACAATCTTGTTAGCTACATACTGCTGTCCAAGCAATCTTCATAAAATGCAAATCTGGGCCTGGCATACCCCTACAGTAACTCTTCCTTGTGAATTAAACAGCCCATTCGTAAGCCCCACCAGACGCATTCAGAAGTAGAAGATTTACTGAATACACTTCTTACTTATGGCTTAATGTTTTTCGGATGATTTATTTGTCCAGAGGCCTTTCCTTTTCTTTCTCACTTAGGCAAGTTTGACCTATCCTTCAAAGCACTGTTGTGTCAGCTAGTGCTCCCAAAGCACACTAGAGTGATGCCATTCCATAATGATTTTCTCTTTAAGCAGAAAACTCTCAGCCACCTGGATGCAAGCAACATGCACATACACACAATTTCTACATACACACATGTAGCTCAATAGGTTCGTGGAGGAGCAGAGTAAATGTGAAGCAAATGGGAATCGAGCGGACCTAAAGATTCTAAAGCCTCTGTGAAAATTTTCTAAGTTTTAAGCTTTCAAACTGACTGTTAAAGAATAGCCCAAGACTTGTTTTCATTTGTGTCTGAGAAAGAAACTAGAATGAATTCTAAATAAAAGGATTTAGACAGGAAAGACTAGACTTGAGAATACACATTGGAATCATAGACCAAACGTATTTGGGTCATCACTGCACTTCAATGGATAATTACACCTGAGGCTTCAATAAAAGATTCATTTCACTAGGAACACTCAAGCCTAACTCGGGGAATAAGTCAGCTGATCTGACCATGGTGGAGGTAAACAGGATAGCAACCATCTCTTCGGAAAAGAGATTATAAGCTACCTCAGAAGAGTACAAGGTCAGGTTCTGTTGGATTCACTCCAGACTGAATACAAAGCCATTAGTTGGTGGCTCACCCACTAATATTGCACCATTTTCTCACTTGTACAAAGTTAATTACATCCATCACACTCTGTCATGTTCAGAAAAAAAAAATCTGGAAAAATATATCCTTTTGTCTTTTTATGACTGACATTCTTCAAGTTTTTAATGATTCTTTTAACAACAAATCTGACTAAAACCCATACTAAACAATCACTAACAATAACTACAACTATTAAAAGTTGTACTTTCATAGTAGTAGTACTATGAAATAGGAGTACTAACTACTATTATGAAGAGAAATTCTTCTTTCCCAACCCCAAAAATTTTCTATAATTACTATAAGTAGAATTGTGTAAAAAAATTTTTTTTCATGGTACAAGCATATAAAGCACAGACAAGTTAATAAAGATCACACTTATAAATCAGCCAGATGCCTTGCCTTCATATCCATCACTTGAGATTTCCCCCAATTTCTGGTGAAATTGGTCAAGAGACCTGGAAGGAAACTGTGGTTAGCAAATGAAGAACCAGTTTAAACTCATTCTAGTTTGTCACTTAGATTGTAAATACATGCAGAGGCTTGGATTTATGTAAGTATTTGTACATCTATTATATCTAAAAGGGAAGCTCCATAGGTAAATCACAATGTGATAAAAAGTAAACAATTATCACAGGACAAAACACAAAAATGAAATAGTGAATGGGGAAAGGAAGGGAATAAAAGACAATAAACTCAAGTTGGATAGAATCACACAGATTAAGCATAAAACATGTGCCTGATCTCTACAAGTCAAGACAGAGAAAACAGATTGGCTTCTTAAAGTAGCAGGGGGAAAATAACAATAAAAATTAGCTGATGTGTAGTGCATACTTACTATAATTACGCTTAGCATAAATACTTCACATGCATTAAGTTATTCAATAATCACAAATACAGACAGTCCCAGACTTACAGTGGTTTGACTTATGCCTTTTTGACAACAGTGGTGTGAAACTGATACACATTCAGTAGACAGTGTATTTTGAATTTTGATCTTTCCTCAAGCTAGTGCAATGCAGTACAATCCTCTCCTGATTCTGGGCACTCACAGGGAGCTGCAACGCTGAGTCAGCTGTGTAACCGTGAGGTCAACAACCGATGCGCTCGCAGTGACTCTACACCCATACACTCATTCTCTTTTTCACTTTATGTACAATGTTCAATAAATTCAACACATTACTATAAAATAGGCTTTTGTTAGATGATTTGCCAAACGGTAGGCTCATGTGTTTTGAGCACATTTAAGGTAGGCTATGCCGAGCTATGATGTTCAGTACGTCAGGCGTATTAAACGTATTTTTAACTTAGGATATTTCCAACTTACAATGGCTTTATCAGGACATAATCCCATAGTAAGTCAGGCCAGATCAGTAATTCCTTTTTGCATATGAGCTAATTAGTTTGAGTGAATTGCTCAAATGATCATCTTCTCAGTCCAGAAACCTGTATTAGAGTTCTCTAAAGAAGCAATGAGAACCAACAGGATGTGTGTGTGTCATATGTATGTATGTATGTATGTATGTGAGAGAAAGAGTGAGAAATGAGAATGAGAGAGAGAGGCAGGTTTATTTTAAAACACTGGCTCCAAAATGAACTTTTGGGACCTCATCAAGATAAGAAGCTTCTGTACAGCAAAGGAAACAATCAGCAAAACTCAAAGGCATCCCACAAAATGAGAGAAGATATTTGCAAAAGACATAAGAGATAAAAGGTTAGTATACAAAATCTATAAAGAACTTACCAAATTCAATATCAAAAAATAAATAATCCAGGGAAGAAATGGGGAGAAGACATAAATAGACACTTTTCCAAAGAAGACATCCATATGGCTAACACACACATGAAAAGATGCTCAACATCATTCGTCATCAGGGAAATACAAATCAAAACCATAATGAGACACCACCTCACACCTGTCATAATGGCTAACATGAACAATGCAGGCAACAACAGATGTTGGCAAAGATGCAGAGAAAGAGGAACCCTTCTGAACTGCTGGTGGGAATGCAAACTGGTGCAGTCACTCTGGAAAACAGTATGGAGGTTCCTCAAAAAATTAAAAATAGAACTACCCTACGACCCAGTAATTGTGCTACTGGGTATTTATCCAAAGGGTCCAAAAATGCTGATTCAAAGGGGCACATTCACCCTAATGTTTATAGCAACACTACCGACAATAGCCAGACTATGGAGGGGGCCCAAATGTCCATCGATGGATGAATGGATAAAGAAGATGTGGTATAAACATACAATGAAATATTATTCGGCGATCAAAAAGAATGAAACCTTGCCATTTGCAACAACATGGATGGAACTAGATTGTATTACGCTAAGCGAAAACAGAGAAAAACAAGTATCATATGATTTCACTCATATGTGGAATTTAAGAAACAAAACAGATGGACATAGGGGAAGGGAAGGAAAAATAAGATAAAAATAGGGAGACAAAACATACGAGACTCTTAAATATAGAGAACAAACTGAGGGCTGCTGGCAGGGGATGGGCTAAATGGGTGATGGGCATTAAGGAGGACACTTAATGGGATGAGCACCAGGTGTTATATGTATGCGATGAATCACTAAATTCTATTCTTGAAATCATTATTACAATATGTTAACTAACTTGCATTTAAATTAAAAAACTGTTAAAAAATAAAGCAGCCTTGAATAAATATTAAAAAATAAAGGAGACTTGAAATCTACCGGGCAAAACAAATGTATCAAACAAATTAGTGTTTCATACAGAATATTTTTTAAAAATTTTAATGTTTATTTATTTTTGAGAAAGAGAGAGAGAGACAGAGTATGCGTGGGGAAGGGGCAGAGAGAGAGGGAGACACAGAATCCGAAACAGACTCCAGGCTCCAAACTGTCAGCACAGAGCATGATGTGGGGCTTGAAATCACGAACTGCAAGATCACGACCTGAGCTGAAGACAGACGCTTACCAACTGAGTCACCAGGTGCCCCTCATACAGAATATTTTTAATAAAAGAATACTACTTTATTTTTAGAGTACATCCTTCCTATATTTTTGATGTTCACAATATCCATACCTTCTTGAAATAGCAGGAATAGCATTTAGTAGGCTTCCCGCACCTACCCCCGCCTTTGTCTTTTCTTTCTATGGCTTTAGATGACAAATTAAAATTTGACACACTTAACTTCAGACACATTATTTTCCCTCTAGTTTTAATATTGTGTGAATTTTAAAAGTCCAAAAACCATGGCCCTAAGGTATGTCAGTAGAGTTTTAGGTAAGAAGATTCTGAGATGTATGACTGAACAAAGAGAAATAATCGGAACCCAAAATATTCCTGCCATGGAAAAGAAGTAAATCCAATTATCTGAAGGAATATCTATGTATGTCAGTGTGAAAAGATATTCTCTAGCATACATAGAAAACCTTCGTGACTAATTCACACTATGTGTTTCATAACTGAATGCATTAGCAGGTGTGTCTGATTAAAAAAAAAATATATCAAGTCTTTGCTGAAGATTTTCCTTCACTCTCAGATTGAAAAACAATGTTGAGGACTGAATCAGACATCTATTACTAAGTTTCAAGCCTCCCCAAACTTCCTGGCTCAGAAAACAACCATTTGTATTTCTCACGATCCAGTGTGCTGGCGGGGTCCCCATATGTGGCTTCTGCTCAGTGTGGGGAGTAGATAGGGACAGGTGGAACAAAGCCTCATACATATGCCTGCCACGTGGTGCCAGCTTATGTCTGGGCCCTTCTCCCCATGTTAACTTGAATTCCGGCCTCCGCTGGCAGCCTCAAAGCTGCATTCCAATGAACACATGCTTACCAAGCCTCAGGTACAGCCTCATCATAGGGTGGGCTGCTGTGCAATTCACCAAAATAAGTCACTGGACTGAGTGAGTTCAAAGAGTCTGGGATTCTGAATGGTATGACTCCTGGAGACACGTCCCCACAGCGTTCTACCATGGGGACCCTGTGCCCAGGTCCCGTTTATTACCCCAAGTTTTCAGTACAATGTCATTGAAAACATTATGAACATACATATTTCCTAAGGTCTGTTTTCATGGCAAAATGAGTCAGAGAGAAAGACAAACACTGTACAATTTTACTTCCATGTGGAACCTAAAAAATAAAACAAATGAATAAAGAAGGATAATACTTAATCTTAACTGTAGAAAATGCAGATGATGAGGATACCAATATCAAACAGGAAAGTTGGATGGCAAAGAGCTACATCTTTAGAAATAATTTTGTCTACTGAATTATAAATGAGATCAGATTTATACTGGATTGCGAAGTTTAAGATATATTAATGAATTACTCACATGGACAGAAATTTAAAACCTTAAACCTATAGAATATACTACTTAAAGATTAAAAATATACTACTTAAAAAGATTTATGTCTTTTTTTATTTAAATTTTTTTTATTAACGTTTATTTATTTTTGAGACAGAGAGAGACAGAGCATGAACAGGGGAGGGGCAGAGAGAGAGGGAGACACAGAATGTGAAAAGGGCTCCAGGCTCTGAGCTGTCAGCACAGAGCCCGACGCGGGGCTCAAACTAACAGACTGTGAGATCATGACCTGAGCCGAAGTCGGATGCCCAACCGACTGAGCCACTCAGGCGCCCCGTAGATTTATGTCTTTTAAATATAATCATAAAGCTAAAAGTAGCAGCAAAAATAGCAGCCATTGAAGATGTGTCACCTAACCTGGTGAAGAGACATTTTTAAGGCTTACTTTCCAAAATTTTTTGAAAAAGATTTATTTTTATGGATTTGAGAATTACTGATATATTAGGTCAAAAAGTAGAGTAGCAACAAGTTAAAATATTTACAGTTCCTTTTCCTGCAAGCGCTGCTTCATGAATTATGCTACAAGGCAAAACAATAATTAATTTCCTCATTGGACCCTGGAAACATAAGATATAATTGAAACATAGAACGCATTATTTTTATTCAGCTTCCTGAGTAGGCTCATCCTTTTCATTTCAATTAGGTACTCCTAAGAACAGTACCGTATAGTTGAATTTCAGAGTGTGGAGGAGAAATTGGGTGAATCGCATTTTAAAGATGGATGGATCTAGCAGAGTTATGAATAGTCCCATAATATTTGTAAAACCATAAGCACCCTCCTTTTATTTTTTTTATATGTAATTTGTTGTCAAATTGGTTTCCATACAACGCCCAGTGCTCATCCCAACAGATGCCCTCCTCAATGCCCATCACCCACCCTCCCCTTCCCCCCATCAACCCTCAGTTTGTTCTCAGTTTTTAAGAGTCTCTTATGCTTTGGCTCCCTCCCTCTCTTTTTTTTCCCTTCCCCTCCCCCATGGTCTTCTATTAAGTTTCTCAGGATCCACCTAAGAGTGAAAACATATGGTATCTGTCTTTCTCTCTATGACTTACTTCACTTAGCATAACACTCTCCAGTTCCATCCACATTGCTACAAAAGGCCATATTTCATTCTTTCTCACTGCCAAGTAGTATTCCATTGTGTATGTAAACCACAAATTCTTTATCCATCATCAGTAGATGGACATTTAGGCTCTTTCCATAATTGCAAAGTGCTATTGTTGAAAGTGCTGCTATAAACATTGGGGTACAAGTGCCCCTATGCATCAGCACTCCTGTAGCCCTTGGGTAATTCCTAGCAGTGCTATTGCTGGGTCATAGGGTAGATCTATTTTTAATATTTTGAGGAACCTCCACACTGTTTTCCAGAGCGGCTGCACCAGTTTGCATTCCCACCAACATTGCAAGAGGGTTCCGTTTCTCCACATCCTCTCCAGCATCTACAGTCTCCTGATTTGTTCATTTTAGCCACTCTGACTGGCGTGAGGTGGTATCTGAGTGTGGTTTTGATTTGTATTTCCTTGATGAGGAGTGACGTTGAGCATCTTTTCATGTGCCTGTTGGCCATCTGGATGTCTTCTTTAGAGAAGTGTCTATTCATGTTTTCTGCCCATTTCTTCACTGGATCCTTTGTTTTTTTGGGTGTGGAGTTTGGTGAGTCTTTACAGATTTTGGATACTAGCCCTTTGTCTGATATGTCATTTGCATATATCTTTTCCAGCACCCTCCTTTTCTTCCCCACTTGTTTTTATCACACAAAGTCTTTTTAAGTCTTCCTTCAACCCTCAGCTACTCATTAACGATCGCCCATTGAAAACTGCCCTCTCCCTCATTCCTTGGCCCTCACAACCCCCTTATGCTCATCTGCTTTTTATTTTTTCCTTCCCACTTGCCACATTCTAACATGTTATATTTTCCATAGTTATCAATCAATTTCTTTATTATCTGTCTACTACCCTGGATTGTAAACTTCACAAAGCCAGGGAATTGTTGTGTCTGATTTATTTGCAAATGTATCTAAAGATCTTTGACCACTGTCTATCAAACAGTAGGGCTTCAACAAATATTTGTTGAAATAATTATGTTAATTCAAATGAGATAGGTGTCTCTTCCTTAGGAACTTAAGAATTGGGGAAGTGAAAAATAGTCAAGGAATATGAACAAGAAGTTCTTGAAGGGAAAAAGTAAACATTATAAAATAAATATCAGTGAAAAATCACTGAAAATTATAAAGTAGGGTAATACATAGTGTTGGCAATGAGTTAGGGAGACAAGTGAATATACTGCTGAAAGCTGTGTAAATTGGTACTCCAGTTCTAGGCTATTTTGTTAATGTAGAAGGCAATGTAGAATTGCAATTCTAAATAGGTAATCATCATTGAGGAATCGATATTTCAGCAAAAATTTGCACAGACTTTTTAGAGCAAAAACAAGGGGGAAAGAAAAGGAAGCTGTAAAATGTGCATAATATTTGATATAAAAATTAAATTTAGGGGCGCCTGGGTGGCTCAGTCGGTTGAGCGTCTGACTTTGGTTCAGGTCATGATCTCACGGTCTGTGAGTTCAAGCCCCGCGTTGGGCTCTGGGCTGACAGCTCAGAGCCTGGAGCCTGCTTCATATTCTGGGTCTCCCTCTCTCTCTCTCTCTGTCCTCTCCCGCTCATGCTGTCTCTCTCTGTCTCTCAAAAATAAATAAACACTAAAAAAAAAATTAAAAATTGAATTTATAGGAACATGAACATAATGGGATAAATATTGAAAAATGGATGATATTAGCAATTTTTTAGCTGTGAAAAAAAGAAACAAATTTTTCAGAATAGGGGATTGCCTTGGGAAATCACATTTATAGAATGAAATTACTATGCAGTAGTTTCAAAATACACAAGGGCAAGATAACCTTTTATTATTAGTAGTGGAAAAAAAAGAGGTAAGAAAATATATGTATCTTAAAATACACATTATTGGGGAGGTCATTTATAAAGATAAGATATACACTCAAAATAAAAAGGCATAAAGGTAAAAGGATAAATACACACACACACACACACACACACACACACACACACACAAACACCAAGCAAATATCAAACAAATGTCAGTGAAGCTACAGCAGTACAGATTTTAAAAACAATCTCATTGTATATAAAGTTGGAAATTATATATTATAACACAAGAAAAATCTTGCTGTAAAGAAATAACAATTTTTAGTTTCCATGCAGCTAATAAGAGAGATGCAAAACATGTACAGCAAAACTTTAAAACACTGAGAAAATCCACACTCATGGAGTGGGAATTGCAACTAACTTCTCAGTTATTGACTGCTCAGGCTGACCAAAGAATTAGAAAAATTGAACAAATGTGATCTGGTGGTTATATAATATTCACCTATATTCAATAACCAGAAAATTAATATTCTTTAAAAGCAGAATGGGTCCTTTATAATCCATCAAGATATAAGGCAAATACCAATAAATAGCAATAAACATCATGCAAATGATGTTATCTGACCATAATACAATAAAATTCAAAATTTATAAAACAGATTATATGGGTCTATAGTTAAAAAAAAAAAACTAGAACACATTTACACACATACACACACAGAGACACATTTCATAGATAATATTTATATCAGTATAGATAGAAAATTTTTATGTGTGTGACTCATATCCAAAGAACATGTAATAAAATGCTAACATCTACCTAATTTCAGTGTTTTTTCTTGTAGTATAGAATTGCTGTACTTTTACTACATGTTGCTTTTTTTTTTTCTTATCGAGAGAGAGAGGGAAGGGAGAGAAATCAAGGAGATTTAATTATTTAAAAGGAGGTAAGGGACACTGGGTGGGTCAGTCAGTTAAATGATCGACTCTTGGTTTTGGCTCAGGTCATGATCTCACAGACCATGGGTTCAAGCCCCACATCAGGCTCCGTGCTGACAGTGCAGAGCTTGCTTGGGATTTTCTCTCCCATTCTCTCTACCCCTTCCCCACTTGCACACATGTGCTCTTTCTCTCTCTCTCTCAAAATAAATAAACTGAAAAAAAAGTTTTAAATCAATCAATCAATAGCACTAAGATATATGGCCTCGAAAATGTATATATGCCATGATTAGTGTTCTACCTTAAAAAGTAATTTGTCACTGAAAGTATTCAGTAAGAACCTAGATGGCTGCTGATGCGTTATATAAAACAGGTTCCTGCATTTACTAAGTGGATTAACTAGCACCTTAAGTCATTTAAGATTTTTATATTTCAAAATTGAATTTGTGGGGAAAGGGCAGGCTATAGTTTCGTAAGATATTTATGTAAAGGCCAAGAAAAAAAATCATCTGTACCAATTTCTATATCCAGAAATACCCCACAGAGAAAAATCACTTTTATCCTAATTCATTTTAACTTATTTTAAAATAGCCATTTTAGGGGCACCTGGGTGGCTCAGTGGGTTAAGCATCTGACTCTTGATTTTGGCTCAGGTCACGATCTCATGGTTCTTGAGTTCAAGCCCTACATTTGGCACTGTGCTGATGGTACAGGACCTGCTTGGGGGTCTCTCTCCCTCTGCCCTTCGTGCTCTCTCGCTCTCTCAAAAATAAATAAATAAACTTAAAATAAAATAAAATACCAATTTTAGTGGGCAGTATAAAAGATATTTTAAAAGTTCTATATATAATAGGTTTACTGGTTCCTCCTTGCCTCCATGCTTAGCTCCCTGACTAGTAAGTAACCCATCAACCGCAGACCTAGAATATTATATAATATCTGAACATTTTCAGAGATAAATAATTAATTCTACTGGCACCAAAGGAACTCATTGGCAAAATGTTTAATATAAAGATAGAAAATAATTATTTGAACAAATCATTTTGGTACTGTGAAATTAGCATCTGAGAATAATGACAGCCTGAAGTCAGTGTGTTTTCTCTGTAATTTGTGAGGTTACTTAGCCCATCTGTGCCAAAGATTTCCAATTTCTATTTAATTATGAATTCTATAAACTTTAGATAAATGGTTTAAGTGTAATGGAAAAGAGATAATAGCTTGCTTTTCAAAGAGCATTTTTCATTCTATGACCTGAAAGCACATAACAAAATCCTTTTCCAATTTCTATACTATGCTGCAAGATTAATTAATACAATATTCAATAATGTACAAAGAATAGAAAGCTTTTATCAAATTGCATGGCTTTTCAGTCTAAGCAACTACATGGCACTGAAATAACATAAATTCAGAACAAATACTTATTACTCAGGTAAAGATTTGATTAGATTAGAAAAGTTTATGTAATAGTTCCTTTTTTCTAGAAAGAGAAAAAAATAGTGTTGGGTTGCATACCGGTAATATATGGATTACCTGAGCATAATATTTAAAAGCATTTCTAAATGTAGAAAGGTAAAGTCTTCAGGTTAGAATGTAACTTAAGAATCATGTACTAAATACTGTCTAAGAACTCAAAAGTTTTTTTGAGTATGTTGATTTGTCACATGACAAATCCCAAACACCTTTATTCATTCATTCATTCATTCATTTATTTATTTATTTATTTATTTATTTGAAATTTCTAGGTTCTATTTCTCTGTGTTGAAAAAGTTACCTGGTCTCTTTGTGTCTTAGCCAGCTCCGTTTTACACTATGGATAATGTCTGTACCTACCCACCAGGTTGTTACCAGGTTCAAGTAGTAACCTTCAAACAATGCTTGCTTTGCCACTGTGTATTCCTTTCTGCATGCTTTCAAATACTAGCGTTTCCTAGAATTCCATCCTGGAGCCATTTGAAGAGGCACATCTTTCCCTTCTGTTGACTAACAGCTTGAGTTTCAAATTCACACTTACAACTTCCTAAATGACATCCCCAGTTGAATATTTTTCAGACATTTCAGTTCATCTTGCCCCTAAGTCATTATCTTAATCCCCATCCCCACAACAAAACTCTTCCCACTCCCATGTATCTCCAAATTCAAATGCAGTGAATAGCACCTAAATCCAATCCATCTGACTGACAATGCAGTACTGGGAAAATGGAAACTATCCTTCACTTAGCGACAATATTATTTTGACCCCCAGACACAATTCTGCCTCCTGAATGTTGATTCACTCTTACCCCCAACAGCATTCTTCTGTAGCTCTCACTTCTAAACTACTGAAATTATCTCATCCCCTCACTTCTAGTTGATCTCCCATTAGCAGTTCAAACCACCTACCCTTCACATATCATCACAGTAACATTTCCAGAGCACTAACATTATGACACTCCCTGCCCACGATACACGGATGTCCTCCCTTTGTGTAAAGAGACTGTCTCCAAATATTCAGTCCAAGAAATCTTTCAAGAAATTGCCCTGCAATTTCTAGACTCATCCCTTACCACTTTCTCATCCCCGAGGGTCTAGACTCATCCTTTACCACTTTCTCAGTTCACACTCTGCTTTAGACCCACATGAATACTTACCACACCTCCAAACATATATTTCCTCTTTCCAACTTCAGTCCTATCTGCTTTTCTCTCTGGCTTAACTCCCACGACATATGTATCTGGGAGTCTGAGCACACACATGATCTTCTGTGAAATGATCTCAGATTCTTCCCTTACTTTCACATAGTGAACTGTGATTCCCTTTGACTTTTGTTAATACCTTGAGCATAATTCTCATATCAGTCTTCTAAAACTGTGATGTGTTGCTCTACTTTTCCAATCTCCTTCAGGAGATAATGAAGAATTTGCGCTGGGTCTGATTTTCCAACACTTATGGATAGTAGCTAGCACATTCTGGGTGCTGAAGAAATGTTAAACAAATAAAGAAATGAAAAAAAAAGTAAAGATTGCTGTGTCCATATATTTAAATACTTTAAATAAGAATAAATCATATTTCATCTTTAAACCTACAACAGAATTTAAATATTTAAAATTTTCTAGTAATATCTCAGTTTCTTTTTTTTTACTACATTCTAATGTTTTATGTTTAATTTTCAGTCATTAGTAACATCCTCCTAATAGCTTAATGTGCTTTATCACTTTTACGATGATCATTTTGTTGGATTTACCTTGTCTTCCCAAAACTACCATGTAAAATTTATCTAATTGAAAAATATCTTTAACTTATAAAAAGTAACTACATTCATATTTTATATCCATTGTGTACTAGCTAAATTTTACACATTATTTCCAAAAATCTGTAGCTATTATGATGTTTTACATCATCCTATATGATTGCTTTTTTATTTAAAGTTTTGTTGCTGTTGTCTGTTTCTTTAATCTGGCACTTGTTAGATATTTGTTGGATACGTGGAAAAATTCTACAGTGAAAAATTTATACATTTGTCTAAAAACAAAAACACCAGAATTGGAGAATATTTCAATTACTTACCAATCTTACTATGTGATTTTATTTTGAATAACTTACTGACATAGATAGAGTCAAGACAAATAAATTCACAGAACTATGTAAAGGTCTGATTTTCGTGTATTAAAGCTGAAAAAACAAAGTTCAAGAGAATTTAAGAAATATCTTCTAAATTTAGTTTCAAACTAGTCTTACCTCTTCAATTTGATTTCCTAAAACCCT
Organism: Lynx rufus; assembly: GCF_022079265.1. Lineage (NCBI taxonomy): Eukaryota > Metazoa > Chordata > Mammalia > Carnivora > Felidae > Lynx > Lynx rufus. The sequence continues at coordinate 87,966,841 of NW_025814856.1, forward strand.
ATGATGACTAATTTTCATCACACTCCAAATCTAAATAACCAAAAAATCAAGAGTGGGTGATATATACTTTAAAATCTCTAGATTAATTTCTCTATCCCTAGATTAGAGCTAACACTGAAGTAAATACACAATGATAATTCATCAGTGCACTCATTCAATCCACACTGAGCATTTCCTGACAGACTCTGCAAGACACCCAGAATCATAGATGAGTATATCATAGTCACTATATTAAAAAAAAAAAAATCACAATTAACAAATTGTGGTTCACTCAAAGGATTATAGGGGCCATGCGGGAAACACAACTAAAGCAAATCAGATAAGGTAAAACCACTAATTCAACATAAAGATACATTTTATGAGTATTTTTAGGGACATAACAGGAAGTGGCAGGGGCTCTTGTGAACTGGAGAGTATGTGTCTTTCATATGGAGGCAAATCACTCCTGAGAGCCTACCACGTGTTACTCCCCTAAGAAAATAGGAACCCAGAGCTGCCTGATAACCCAATTTTCAAAGCAAAGACTCAAATCCAGATTTTCATATGAAGTCCTTCAGGGTTCAATAGTCATAATCAACTATAAGCACACTAAAAACAAAACAAAACCCTGTGGGGACCCGTATAGTACAGCTCAACAAAACACCCATATCAACTAGTTCTGGCCTGCGGATCACCAGATCAAAATCTCTAGGTTGAACTCCAGTCTTAGACTGTAACATAAATCCTTTTAGTTATAGGTATTTTTGTTCAGTGCCTCACCAAAATGAGTTTTATAACTTAGCAGGTCCTACTGGAGTTGAGCTAAGGCAAAGAAGGAAAGTCAACTTGCCCCCACTGCACCATCAGAGAGACAGGGATAGATTTTAAATTAGCTATGAGTTCAATGCTTATTCCTCATCCATGCCTCCCTCCTCTTCCTACTATTTAACTTGCTAGTCAGCCTGCTTCATCCTTTATCTCGCGTTTGCATATACTTTCCAGATAGGAAATGTGAGTAAACATGGATATGCTATTTATAATGAGAATAAAAATTAGTCACCTCTGAAATAGTCTATGATGATAACAGTACATTTTCTGAAGGAGTCTGACAGAAGCTGAGAACTCAAACATAAATAATGTTTTATCTCCCAATCTGGCAAAATATATATAAATAAAGTATTTCTCAGTTTAAGAGCAAATTCTCCTTGGTATACCACTATGTATTATCATATGATGTCTCATGAAATCAATATGCCTTCTTATAGATTCTGATCCGGAGGCAAATTTCAGGAATGTTTCCTTTTCCTCCTTGATAACGTTCACTTAGTGCTCTGCCTCTTTACAACAAATCAATATGAAAAAAAAAAAAAATCTCCACCATCTAAAATACTATTATCTTTCATATACATATACTATATATGTGTGTTTCTTATATTGAAACATACATATAAGGGAGCACCTGGGTAGCTCAGTCAGTTAAGCATGTGACTCCTGATTTCAGCTGGGGTCATGATCTCAGGGTTTGTGGATTTGAGCCCCTGCGGGGTTCTGCACACACAGGTTATAGCAGAGACCCTGCTTGGGATTTTCTCTCTCCCTCTCTCTCTGCCCCCCTCTCACTAGTGCTCGCTTGCATTCTCTCAAAATAAATAAACTTAAAAAAAGGTTTCTAAAAAAATATGCATACGATGGACTTAGAGAACTTTGGTAACATTTAAATCTTTGTTGCTTGAGTAATCACTTATATACTGAGACTATTCTGTTGCTTAATAGCCTCCAAATAGTTGTAAACTGCCAAAAGATAGGTAATTCAATTACAGTGGGCAAGATAACTGGCTTGACAAGAGGCAGAAAGAAAATGCAGCAAAAAAAGGGTCTTAAAAGATAATTTTCAAAATAAGAGGCACAAATATGATTATCATGAAGACATAAAATGAACATGTATCAAAGATTTTAATTAGCTTGTTAATTAATGAGGGAATTAACAGATGTTACAACTGATTCAAAAGAGAACTCAAAGTACCAAACCATATATTTATAGTCAGTTAACAATACTGAAATGAATTTTCAAATTGATGCATAACAGCTGATCATTACCTACAGTGAGAATTGCAATGCACAAGAAACAATTTTTGTTTCAATAGACAAGATTTTTTTTTTCACATTATTAGAGGGTTTCAACAACTTCACTTCTACCTCTGAAAAGATGTAAAACAGACTAATGAAAGGCAGGCAAAGGTGGAGATAACTCAGAAAGGTTAGCTAGTCCAAAATCCATTAACATTCAAAGTCCTTCATGATTTTTTCTTATGGTAATAAAAAGCATTTGCTCATTTCAGAATTAGGTGAAACATTAGACCCAGACATTCAAGAGTTAATATTGCCTTAAACACATTCTCATCTCAATAAGAGATCAGCTCTAGAAATTTCAGTTATATAACTTCAAATTCTTTATCTGTTTTAGTGAAAACTCATGATCTCAGAAAGAATATGAAAGAAATGGAATTTGTAACCAGAAGACACAGAATCAATCTTCACTAATTAATCTTCACCAATTAATGTAGGTATTTTATGCTTTCCAGTAGATATAGCAGAAGTAAATATATCACATATCTGAAATTCCGATTACAGTAGACAACAACATTGGCAAAGAGAAACTCAATGTGCTGGAGTTTAAAAACAACAACAACAAAAATCTCAGAATATTTGCTCTGAAAAGTTTCATCTGTGATCATGGACAGTTTAATTTTTAACCTCTCTGTGCTCAAGGTGCTTCACACAAAGTCGTGATCATAGTATCAACTATGGCTCTCTCGTCATTGTTGTCAGGATAAAATTACCCATACATGCACACAAGCTGTGCACGGTATCTACAAAAGGTACATCTGTTCACTACCAGGTAAATGATCTTTCTAGATGCTTCCCAAAGCAGAAGCTGGAAGGTTGACACCAGAGATGGAGATGTCTATCTACACAAGGCACATCTCTGACCGAAAAGACTTCACAATATGGAGACCCTGATGTTTTGTCTGGATTTGAATCAATTCAAATTAAAAAAAAAAAAAAAGTTTTTCAAATTCTCTACATAAGAAGGCAATGGATGGAAATTAAACTTCTTGAGACTACACTCTGAGTCTTACAATGGAAACAAAACTGTAAGGCATTTAATGTTTGGGGGCATATAAAGCTAATTACTACAGAATAATTGTAAAAAACATATCAGATACTCATATTATGTTATTAAACACACAAAGTCTAGCTTTTGGGTTTTGTGGTTGCTCTTGCGTCCATTTAGTACACCAGTTCTTACGGAGGTCTTGTTACACCATCTCATACCACTTGCAACTGCAAAGCAAGAGAAACACAACCCATGATTTCACGGAGAACAACAAAACCTTTCTGGGTCCAGCTTTATGTTTGGCACAATGAACAAAGGCATTAGTATTAAGACATCCTTTCTCTTAAGAAACGTGCTATTTTCCTAGGAAGGCAACAGACACACACGAGACAGATAACAAAACAAATCAAAAAGTGAACAAAGGCCAGAATCAGTTACAGAAAGAGATCAAGCCACGCCCAAGAAAGGTCTTCATTTAAACATCTAGCCTTATCTGCCAAATCTGGCAGAAACACTTATCGGTTGCCAGGAATTTATAAGAATGATTAATTATGCATTTATATATGCACTAAATAAAGAACATGGGAAGATAAAAATAAGTTCCCCTCAAGAACGTGGAAATAAATAAGGGTCTGCTGAGGTTTAAGTATAAAATCAATACATATGGATCAATGAATATACTTCTGTGAAGTTCTCAGAGCAAAAATGCTTGAAAGTAACACACATATACAAAGAATGTGGGAGTCATAAAGGAGTGGAGGGGAATGGCTATGCAACACTGGAAGACAGAAAAGAGAGAACAGCAAAGGCACAAAATTACCAGTGCTCATCTAAGCACCAACCAGGGAGATTCTTGGTACAAAGACTGACTACTGGGTCTCCTGAGGCAAGACTGCACCATTTGTGAAGGTAGATGTACCAGGCTACCTCTTCCTAAATGCAATAGACAATTAAATTATGTAATTAACAACTTTGTCCTAATTTCCTGTCCAAAAGAACAAACTTGGGATTGCCATAGAGCTTCTCTGATGGCTTCCCAAGAGTGAGAGAAAAATGCCAGAAAAAGCATGAGTGCCCTGCCCTTTTAAGCTGCATTTTTCACAGGAAGAGTAATTATAATAGGGAACATTTTCTGAGTAATTACTATGTGCCAGACACTGTTCTAAATGCTTTACCTGAATTAACTCTACATCATCATAACAACCCTATAAGCTATGCCCAGTTATTATTCTCATTTTGCAAATGAGGAAACTAAGGCACAGAAGAGTGATGTAATTACTAGAAATTACACAGTTCAAGGAAGCCACTGAAACAGGTTTCAGATCCAGACAATCTGATTCCCAAGTCTTGGATCTTTCTTAAATACTATACTACACTGCTTCCCACAGTAACTTTTTTTTTAAATTTTTTTAATGTTTATTTATTATTGAGAGAGAGAGAGAGGCAGAGACAGAGTGCAAGCAGGGGAGGGGCAGAGAGAGAGGGAGACACAGAATCTGAAGCAGGCTCCGGGCTCCAAGCTGTCAGCACAGAGCCTGGCGTGGGGCTCGAATTCACAAACTGTGAGATCATGACCTGAGCCAAAGTCAGACGCTTAACCGACTGAGCCACCCAGGTGCCCCTCCCACAGTAACTTATTAATTAACATACTATATTATGCAAAGTACTTCTTTATTAACTGACTTTATACTTTACACAAAAATATTTCTATGAGTTAGATGGGCATAAATCAGCGTCTCTAAATCCCCACCAGTTGGAGACCTTGTAAAGTTTCATTTCTGGGCTTTTCAATGCTAGTTCTAGATAAAGAAACAAATAAACAATCAAATAACCAAAAAAACACATTTTTAGGTGGCCATTTTCCTCCTTGTGGACACTGATCTTGACATGAATTTTCTTTTTACTTTCCTATGCACAGATTCTCATCTATTTCTATAAAACATATATAAAACCTAACACTTTGTGTGTATGAAATAGGACAATAAATTTTCAAATTAATCAGATTTAGTATTAAAAATACCAACGGGTTCTATAAATAAAATAGTGCTTCCTGATATAACAAATAGTACAGGCAATAAATGCAACAAATTATCATTTAAAAAATTTTATTGTGAAAATCAGGCCAAGTAAAAAATAATGTGTTACTCATAAATGCACCATTTTGAAGTACCTAAATGATGTGTAGTCATTATCTTTCCATTTCCTTAGCAGTGAAATACATCACAGTCTTCTACCACACATTATGAATTAGTCCTTTTTAAGTTTGTTTTTTTCTTCCCCACAACAAAATAGGCTTTTAGAAAAGGTACCAAATGATAACTCGCTTATTTTACCCTAAAGATGATGTGCTTTTTGCATAGCTAAGGCCAAGGTTAAGAAAACTTTCCTTTACACAATTGTTCTTTATAGGCTCTTTTTCATATTTCAAATGTCATACATCCTCATATCTATTTCCCTTAAAAAAAAAAAAACAGCAGAAACTTGGCAATATCCATGCACCAGCTCCCAATTTGTTTTTGTGAAAGTGCACAGCCTGGGTAGAGAAATCAAACATCGGGAGGCAGGTAATGTTCTTCCCACCAGCTCCCTGAGCTCCTCATGTAAAAAGGACATGGCACAAGGTTGGACACCTACTATCAGAGGCCCAACAACAGATGGACTGACAAAGAATTAGCACTGCTGCCAAGATCTGGAAATGTCAAAATAAAATAAAATAAAACACTTAAATTGAGGAAAATGGGGGAAAAATGTGTGAAAATGGGAACCTGAAATTAGAACCGATACTGAAGGAAGTAAGATTAAAAATGTGTATTCAGTTGCTGTTAGGAAGAACTCCATTCATGTGTGAATGTTTTAACCGAAAGAATAAAGAAGACTGTTTATTTTTTGATGGTAAAGTTTAAATGACTGTCTCTTCTGTTTACTTAGGAAGCCTATGCTAAGAACAAACAAAGAGGTCTGGCCCATTAAAGAATGTGTCCTTCGATCTTGGCTTCAGAGCAAGGTTATTGTTTGAACAAGTGGTAGAGTTGGGACAGGGCAGAGACGAGGATTAAAATGATGTTTAAGGGACACGTGGGTGGCCCAGTTGGTTAAGCAGCTGACTCTAGGGTTTGGCTCAGGTCATGATCTCGGGGTTTGGGAATGTGAGCTCCATGTTGGGCTCCATGCAGACAGCATGAAGCTTGCTTAGGATTCTCTCTCTCTCCCTCCCTCTTTGCCCCTCCCCTTTGTATGCACACGCGTGTGCTCTCTCTTTCTCACTCTAAATAAATAAACTTTAAAATAAAATGATGTTCAGGAAAGAGGTCTACTATGGAAGACATTTTATGTCAGGTTCACGAATGTTGGAATCATCCTTAAACAACAGAGAAATCACTGCCGTATTCTGAGTAGAAAAGCATAATGTACGACACGAAGAAAGTAAATATTAAGACAATTACTCTGTTACATAGTGTAGACTGAAATGAAAAGTGCAGACGCTGGGTGCTGGCCTACCTGAAAAGACGGCTAGATACTGTGAGGGTGACCCAAACTAAACATCAACTTTAATTTCTGGCTGTGACAAGGGTTCAACCAGCACTCCCAGGTCTGAAAGAAGAGCCCACAGCAATTCAAGTGCTTTATTTATTGGTTTGAACCACAAAGGAATGAGCAGTCCTCACTTAAAGATGACTAAAATTGGGTAAAGGGGGATACGGACTCTGTTTCTTAGTGAATAAACTTTGGCTCTATGAAAGTCTAAAAGAACAAGAAAGTGTGAAACCTTTTTGAAGACTCAGAAGAAAAGTACACCTCTCAAAATGATTTATTAAAGAATCAGAAAAAATAATTAAAAAATGATTTGGCAATTTTGCTACACTTAAAAAATGTTTTTTATGAAACAGAAGGAGAGGATCTGGAAATGAAACTACACCTTCTACAAGGCAATGGGAGAAGGATGAGGAAAGGAAGAATTGAAGTTAAACTGGTAATGCAGTCACAGAACAAACTATTTTGATGTTAGAAAAGAGGAACAGAGGGGCGCCTAGCTGGCTCAGTGGGGTAAGCGTCCGACTTCGGCTCAGGTCATGATCTCGCGGTCTGTGAGTTCGAGCCCCGCATCGGGCTCTGTGCTGACAGCTCAGAGCCTGGAGCCTGCTTCCAATTCTGTGCCTCCCTCTATTTCTCTGCACTTCCTTCACTCACACTCCGTCTCTCTCTCTTTCAAAAATAAATAAACATTAAAAAAAGTTTTTAAAGAAAGAGCAGTAGAAACATTAACGATTTTGAGAACGTTACAAGAATGCAGCTGAATAGGACATTAAAAAAGAAAAATGAAGATGAACAATGAAAAAACATGAAATGAAAGAACTATAAATATTCTATAGACTGAAACCAGGATAAATGGAACAAGTGTAATAATCACAGGCACAGTTGGCAATATTTTTCCAAGCCAAAAAAGGACCAAATCATGAAAATGGGTTCACTGAACTCCAAGAAAAATCAATGCAAAGAGGTATACCTAGATTTCTTGTTTTCAAATTATTACTGTAGCACCCTGTTTTTGAGAAGATACTGAAATACATACTACATTTGCAGCCACAAAATCATATTACCCTTCGGTATCATTAAATACTAATTTTTAACGTATTTTCAGAGAAAAGAAACCTTAAATAACAAACTATAAATAACTAAGTTATAGCTCCTATATGATGAAAGAAATACAATAAGCAATATATGAACACACATGGTATACCATTAACTATATAAGATTTCCATGGGGAAAATTACTTGACAACATACTTCAAATAAGAATTCTGCAATGGATAAAATGTATTATAAATGAATTGAATTTACTTTCTTTTTCTAAGAATCTTTCCAAATGAAACACCCCAAAGGGCATAAAAGTGTTTACAGCAGTATTATTTATTGAAGAAACTAAATTAGAAGCAACTTAAGGACTCCACAATAAGTGGTCATACACTGACATAAAATTTATGTAGCAAAGTTTACAAAATGTCTGAAGTGCCTGGGGGGCTCAGTCATTTAAGTGTTCAACTTCAGCTCAGGTCATAATCTCATAGTTCCTGAGTTCAGCCCCTTATTGGGCTCTGTGCTGACAGCTCGGAGCTTGGAGCCTGCTTCAGATTCTGTGTTTCCCTCTCTCTCTGCCCCTTCCCCACTCGTACTCTGTCTCATTCTCTCAAAAATAAACAAACATTAAAAATATATTAAAAAACTTTTAAAAAAGCAAAGATTACAAAATGTTTTTAATACCACAGAAAATGTTTAGCACACAATTCTATTAGGTGAAAAAGACATATATACATTTGTAAACGTGAAGGAAGTAGCAAATATGTACAGAGTGTCAGAATAAATGTGAAGAATAAAGAGAATAAGCAATGTTAAGAGTAGTTTCTGATTCAGGGATATCAGTTGTAATATATTGCCCAGTTTGGTTAAGTAATTTTATGTATTTTCTAAATTTTCCATATTTTTTCTATTATAACCAGGAAAAATATAGCAATAAAATAATGGCATTCTGTTGAAGGAGTCTGTGTATGTCAGTATACAAGCTGAAATATATATGACAGAAATACTTAGTTTTGAAATTAGCCTAATAAGGGATATATTTTAATGGATGAAAGAGGTGATGGGGATTAAGGAGTGCATTTGTAGTGATGAGCATAAGGGTGATTTTTGGTAACTAGTACAACACTGTATGTTAACCAACTAGAATTAAAATAAAAACTTAAAAAATTAATTAAATGTTCTTAGCAAAAAAGAAAAAAAATCATTATAAACACTATTTTAAGTAGGGACATACAAATCATCCTGTTAGGTACATACATATTAAATATTGATATTTTTCTAGATAATGTTAATTTCCCTAAATTTCAGGGAGAAATTACACCATAGTGTGAGTTCGTGGTTATTATGTGCTCTATTACACTAACATTTTTGACACTGAGTCTGGAAGTCTATACACAAGGATGTGATTGAGGTGTGCTGACTGAAAAATTCCACGTCATCAAAGAATTTACATCAAAGAATACATTCTATATTCTAAAATACAAAATACTCTTTGTTTTTTGTTGTTGTTTTTTTTTATGTTCATTACTTTTTGAGAGAGAGAGAGACAGAGCACAAGCTGGGGAGAGGCAGAGAGAGAATGAGACAGAATCTGAAGCAGGCTAGCTCTCAGCTATCAGCACAGAGCCCGATGCAGGGCTTGAACCCATGAACCGTGAGATCATGACCTTAGCCAAAGTCGGTGCTCAACCGACTGAGCCACTCAGGTAGCTACCCCTATGATACAGAATACTCTTAAACATGACTTTCTTTATAAATTTTTTTAGGATACATATTAGATGGAAACACATTTTTTAGAATTTGAGTTAGGCAGGAAAAGAAAAAAAACATGTTTGGAAGGTAAAGGAAGTAAGAATGAATGCGGCATGCTGGCATATAAAAAGTTACACCACAGCTCCCTGTCTGCTGATGTTTCCAGCATCTGCTATGAAATACAGCTTCAATGGATATTCCTGAAATCAATGTATTTATACATGAATGAATGAATGGTGAGGGAATGAGTAAATGAATAAGAGTGTATAAATGTAAATTCTGTGAATTGTTAAAAAAAAAAACAACTTAAAGCATTTTTAGTTCCCTCAAGTTGTGTTTTGCTTTCCTTGTAAATAGTGTAGTTATTTTAGCTTACATAGACCAAATGAATTTTAAACCTTATATAGGTGGAATAAGGCAAGAAGAGAAGCAGAAATAAATAATTACGTTCTTTGTTTCAATGTTAAACTGATATTCAGGCGAAACTATGTAAAAACCTGTATTTTATAATGTAATATATTGCATTTAACATACTGTAAATCAGTTGTCTTCCAGTCATGAATGTTTAACAAGAGAATGAGACTGTCAGAGAAATACAAAATAATTTAAAGTTATATATGGCATGTTCTGGGTTGGTACATTCTTAATAGGCGGATTTGTTTTGCCAGAAGACCTCGTGCAAAGGGCAACTGATCCAGGTTAGTCTTTGAAGTCAAAAGAAAGAACAGTGAACAATGTAAAATCTTGGTCAATTATAGGAAGACACAAAGGTATCATGCAGGAGAACCACTGTCTCATTTTTACTATATAAGTATCACTTTGACACACTATTCTTTATCTCTACGAAGCAGTGTGTTGCACTCTCATTGAGACCCAAATTACTATTCCTACTGAATATATTATGGCTAGAAAACATTTTAGATTCTGGGGCAAAGACTGAAGCATCTGCAAAAGAAACTCAAATACCAGAAACATGCAATACCTTAGTTCAAGAGATGGAGGGAGGAGGCACTTGAGAATGACCCTTAGTTACCAGTTAAAAATGCTTAGATGTGTGGCTTCCCCTAAAAGGGGAAGGAGAACCCAATAGTCTGGGTTTCAAGTCTTCTTTTTAGTTACATGAATTAGAACTTTTAAACTAGATCACTTCAACTAACATAGATAATGTATCCTATTTAATTATTCACTAACTGGGGGCTCCTGGCTGGCTCAGTGGGTTGAGCTTCCAGCACTTGACTTTGGCTCAGGTCATGATCTCACAGTTCATGGGTTCAAGCCCAGTGTTGGGCTCTGTGCTGGCAGTGCAGAGCCTGCTTGGGATTCTTTCTCTCCTCTCTCTGTCCCTCCCCTGCTTGTGCGCTCTCTCTCTCTCAATAAATAAAGCTTTAAAAAATATTTTAATTATTCACTAACTGTAAAGCATAAGTAGAGCCCTTCACACAAAAAATTATTTTTTTAATTTTTCAATGTTTTTTATTTATTTATTTATTTATTTATTTATTTATTTATTGAGAAAGAGCACGAGCGGAGCAGGGACAGAGAGAGAAGGATACACAGAATCAGAAGCAGGCTCCAAGCTCTGAGGTCAGTACAGAGCCTGATGTCACAGAATGCGAAATCATGACCTGAGCTGAAGTAGGCCACTTAACCGACTGAGCCACCCAGGCACCACCCCCCCCACACACACATCTTCCTTCACACAAAAACTATTAAATAAATGGCACACATCCAAAGAAAATCTTTAATTACTCAGATCCAGTGTTTTGATCTCTAAGTGCTTATGAGATTGATTTCTTTGAAAGAAGCGTTAAAAAAAAATTCCATGCTTTATATGTTGTTGCATTTGATTGCATCCCATCTTTCAGGGAGGTGCAAAATTTGCTGACAGAGGATAACACTGAGTGATTTGTCCTAACTAATACCATGTTGACCCTTACAGTGAGAAGAGCTAACTAACACACTGGCTAGGGAGTCCTATATCTAAATTGATTTTCCAATTTACTGGCAATGTGATCTTGGACACGTTTCTCAAAGTTTAAGGCCATCAGTTTCTTCATCTATATAATGGAGGTAAAAATGGTTACTTCTTAAATCTATAATGTGAAAGAAATGAGCAAACATACTGGAAGAACCAAACACACTAGTATAATACAATACGAATTCAGTATAGACTTCCTTCCTTCCTTCCTTCCTTCCTTCCTTCCTTCCTTCCTTCCTTCCTTCCTTCCTTCCTTTTGTGCCCTCCTTTCCTCTCTCTCCGTTGCCTCCCCTCTCCCACATTCATTTCCTGATATACTTACCAGACTAGAGAACTAAAAACACATTTTGGTATATTCGGAGCAATACCAGCATGCTTTAAAACAAGGTAAGATAATATTACAGTTAAAAATAAAAGGCATCTAATTTTTAGGGTGCTTAATTTTAAGTGATTTTACATACATTATTTTATTTAATTTTCCTATAAAAAGAGAATATACAAAAAGCAAAATTGTAATCTTTATCACGAGATAAGAAAATTAAAATAAAATGTATTTAAGAATCTCTTAAAGACTGCAAGGACTTGTGGTACGTATTGTATAAATTGTTTAGATGGAACTGTAAGCATTCTAGCAAGATAAAATTATAGAAATTAAAATTTTAAATTTTATGTAAAAATAATTCGTCAATTATATATGCAAATATTTAGCTCAAAAATCAAAGTGTCTTCTGTGAAGGTAGCTGCCAAATGATGGCAACATTATAAAAGATTTTTAAAAAATACCAGGATCATTCTTTAGGACTAGCTAAGAGTAGCCACTGGAAACAGGATTATTTTAAGAATCACCACCAATATTTTTAAAAAATCTTCTCTTCTATAAATACGAAGAAGATGTAGAACACGCAAACAATATTTGTTGAATATGAAAGAAGTGTTTCATCCTTTATATATCATAAAATTCCATATTTTCTTTCAAAATAGTCATGCCCATCTCTTATACTCATAGAGTAGAAATTATTTCAGCTGTAAGTCTTTTTGAAGCCTGCACAAAAAAAATTCTTTAAATTGGAAAAAGTTATAGCATATTTCTTTGCCTCATGCTAGAAACACACAATAATGGGGCATCTGAGTAGCTCAGTTGGTTAAGCGTCTGACTTCATCTCAGGTCATGATCTCACGGTTCTTGAGTTCAGGCCCCACATCAGGCTCACTGCTGTCAGCACAGAGCCCTCTTGGGATCCTCTGTCCCTTCGCCTTCTGCCACTTCCCTGCTCACATTCATCCTCTCTCTCTCTCACTCTGTCTCAAAAATAAATAAACACTAAAAACACAAACACACACACAATAACTCTTAAGTACCTCTGGTATGAATGAACCATCTGAAAGCCTGAATATATGGGGAAAAGGTACATCTTACTTGTTCCCCAAGATGTTTATGTACAAAAGCAGAAAAACAGAAAGCTAGCTTTAGTCTTTACTGCACCTTCAGACATATCACCTTATTTTTAATTGTTTGCCGTGAAGTCAGTATCACATGTAAAATGCACATACCAAATCTCTGAATCACACTTTACAAAAACTGTTACCACTAACTATTTGACCTGCAAAATTTACTGCCACAAAGCAAGTCAAATTTTAAACATGAATTATTGAAGGTCTATAGAAAGCTGATATTAGTATATAGTAAAATGAGTTATAATTTCCAGGTAATATTCATTCACTAGCTTTGTAGATTATAATGTAAAAATTATAGCTACATGAGCACAATGCAAAAATTTATTATTCTTAAAATGAGTTTGCTCCATTTATACACACATCTCCCACCTGAAACCCTCTTCACATAGCCAAGTATATTGCATTCTGATTGGGAATTAGGGAGCCATAGAACAGGGCATATCTTTGAATTTGAAAGTAATAACTATGTAAAAGCACTAAGTATTAGCTCCTAAGGGCTTTAAGCACCAAAGATTATGCCCCTGAGCAGCAAGACAAATGATTCCATTTCAAGCAACAGTGTCTTCACTTGGAAAACAAAAAACAAAACAAATATATTGTATCTGGGGCCATAATTAAGGGACACTTAATGCTGTTTGGGTCCAAGCTTTAATAGTTCAGTCAAAAACTAACTAAATGTGTCTTGTGCCAGAGTGGTGCAGGTAGGTAACCGTACTAAAAACTCTCTAACTTATTGATGCCATTGACAGTAGGGACAATGGTGCCTGGGAAATTTTACGGTGTCTCCACCTTGAAATTTCAAAGACCATTCCTAAAAACTTTTCTCTGGAATGCATATCAAACTAAGGAGACAGAAATGCTACCTTGCTTTCTGAGTTGACTCATCTTAACCATTCTATCACTCATTGATCATTTACTACCCGCTGGCCATAGGCCAGTCACCACGTTAAGTCCTAATGATACACACTCAGATAAGAAAAGGCTTGGTTCAGCTTTAAGAGCCTCACAGTTGATGGACTGAGAATGACATCTAAAACTCTGATACAATTTGGTAAGTCCAACAGTTAGGATCTATACAGAGCTCTGCGTATATAGCAGAGATCTACAAATAATTATTCTTGTCTGAATATGAAAACAGCCCTACAGAGATTATCCCTTTGATCTGGGAGCTGAAAAACTACTGGGATTCATTAAAATGAAAGAAGATACGTCAGGTATATATAATGGCAAGAGCAAAGGCATGGACAAGTGAGAACCCTTACAATGTTCTCTGAGCGGACAGTTGTCTTCTAAAAACAACTGTAAGCTGTTTGCGGTTGATATCCTTAGCTTCCATCTTGGGCCCTTTTGCCTCCGTGCAGCTCACGCTGCCGTGTAGGTGTTACAACAGAGACAAGTATGTAGCATGGCTGGGATTAGAGCAAAGGAAGAGAGGGGCATGATTTGGAGCAAATTTAAAGGGATGTGGAAAGGCTCAGTAGCCATGTAATATTTTTAAAAATTAAAATTCATGTAAAAGGTGTGTCTGGGTGGCTCCATCGGCTAAACGTCCTACTCTTGATTTCGACTCAGGTCATGATTTCACTGGTTCAGGTTTGAACCCCGCATTGGGCTCTGCGCTGACAGCACGGAGACTGCCTGGGATTCTGTCTCCTTCTCTCTCTGCCCCTCCCCAGTTTGCTCTCGCTTTCAAAATAAATAAAAATAAACTTTAGATAATTATTAAAATTAATGCAAAAAAAAACCCTGATGAATAAAATATGAAAGCAGTAAATACAGACAGGTGGTAGTTAATTTGCATTACTGAGCAATGGGAGGAGTCATTCCAATCAGTCCCCCCACCCCCACCCCTGTCTTCTCAGTCTACAAGCGTCCCCCTTCTGGTCCAGTTCAGGCCCTACAATGGCCTAATATTCAGTTTTTATTATAGACATTTTATTAATGTTTTCTACCTGCTTCAAAAAATTGGAAGATATTTTAACAAGCATATACTAAGGTACACATTTTTATTTTTCCTCAGGCCCCATATGACTCCAGAAGATCTGTCCTACACAAATCTATTCCTAGATCTGCTTTGGACTTGCTCTAGGATCTCGGAGGAGTCACTTAGCTCCTGTGAGATGCAATGTTCATATGTACTCATAAATTACGGGTAACAGCAACTGCTCTAACAACAGAGCTATTGTGAGGAAAATACTTTGAGAAGGCTTTACAAATTTAACTTACAGCTCATACTATATCAATTTAACAACCTCTGCTCAATTGCAATTCACAGACATGTCATATGCATGTTCCAAACATCTATTTCCTACTACACTATTAGAAAGAGGCAGGTGTAATGTCCCCTTAGTAGCCTAGGGCCATGAGCATTAAAATGCATGTTTTACTACCAGACTAAAAGTATCTAAAGGTCCTTGACTTAAGAGTCCATAGGCAGTCACATCAAAGATCTTGGGACTTTTTAATTTGAGGGTAAAAGCTAACATCTTAAATTGGGTACCAGGTATTCTCTCGTTAGCTCTATGTCACGTGGGCACAATTTCATATCGTCACTGATAAAATACCATATTACAAGTAGGAAGAAAATGGTAAAATTAAGATAGAATCTATGAACAAATGCAAAGGCATTCTGAGCCATTTTCAGAATCAGCTCTTACATGCACCTGTAATGTCTAATTTTTTTTAAGAATCACAGTTACATAAAGAACAAAACTACACCAGGAAATGAGGCTTCAAGGTAAATTCTTTTTCCCTGTCTCTCCATCCCTTCTCCCCTCTCTTCCTCTGTCTCTCAATCATTAGCTCACTCACACAAATGCTGGCTCTTATTTCAGACCCACTAGAAAAAAGCAAATGGCCTCAAACAAACACATAAGTGCTCTTAACTAAATTAAATAGGCTTAAGATTACATTTGGCATAATCTTTTATTTATTTATTTATTTTTACCCTTTTAAGTTTATTTATTCTTGAGAGAGAGAGCGCGCGCACACATGAGCAGGGGAGGGGCAGAAAGGTAAAAGAGAAGACCAAGCAGGCTCCACGCATAAGCACACCGAGCCCGATTCGGGGCTCAAACTCACGAACTGTGAGAACATGGCCTGAGCCGAGATCAAGAGTCAGATGCTTAACAGGCTGCGTCACCCAGGCGTCCCATGGCATAATCTTTTCAACAATTCCCTTTACATCACACACACCCTTTTCAGGGCTACCCTTGAACTCTTCTTTGCTATACCTCCTTCTTTGCCTTTTCTTACTATATTTGATTAGCTGTTTTTTGTTTTTTGTTTTTAATTCAGCTGCAGGCTTTATTATGTGGATGCTTGAATAGTATGGGGTTTTTATTTTGATTTTCCCTATCTACTAAAATTGTGGTCACAATCTTAAGACATGTAGTAGAACTAAAAGCTTTAACTTCTTTGCCTACACCCCTTGCATACCTCTGTCTACCAATCATTCACTCTTAGTCTTCCTTTGGTCTGTCTTCTATTTTCACCCTACAGCTCTTAGTATCTTAAGAGTCTCCCTGAGTCCCCCAGTTGACAAATTCATCATCCTTTGAGTACTAGACATTTCACCATTACTCTTTCATGAAATTTTTCTTTCCTTCTCTTTCTAATTGCAAATGCACAAGGCTCCCTTGGCTCTCTTTTCATCCTAGTTAATCTTTCACTCTCTATTGGCCCCTCTTCTTTCTATTTTTAACACGAGTGTTCTCCAAGATTTTGTTCTCTTCTTATCCTTTTCCTATCTTGAGCTTATACCTTTCCTGAAATCCAAGATATGAATTTCCTTTTAATTTTTTTAATTTAATGATTTTTACTTATTTTTGAGATAGACAGAGAGGCAGCAGGAGAGAAGCAGAGAGAGAGGGAGACAGAGAATCCCAAGCAGGCTCCAAACTGTCAGTGCAGAGCCTTATGTGGGACTTGAACTCACATGCCGTTAGATTATGACCAGGGCCGAAGCCAAGAGTTGGACAGTTAACTGAATGAGCCACCCAGCAGCCCCATGAATTTCCCTTTTGATTTGATATAATTCCCTACAGGCCTTCTAAACAACTTAGAAACACTGGCATCTAGTTTGACTATTCTTTTTCTTTAGGTCCCACATCCAATAATCTGGAGTCAAATCATAAAGTTTTAACGTTTGTAACTCCAAATGCCTGAGATGCCGCTGAAAGAGAATGAAGTGTGGGGATAAAGTCAATTAGGTTTGCTTAGGAATACCAGTCCAACTTCTCACTAGCAATATGACTTTAATCACATTACTTATTTATCCAAAGATTATAGTTACAACATCATCTAATAGGTTCCTGTAAAGATTAAAAAAGAAATAAAATGACATTTGGAAAGTTGGATACAGCAGAACATCACTACATACATGGTCCCGTTATTATTATGCCATTTCTCTATATGTAACCTGTTCCTCAAGTGTTACCTAAATATTCCTATCTATGTACACAGATACCAGTTATTCAGTCTAGAATATCCTTCATCACACACTACTTAAACCCTACCATCAGTGAATGCCCATTTTATATATTCCTTCCGCGATGAAGGCTTTGCTGATAAACTCCCCTTGTGTACAAGAATAGTCCTTCTTCCTTTGAACACAGACAATGCTTTGTACTTCTCTGTAGCCACTTTCTGTCCTTTATCTTTCAGTTGTTGTTTCCTCTATCAATGAGCTCTCTCTCTCCCCACCATATTTTTAAATCCCTCAAAATATCCCTGCTACAAGGCCTTTCCTCACCTAAACCATTACTGAGGTTCCTAATATCCCTTCTACCTTTATTTGAAGTCAAATTTAGTTTATCCTCAAATAAAATGGTAAGTCCTTTGGAGGAACAGTATCAGATTTATCTATTTCTTGTCTTCAATGCATACTAATAGCCTCATCCAAGTTGCTCAATAAACCTTTGTTAAACAAGGTTAATGTGAATACCTATAGATTGAGAATGAGTCCAATACGGTTATGGAAAAAATAAAAGCTATAGTCTCTACTACCTATTGTGACATTCCATGACAGAAAATCAGAAAAGAAACCACATTGGGGCGCCTGGGTGGTTCAGTCTGTTAAGCGTCGGACTTGAGCTCAGGTTATGATCTCACAGCTAGTGGGTTCGAGCCCCACGTCAGACTCTGTGCTAACAGCTCGGAGCCTGGAACCTGTTTCAGATTCTTGTCTCCTTCTCTCTCTGCCCCTCCCCTACTCATGCTCTGTCTCTCTCAAAAATAAATATTAAAATTTTTTTTTAAAAAAGAAACCACATTAACAAAATAAAAAGGAATTAAATTTCTCCAATATTTTCCCTAGGAACCAAGATATTTTCTACAAAAGACTTCTGAGGAAAAAAAAAAGAAATCTGATACAACTTTCCCAAAATGATGCATGATTTTTTTTTAAATTTTTTTTTGATGCATGATTTTTTATAAGAAAATTATCACTCATTTCTTTCTTCTTGCTTCTTTTTAGGCAAGTCTCTGACATATGAGATTTATCCATCTAATCCTTGCTATACTGTGTAACAAGGATTTCTATACAATCCTATACTGTATTGAAATCATGGTGCAACACAGACCGTATTCATGACTTAATTATATACATTTGCTCCTGTGCTTAGGTAGCATCCCTACTTTATTTTCTAGTTTTTATATCATAAGAATTTAAAGCCTCTTGTCCCAAACTGGCTGATTCTATTTGCATTACAGAAAAATGCGCTGAATGCTATAGTATACCACATGTAACACACACACACACACACACACACACACACACACACACACACACACAAATCCTTGTCTTCTAATACCCTGGGTTACAGTTTTACTTTGAATAAGCAAATGTTTCATACATCTGAGGATAATAATGTTCCAAATGGTCTCTGTTGACCAGATATAATGAAAATATGTTTCGAATTAAGGCTGTATTTCTCTTCCTTCCTAATGTGTATATCTCTAGGTGTTGTAATGTTCATTCAGTTGCTCTGGCAACAGGTCTCTTTAATGTTCAGTTTTTGTTTTTTCTTTTTGCTACTATCTGCAGGGTTGTAATGCTCCAGGCTTCAGAAGTACTAGCCATATATCCTTAGCTTCAGGCCATGCTTTGTTCCTGTAAATCAATTCCAATAACCTGGCTTTTGCACTATTTCTTATGAAACACCCATCAAGAAAAATTATTTCAAAATTGGAAATAGGTAAAATCAATTATTGCATGTTCTTTTAGAGCAGTACTGGTATGCATCTTTGGTTCGCTTTCTATTGACTAGGCTCTTTTATAACTTGGTAGGGCTAGAGGTTATCTTGCAGAAAATTTGTATCAATTGAAACGATCCTTACCTGAGAGAAATGTAAATGATTCATGTCTATGATAATGTAACTAATGTTACCCAGGAGAGATGCAATTGGTTTTAGTCTAATAAATAATGTAAGTCCAATTATTATAAAGTATTGCTCTGTAGGATATTCTCCATCTTTACATCTATTAGAAACATTTCAGCATTCATAACAGATTAAATAAACTCTGTCCTCCCAAATCTCTTTGAACCCAGTTTTGACATTTTACTAGTTACTTTGTTAATTAATGAATTCAAAAATATTTAACATATGTTTATTTTATATGACATGAGAGCCATGTTATGAACATTGTGGAAATTAAATTTAGGAATCCAAACTTATATCACAGTTTTAATACCATAAAAATCATAATGTGAATTAACATCTGTTCTACCCTTACTATGTGACAGGCTTACTCTGTGTGTGGTCTCTAATTCATTCTATTTCTCTATAAGGCTGTTACTCTGTAAGACTGTCACCATTATTATTACAGTGATTTAGAGATGAGAGAATTGAGACACAATGAGTGTAGTTTGTTGAAGTTTATACATCTCTATCTGAAGTCAGAATCATTTTATTTGATTCTGTATACTGCCTATAAGTAACTGTTTTTCTGAATTCATACCTTCCTGCCAAATGGACTTTTTTTTTGGGGGGGGGGGGGGGTGGGACTGTTATCTTGTCTTGATTGCTTTCCTTCTAAGATTCACTGCCAAATGCTGTTAATAGCCCACTGCCTCTTAAGCAATGCCTAATGTCTAATCTGGAAGGTGACCCTCAAACCTTATAAAACATCTTAGCACAATGGTTCTCAAATGTTAATAAGTATCAGAACTTGCTTGGTAAAATACTGATTTTTGTCCCATCTCCCAAGTTTCTGCTTCAGTAGGTGTGGGTGGGAAAAAAGAATTTGCAACTTTTAAAAAATTTCCCAATTGCTGATTTGGAGACCACTCTTTGAAAACCACTGTCCTAGCACATACAGATCTTCCTTGACCTGTAATGGAGTTACCTCTGGATAAACCCATCATATATTGAAAACATCTTAAGTCAAAAGCCACACTTAATACATGCATCCTACTGAACATTAGAGCTTAACCTCCTTTTTTTTTCAAAAAAAAATAAACATTTAAAAAATTTGGTTAACTTTATTTATTTTGAAAGAGAGTGGGGAAGGGGCAGAGAGACAGAGAATCCCAAGCAGGCTCCATGTTTTCAGCTCAGAGCCCAACTCAACCTCACGAACTGTGAGATCATGACCTGAGCTGATACCAGAGTCAGATGTTTAACCAACTGAGCCACCCAGATGCCCCAATAAACATTTTTTTTAAAGAATACTTATATTAACCTACAGTTAGGAAAATCATCTCACACAAAACCTATTTCAAAATAAAGTGTTTAATATCTCCTCTAACTTATGAATACTGTACTGAAAATGAAAACGAGAATGGTTGTATGGGTACAGGTGTCTATAAGTGTATCAGTTGTTTACTCTCCAGATTGTGTGGCTGACTGGAAGCTGCAGCTCAATGTCATTGCCTGACATCAACAGAAAGTATTGTACCACATATTGCTAGCAAAGAAAAAGATCAAAATCCAACATTAAAATTTCTACTGAATGCGTATCACTTCTGCACCATGGCAAAATCAAAAAATCAAAAGTTGAGCCGTCAAACCTTTCTAAGTTGGGGACCCTTTCTACTGCTAACTCTCCTGCAGGTTAAATGCTAAATGACTTAGGTTAGACAATCATCTATTTCTTGATCATTACATTTTTATTGCTCACCTGCTATCCGTGGATGAGTCTCACCTCTCCTCTTCATTCTTTTGTCCCCATAGAAACACTTGTCCTCACATGTGATGTTAAAACCATAGATGTAGATATTATGAAATGCACTGAGGTTGGGGGTGGGGGGGCAATGACATTAGGCACAAGGATTGATTTTCTTAAAGGCTCCAGGACACAGGCCCATTTGTCACACCTGCCTTAATCTGAATATAGGACAGTTAACATTTTGGGGGATGAAGGAGTAGGAAGTTCTCTGAGATATCAACTCTCCATTGTCATAATAGCTGCAAATTATTACCCTTGACACAGAATCTAATTACACTCTTCTGCTGACACTTCTGTTGTAATTGTTTCCATTCTCTCCCCTACTGCTTCCTAGCTCCAAGGCTGCTTCTTCATGGCCAAGTAACTTTATGGACACTGTGTCCTTTTTTCAAAGTTACTTCCTGGTGTGGCAATGATGATTTATGAGGTCAATGAAATATTGGTTAAACAGTAATAAGAAAATGAAAGTAAACAGATCTGACATTCAACATTCTGATGTGTTTCCACTAGTGTTGAAAAAAGGGAGACAGAAAAATGCTTATTTTGAAAAAAAGCAAAAATATAAAAGTGAAGAAATGTTGCTTATTACTTATGGAAAAACTTTATTCATAACTTATTGAAAAATGTATTTCAACGGTTAAGTGAACCTGTGTATTCAAACCATACCAAGTTGCTTGGTTGCATTACACTTAATGTGTCATTCTTGACAGAAGCCTGGTGTGCAAATGTGTTTTTATTTTTTTATTCTTGTTTTAAAACTTTTTTACTGTGTATTTATTTTTGAGAGAGAGAGAGTGAGAGAGACAGAGTGTGAGCAGGGGAGGGGCAGAGAGAGAGAGGGAGGCAGAATTTGAAGCAAGCTCCAGGCTGTGAGCTGTCAGCACAGAGTCAGATGCGGGGCTTGAACTCACAGACCACGAGATCTGACCTGAGCCTAAGTCGGATGCTTAACCGACTGAGTCAACCAGAAGCCCCACAAATATGCTTTTAAAAAGCAGCTTCTGCCATATCATTTTTTTAATTAGGAGATTTTTCAACTAGTGCTAATATATTCAAATAGAAGCTAGTTTGGAAGTTTTTGTTTGTTTGTTTGTTTTTTACTGAAATAAGAGTTTCAACTATGTCTTGTAAGCTAGATAACTGGATTTAATGGACATGGCAAAGTGCACTCTGTTTGTTTCTGATGGCTAACAGGAAGGAATTAACAGTGGGATTGGTCAGGATTACACCAAAGGGAAAGCAAATAGCTACTTTTTTAAGTCCTACCACCACTCATACCACTTATAAATAGGAGATCAATTGTGCCTTGTTTTATAGTCAAGAAAAATGAAATGGTACATCCTGGAGCCTCAGTTTCCTCTGGCTTTTCTCACGATATCCCTCCCCAAAATCATCCAGAAAAATCTAAAGTGGCAACTATTGAAATGATGCCTCATTGTTTACTCCCATTTAAAAACTCTATCATTTATAATTCACCAATTATAAGTCATTTTTAATCTACAAGTTACCTTATAAAAATGATACTTTTTATTGGGACCATTGAGGGATAAAGTGCATATTAATTACCATCAAATAATGTTGGTTCTCAACCATGTGGTAGAATGCGGTTTAAATTTCAAGTAAACATACTTGTAAGTGGAAGCATATAGGTGTCAGAGAGGACTTTTTTTTTAAATAATAGCTTCACTGATATTCATATATCATAAACTCACCTATTTAAAGTAGACAATTTAATGGTTTTCAGTATATCTGCAGATATGTACAAAGATCACCACTATGAATTTTAGAATATTTTCATTACTTCAAAAAGAAATACCCTTTAGTTACCATTTCTGTTTTGTCTATTCCCTATCCTATCTAAGTCTAAGTGATCACTAATCTACTTTCTGTCTTTTTAGATTTGATGATCATCCTACCTAAGTCTAAGTGATCACTAATCTACTTTCTATCTTTTTAGATTTGATGATAGTAAATTTCACATACATGAAATCACACAGTATATGGTCTTTTGTTACTAGTTTCATTCACTTAGCATGATGCATTAAAGCTTCATTCGCATTTTAGCATGTATGAGTACTTTATTCATTTTTATGGCTGAATAAGATCTCATTGTATGGATACACACCTTTTGCTTAACTATTAATCCAGTGGTAGACATCTGGATTGTTTCCACCTTTGGCCATTGTGCATAGTGCTGCTACAAATATTCATGAACAAATAATGTGTACGGACATATGTTTTCAGTTCTCTTAGGTATATATGTAGGACTGGAAGTGCTAGGTGACTCTATGTTTAACCATTTGAATAACTGCCAGACTGTCTTCCAAATCTGATGCAACACTGTCTGCTTGCACTAGAAGTATATCAGGGATTGGTTGACCTTCTCCACATCCTCGATAACAGTTGTTATTTTCGAACTGATTTTGACCATCTCAGTAGTACCTTATTGTGGTTTTAACTGCATTTCCCTGAAAATTGATGATATCAAGCATGTGTTTATTGGACATTTGTACATTTTCTTTGGAGAAATGTCTATTTAGACCTTTTGCCCCCCCCCCCCCTTTTGAAGTGATTGTCTTACCATTGAGTTTTAAGAGTGTTTTATACATTCTGGATACAAGTCACTCATCAGATATATGCTTTGCAAAGATTTTCTTCCATTCTGTGAATTGTCTTTTCACATGCTTGATAATGTGATTTGAATCCTAGAAGTTTTAAAAATGTTTATGAAGTACATTTTTTTTTTCTTCTGTTGCTTGTGCTTTTGGGGTCAGATCTATGAATCCATTGCCAAATCTGACTTACTCCTATGTTTTCTCTCAAGATTTTTACAGTTATTAGCTCTTACACTACATTTAGGTCTTTGACTCACTTTAAGCAAATTTTTCTTTATAGTTGTGAAGTGAGGGTCCAATTCCATTCCCTTTGAATGTGAATATCCAGTCGTCCCAGTAGCATTTGATGAAAAGATTATTCTTTCCTTACTGAATTGTCTTGGCACCCTTGTCAAATATGAGTTGACCAGAGACAGAGGGGTTTATTTCTGGAGGCTTTTTTTTTTAAATGTTTATATATTTATTTTTGAGGGGGGAGGGAGAGAGAGAGAGAGAGCGACAGAGCCCAAGTGAGCATACAGGAGAGGGGCAGAGAGAGAAAATCCCAAGCAGGCTCCGTGCTCAGCACAGAGCCTGACACAGGGCTCGATCTCACGAATCAGCAGATCATGACCTGAACCAAAACCAAGAGTCAGACACTTAACCAACTGGGCCACCCAGGCACTCTTGGATTCTTAATTAAATACTACTGATCTATTTATGTATCATGTGAAGTACAACACTGTCTTGATTATTGTTAGTTTGCATGAAGTTTGAAATTAGGAAGTATGAATCCTTTAATATTTCTCTTCTTTTTCAAGGTTTGTCTATTTCAGGTGCCTTGCAATTCCCTATGAATCATATGATCATCTTATCCACTTTCACAAAAAAGCCAACAGGAATTCTGACAGGGAGTGCACTGAATGTTGGAGAGTATCACCACTGAGACAGGGAAACTAAAGGGACTTCATGACTGTTTTGCTGCCTCTATTCTTGCTAGGACCTACACATGCCTTATGGTACAGATAATACATGTCCTCCGTATAAAGGTCAAGGAGTTAATGATTTCTTTGGAGTTTTCCAACACAACAGATAACATCCAAGGAAGGAGCTGGTTGTTAGACCACTGACTGACTCACCAGAACTCCTAGCTCCAGGGCTAGTCACTTCCAGAAAAGTGACTTAGGGAGATACTTAAACACTCTGTTCCTGGATGCCTAAGGACACATGTGCACTGAACCACAATCCTCAACCCCAGACCCCAACTAAAGATAACACGCATTCTCCTCCTCTTTTTTGTCTCCCAGATACTCCATCTGTATCTGGCCTGTTGTCAATAAACTCTGCTCTTACTTCCTCTCAGCTCAGAGTTTGATTTCTACCCTGCATGAACCAAGGGCCTTTTTGGCTGCTCCTGTGGGACTCCTTCTGGCTCCTCGATCCTCGGCTGCCTACATCACCATCTTAACAAAATTAAATATGAAATGGAATCAAATTTAATTTCATTCCATTAAATGAAATGTTCCATTTGTTTAGAACTTCTTTCATGTCTTTCAACACAGGCCTTTTAGTTTTTAAGTTTGGCATTTTTTTTTTGTTACATTTATTCCTAAGTGATGTGGAGAACAAAGGCAAAAGAAAAAAAAGAAAAAAAACTTTCTTATAACTTGCAGCCTACTGACAAGTACTTGGGAAGGGCAGGGTAACCTTCTTCCAATAACTCAAATGCCTTGATGATAATACTTTGCTACGGGCAAAAGGCAAACTTAGCTTGACACCATCCTCCAGGATCCACTGAGTCTTCTTTAACATATAAAAACCCATCTGGAAACTTCCTTTATCTCTGTGTCCCCAAAGATATATGTTAGCCATCATCCTCCAAGCATATGACCCACTGATATACATCTAAAGGGTCTCATGACTAAGGTTTTATTAGACAGAAGTAAATGATCCTAATCCTAACAACAACCAGCCTCTCAAGGTCTTGGAAACCTTGTTTCTAAATTCCTTAGAGACTTACACTATCCCTAACCCACTCCCAATTTGAAAGTTACGTTATCTATCATTCCTCACAAGCCCAGCGCAGCTCTTTCTGACCACGGGTCCTGTTCCTGTACTTAAAAAAAAAAAAAAAAAAAAAAAAGTCACCTTTTTGCATCGAGGACATCTCACGAGGTCTTTCTTGACCATTTGCTCCCAGGCTCCAACATTTCACATCACTAAGTATTGTATTCTTTTTGATGTTACTATGAAAATACGATTGTTTTTCTTTTTCAGATTGTTCGTTGCAAGTGTACAGAAATACAATTGATTTTTATATATTGATCCTGCAACCCTATTAGTTCTAATAGCTTTTAGTGTCCTTGAGGATATTTTATATACAAGATCATGTTTTATATACAAGATGCTAGGTCATAATTTCCTGTTTCTTTGCATGTCTCATAATTTCGTTAGAAACTGTATCTTTTAGATAATGTAGTTTAGCACATCTGAGTAATGGTCTCCTTCTGGGATTTATTATTATTTACTTGTGTAGGGACTGGCTGGATCATTTTCATGAAATCTGTTCTCCCGCTCGTCCCAACCTGCATCGTGAAGCTCTGATGTTGCTCTTCGGGGATCACTACAGTGAGAATACTGACAGTCACCCTGGGTGACTGATTTGGGCAGGGCTCTCCCAAATTGTCTCCTCCCCCTAGAACATAGCAAGCTGTTAAACTTCACTAACTGCCAGCTGACTCTTCCATTATTTTCAACTGGGACATCAATTGTTTTGCAGACTAATCTAATCAAGTTCAGGTTTCTTTCAAGGAAGAGTTCCCAAGGTCAGTGTTGCAAATGTGTTTTGACTTCAGGAAGTCTCCTCCCACCTGTCATTTCCCTCCTGCAGGCTCCCATGTCTCCTAGGCTCCCTTTTCCCTGTGCCACAATCTGCAGCGAGGTGAGGAGGGCCCCAGTCTTCTCAGTGGTAACCTTGTCCCAGGAGTGGGGGCTGGTGACCAAAAAGGAGCCACCACCACTCAGACACACTGGCCTGGAACTTAATTTCAATAAAAGGTAGGTGGGGGCAGGATGAGAAATGTCCTTACAGACAGCCCTCTAACTGGAAGCCCCAGGCAGAGGGAACCCTGTGTGCTAGGCTGTACTGTCACCAGCAAGAGCCCAAGACCTGACCTTTACTGTCAATCTGCATGTAGCCCTGACCTGTGTCCCACATTTTCCTTAAAGCCTTCTTTCTAATTTATCTCTTAACTCAGGCAAAGACCACATAGGGAGAACATCTGAGACGGAAACCAAAACTACCCCTCAAGTAATAACAACTGCCCTGATGAAGAGCTCCAGAGACACAGACCACCCAAGACCAGTTTGAGCTTAACCACCAACTCTCACCTGCACAGAGGGACCATGGAGTGACCAACAGTGACCTTATCTCATTATAATGCTAAATTCTCTGCCCAAGTTGAAGCACAAGCCTCATTAACATAGCATAAATGTGCCTATAGGCATGTTTCCTTAGGGCTCCATGTGACACCTTATGCCCAGTCTACAAAAGATGGCAAGGCCCCCTATCTAAATATTCATCCTAACTCCAAATAAAAGGAACCCGTTTACCCTTGCTCAGGAGTCACAACTTTGGAAGTTATTCCCAGTGAGCTCCTCATTTGCTGCAAATGAAGTTTCCTTTGCCTGACAACTCAACCTGGTGGTGTAGGTCCTATCTAGAACTCACCAAGGAGCAACCTCATGTCAGCTTGGCTAGAGTACCAGTACCCAGGAGAATTTCCATCTCTTTGGGTATGGAGAGGGGACGAAGGTGGAGGGTCTTGGTTCAAATACCACAGACTCTCTCAGCTCATATCAAGATTAAGATTTCTAAAACAATGCTTCATTATTCGCTGAATGTCTGTAAGGCCATTTCCAGAAACTTTAAATGGTTGTTTTTCATAATTTTCACCAGTTGCACTGAGTTGCAAACCCTCAGAACTCCATTTGCCAGAAGTGGAAGTCTGGGAGCTTTGTTTTTAATAAGCTTGAATTCCACATCTTTTACCAACTGGAAGTTTTTTGGTTTTTGTTTTACCAGAATTGCAAGCAGTTGCATTATATGGGAGAAAATTATGTGCATACCGAGAGAGAAGTTACTTTCACCTTAGGCCATTAGGAAACGCTTAGCAGAGACTAAAACATAGAGTAAGCATTTAACATTGTGTGTGTGTGTGTGTGTGTGTGTGCGCGTGCATGCGTCTAGGTGTTGGATCAGGTGGCAGTAATAGAAATGAGACCTTGATAGCAGACATATGAAAAGATCTGTGATATACCAAAACCGAAGTAATTACAAAATGAATAATAACATGATCGTTTTCTTATTGGTAATTTCCTTTTCAACAGTTTTTTAGCCTCTACAACACTAATAGTCTTCTTTCTCTTTAACAGATATAAGTCACATCATTAGTTCTGTGGTTTTCTTTGCATTCTACTAACTTCCAGGAAGAAGAGGCAGAAATGCATACACAAGTAAACTACTAGCCAATTTGGCAATTTATTGACACAGTAAATCTTATTCCAAAATTGTATTCTTTCAGCGGTAATTATTAAACTTATCCCTGAAATATAATTTATTTCAATAATTTGATTTCCATGAAGAGAGCCAATCATTCATTATAAGCTATACTTTGCTTCCTTCTATGTTTCTAGCATGTATCTACAGACGCAGAAATCTACAATGCAGCGCCAATCACGTAATAAATGGAGTAGCATATTTATTTACCATGAATTCTCGTTTCTCCTGCATACTTAAAACTCTTAACATTTACTTGAAAGGACAATTCTGAGTGGTTTTTGGACTGAGAATATCTTTTAACTAGGAAATTTAACTTCTCTGAAACATCAGAGCTTTTAATGACAAATATGATGACAAACACAATGATTATTTTTTCTTTAAAAATTTTAACTGATAATTTTATCACTGTTGCTTTGAAAAATATATCAAAATCACAAGTATCATGATGTTCAGAAATATATCAAAACCACAAAAACCCTGATGTTCAAGGTACCTTAAAGGATAAAAGAAAAAAAAAAAATAAAGCATCTTTCAAAAACACGAATGACCTAGGTGGGTATGAGGTCTGTATAAATTTTATGTCAAAAAAAAGGAAGACACAGAAATATCACATAATAAGTGTATATGTGAAGTAAGCCTGCAGTTTCTTGCTTCAAAGTAACTAAAAAAGTCCCACTGTTTCACCTCCAGCCAATACTCCACAGGCTGTTAAAGGCTACACTTTAAAATGGCTTATATTATCAGAGCAGCAAAGTCTATATTTTAGTATGGTGTATTAAAAACTCTTCCATATTAATGCATCAGCTTAAACTTCCAGTTATTTGTTTTAATAGGAAAAGAACACATGGCTAAAAAAATCCAAAAATCACAACTACATGACCAACTTCTACAATTCAAATCTTAAAAAGAAAAAAATCTACAAACAGCATCATTTTATGTCTACTCCCTTTGCCCTAGAAAATCTTAACCTATAATACAAGTCATTCTAGAAGTATAAAACATAAAAATGGGGCAGCCAAAGGCATGAAGCTCCAATATAATATTTAATCAAGTGTCCATCCTATCATTCAAGAATGTTATGACAATATTAAATTCTACTTTCTGAAAACAGTTTCAACTTCAATTCTTACAATTACGTTAAAAATTTTAATTTTTTTAACGTTTTATTTATTTTTGAGACAGGGAGAGACAGCATGAATGGGGGAGGGTCAGAGAAAGAGGGAGACACAGAATCTGAAACAGGCTCCAGGCTCTGAGCTGTCAGCACAGAGCCTGACGTGGGGCTCGAACTCACCGACCGCGAGATCATGACCTGAGCCGAAGTTGGATGCTTAACCGACTGAGCCACCCAGGCGCCCCCCCCAAATTTTTTTTTAATGTTTATTTATTTTTCAGAGAGAGAAAGAGACAGCGTGAACAGGGGAGGGCAGAGAGAGAGGGAGACACAGAATCCGAAGCAGGCTCCAGGCTTCAAGCTGTCAGTACACAGCCTGATGTAGGGCTCAAAACATGAGATCATGACCTGAGCCAAAGCTGGACACTTAATTGACTGAGCTACCCAGGCACCCCCTTACAATTACATCTTCTAACATCAAAAAAATACTACGGGTTTTGGTCTACGTTTATCATGACATACCACCCGATTGGATCAGGATGCATCTCCAAATAACAACATATGAGTACCAGTAAGGGCTTCCAAAAATGTGTTTGTTTAATAGAGACAGAAAAGACAAAAAAAAAAAAAAAGTTCCATCTTCTGCTGGAACTCAGATTTTTAATTATTAAAGTCAAATTCATTTTACAGCACGAACACTGCCACATTCTATGGTGCTACAGATGAATTTGAATTGGAAGCTTTATCAAAACATCTGTTTGTTCTTGAAGATGCACTAGCTTTCTTTTGAGAGGAATTTAGACAAGGTTAGTGATACTATTTCAAAAATTAATAGAGCATATGACTGCATTTATTTCAAATAGAAAGTATGAATACTAACTCCTGTATTTTCAAGCTTCTTTCTACTCTTGCATGCTGATAAAATACATCATGTGAATCACAGTATTCATTATTATTCTTGACAAAAATTGTTTGTATTAAAGTGTACAATGTGATGTTTCCATATATGTATACATTGTGAAGTTATTAATACAATCAAACTAACACAGCCATCACATCAAAAAATTGCTCTTCTTTTTTTCATGGTAAGAACGCTGAGATCTACTCTTCTAGCAAATTTAAGTATACATTATTATTAACTATAGTCACCAAGCTATACATTAGGTCTCCAGAACTCACTAATCCTATTACTGAAAATTTGTACGGTTTGATCAATATCTGACATTTTCTCCCATCCCCTAGCCTGCAGTGACTACTACTTTACTTTCTATTACTATGAATTCACTTTTTCTTTTTTTTAAGATTCCACATATAATCGGGATCATGCAATATTTGTCTTTCTGTGTCCAGCTTATTTCTCTTAACCACTGTGTCCTCTAGGCTCATCCATGTTGCTGCAAATAGCAAGATTTCCTTCTTTTTTAAGGTTGAACCCATTCTGTTTATATATACCACATTTTCTTTACCTATTCATCTATGTATGGACAATTAGGTTGTTTCCTTATCTTAGCTGCTGTGAATCATGTTGCAATGAACATGGGAGTGCAGATTATCTCTTGGAGATACTGATTTCATTTTCTTTGGACATGTACCATTTGCTAGATCAAACGGTAGTTCTATTTTATTTTTTT
Source organism: Lynx rufus (assembly GCF_022079265.1). Taxonomy (NCBI): domain Eukaryota; kingdom Metazoa; phylum Chordata; class Mammalia; order Carnivora; family Felidae; genus Lynx; species Lynx rufus. The sequence goes on from NW_025814856.1 coordinate 87,997,768, forward strand.
GAGGAACTTCCATATAGTTTTCCCAAATGACTGTACCAACTTACATTCCTACCAATAGTGTCCGAGGGTTCCCCTTTCTCCACATCCTCACCAATACTTGTTATCTTTTGATTTTTGATATTAGCATCCAAACAGGTGTGAGGTGTCTCTTTATAGTTCTGATTTTCATTTCCCTGGTCATTCATGATGATAATCATCTTTTCTTACACCTGTTGGTCATTGTATGTCTTCTTTGGATAAATGTCTATTCAGATCCTTTGCCCATTTTTTAATCGGGCTATTTGTTTTTTTGCTGTTGAACTGTGTAAGTTCCTTATGTGTTTTGGAAATTAACCCTTTCTCAGATAAATGACTTGCAAATCTTTTCTCCTATTCCATCCATTGCCTTTTCCCTTTGCTGATGCTTCCCTTTGCTGTGTTGCTGATGGTCCCCTTTACTGTACAGAAATGCTTTAGTTTGATGAAGTTCCACTTGTTTATTTTGCGTTTGTTCCCTGTGCTTTTGGTGTCAACTCCAAGGCTTTAGGTCTTATACTTAAGTCTTAAATCCATTTTGAGTTGACATTTATATATGGTTTAATATAAGGGTCCAATAACATTCTTTTGCATGTGGCAGTTTAGTTTTCCCAGCATCACTTATTGAGGAGACTACCCTTCTGCCACGGTATATTCCTGGTGCTTCTGTCAAAAGTTAGTTGACCATATATGCATGGGTTTATTTCTAGGCTCTCTGTTCTCTGTTCCATTCCTTTATGTGTCTGTTTTTATGCCAGTACTAATGTTTTTATTACTATAGCTTTGTAATACACTTTGAAGTCAGGAACTGTGATGCTTCCATGTGCAGCTTGCTCAAGACTGCTATTTGGGGTCTTTTGCAGTTTCATACAAATTTTAGGACTGTTTCTTTCTATTTCTGTAAAAAATACCATTGGGATCTTGATAGAGATTGCATTGTACCTGTAGACTGCTTTGGGTAGAATGAACATGTTAACAACATTAGTACTTCTAATCCCTGAACACAAGACACCTTCCCATTTCTGTCTTCTTTCACTCACCAATGTTTTATAGTTTTTAAGCATACAGATCTTTCAACTCCTTGGTTTAATTTTTTCCTAAGTATTTTATTCATTTTGCTGTTACTGTGAGATTGTTTCCTTGATGTCTTTTTCAGATAGTTCATGGCTAGTGTATAGAAATGACTGACGTGAGTCACATTTGTATCTCTGCTTTGATAAATATGTATTGGGTGTTTCTCCAAGCCTATAAATTCAAAATGACTACAACTTGAATAATTAAGTGATCTCTTAAAATAATATCCCATGTCTTCCCTTCTCGAAAACTTAGGGAAGTATAAGTGAATTTTACACAATTTATAAACTTGGGCTCTTGGCAGATGATCTAATCTAATCTATTCACTTCATAAACAAGGAAACTAAAAGAGGGTAAGGAAATGACTTGTTGAACAGATGACAGAGCACCCAAAGCAGAAATGATGACAGTAACTGCCTTTCTCTGCCATGCTCCATCCTTTCAAATTACTTCTTTCTTTAAAGCAGATAAACAGGATACTAGTGGCATTTAGGCCTGGATAATCTGTTGTACAGGGACTGTTCTGTGCACTGTAGAATGTTTAGCAGGATCCCTGACCTCAACCCACTAAATGCCAGTAGCATCCGTTTCCCAGTTATGACAACCAAAAGTGTCTCCAGAAACTATCAAATAACCTCTGGAGGACAAAAACCTCCCTCCAAGAACAACCACTGCTTTAAAATTAATGATACTGAATGGGGCACCTCGGTGGCTGAGTTGGTTAAGCATCAGAATCCCGATCTTGGCTCAGGTCATGATCACATGGTTTCTTGAGTTCGAGCCCTGTGTAGGGCTCTGCTCTGACAGTGCGGAAACTGCTTGGATTCTCCTTCTCTCTCTCTCAGCTCCTCCCCCACTCACACACACTCTTTCTCTCAAAATAAATATACATTAAAAATAAAAAAATAAATTAATGATGTTGAAAATAATTTTTAAAAAGAAATTAATGATGCTGATGTTCTGGAAAAAGCCTTAAGACACTAAAAGTAGTCAAGAAATAAAAAAGAATATATATGAATGTGATTTCCTTTGACCTTCAGCATATATAAACTCCTTGAATATAGAACTGTAACTGACTGAGTTTTGTTTCTTCCATGTGGGAGCATATTGGGACACAGAGTAAATAAAATGGTTTGAAATGAAGGTATTCCAAAATTGTTAAAGGGAAAAATGTGTTGGATATTTGATTATGTGTACCTTCTTGCATGCCAAAAAAGCATAAAAACTGCCAAGAGATTACATTTAAAAGTCATATGGCAATTTCTTACATAAGTGTGAAAGTGGTAAGTTAACAGAGAACAGAAGTGGTGTTTGTTTCTCTTTCATGCATCATTTGAATCGCCCTCGATTTTCATTTACATCCCATAGACCAGGCTTTCTGCATCTATGGAGCCCCAAAAACTTCTCATGTGACTAGGGTGGACAAGACTGTCTGAGCAAAACCAGCTGCAAATGCTCGATGCGTACATATCCATTTTTAGTTAATGATTTTATTTTTAATTCCAGAATTGAAAGTGGAATCTTGCTTTCTTCACAGGAAGCACAGAAAATAGGCTTAAATAAACTCCATTATTGTTTTTTTTCCACCTTTTATCTTTGTATCCTGAGCATCCCTAAAACATTCAAGTGGAAGAATTTTGAGTAAAATAATAAATTATTTCAAATTGAAGGGATTGTGATAACTACGAACTAGAGATCTGAGTGGTTGAATAGCTAGCACCTTCCATACAGCAGATGGTCAGTAAAGCGTTAACTGGTTGTTTTGTGGAAATTAAACAAAAATTATTAAGCAAAACTAAATTACAACTGTGTGTTTTACCATCAAAATTATAAAAATCCCCAAGCCGTTTTTACATAGTACTGCATAAGCCTACTATACATAATACTTTGCTTAATATTGTATACTGGGGAAAAAAAGTTAGGATTAGTCTCTACAAAACAGGAGAAGTAACTATTTTACTGATTGATAATTCAGAATGCTAAATTGCACATAACACATGTATAAAAAGAACAAGAAATGGTCACATGTATGTATTAATTCAAAGTCTAACAATCTTCACAATATTGTGTGAAGTATAATTTCTTGCCTACATATGGTCGGAGTGTACTTGGTAGAAAGGACATTATTTGGCTTATTGGAAGTCAAAGTTGTGGAAGATGTTTCTTTTGTCATTTAACATGGCTTGTGCTAAAAACAACAATGATGCTACAAAAGCAATCTTCCTAACTACAATGGATAGCAAAAATATTTGGAAAAGCACTATATATTCCTATTATTCAATGTTTCTTATAAACTGATGGCAGCTTTAAAAATCTAACAGCAAAGCAGTCATTTAACATGATTAGGAACTGATTATTGTGAAGCATGAGTATGCCTGATGCAATTCCATTTTAATGGCATCATTTAGCCCCCTGTTGAGCTAATATACCACTACAATAGCTCTTAGGTGCTAAATTGTCACAGTGTCTCCTTTCTTCCCAAGTCCAACCTATATCCTTTTGTAGAGAAAAGATAGTACTTGAGAAAAGGAAAAAAAAACAGAAACAAGGTTATGTTGTTAAATTAGGGATGGAGAGAAAAGTGAGATTGGTTTCTCCCAGGAATTACTTTTGCCTGAGCATTACTAATGTATAAAAGGTAATCTGCTCTTGAAAATTCTCTGTCAAAAATACTACACATTCTTTATGATCCAGCTAAAATGCCCACTGCTCCACGGAGATTTCTTTAAATTGTCCTCTGGAATATAAAATACAAATGACTGAGTTTTTTTCTCTTCAGAACTTTCTGTACCTACATGGGTCTTTCTTATGGCACTGAGCATGTTTTGGCTCATATTACAGCTATTTGCATTTAGAGCTTATCACCACTACTGGTTAGTAAGCTCATTAGGTATATCAATAATCCTATCTTTATATCATCCAAATTGTCTAATATAGAAATATTCAATCAATTATTGCTGATTTATTTTTTTCTTTCTGCCTAACCTATAGGCAATGGATTTCCTAGAATTCTGGAAAGATAATGATCTCTGAGAGATACGTTAACTCAGTCATGGAACCTAGGGTTTATAACAAGTGTCCAATATCCCAAAGAGTTAGACCTTTTCCAGGAGGAATACCACCAAGTGGGGATTCTAAGAACCAAAATATCATTATTATGACACTTAAATACTGGTGTGTCTTAGTTTTCCAGAGATGCAAAAACAACATACCATAGGCTAGCGGCTTAAACAACAGGAATTTATTTTATCACAATTATAGAGTCTAGAATTTCAAGATGAGCATGATGGTTGGTTTGGTTTCTTCTGAGGCTTCTTTCCTTTGCTTACAGAGGACTACCTTCTGCCCTCAGCCTGTATTGTTTCTGTCCTAAACCCTTTTCATAAAAACATCAGTTATTTGGGGTAAGTCCATCCTAATGACCACATCTTACCTCCTACTACAGAGATATTCTGGAGAACTGGGAGTTTGAATTTCAACCTATAAATTTGAGGAGGGCCACAATTCAGACCATAAAATTGCCTATTTGAATTTCTAAATTTCTAACTGTACCTTTCCCTTAATATTTTCCCACATTAAACTCCTAGCATTAATACAGACATGTATCTCATGTTTCTTCTCTACTACATATATTTGCCATGTTGCTTTAGATTTCATAAACAGGTTCAAGAAATGCTCATTTCATAATAGGTTCAAGGGGTTTCTGGGTGGCTCAGCCGGTTAAGCATCTGACTTCAGCTCAGGTCATGATCTCACAGCTCATGGGTTCAAGCCCCACGTCCAGCTTTGTGCTGACAGCTCAGAGCCTGAGCCCTGCTTCAGATTCTGTGTCTCCCTCTCTCTGCCCCTCCCCCGGTCACACTCGCTCGCGCTCTCTCTCTCTCTCTCTCTCTCCTTCAAAAATAAACATTAAGAAACATTAACAAGAAAGAAAGAAAGAAAGAAAGAAAGAAAGAAAGAAAGATAGAAAGAAAGAAAGAAAGAAAGAAAGAAAGAAATGCTAAGTTTAAAATAAGAAACACTATCTTCCTAGGATAATTATTCTAGTTCTCCAAAACTTTTTTCAGAAGGAGAACCTGAAAGCTTTTCATAAATATTATTCACCTAAATGACTTTTTTAAATTCCTGCATTAGATTTTTCTGTGGTTTCAAATTTTAGTATTAAAGTTGTCTAGATGTGAAATATAAATCACAGAACATGAATACTCATATGCACGTTTCTAAATTCTTATTTCATGATTATTAATTCTGGCTAAAAAATGATTCCTTATCTGAAAGGAAGAAAACTTTGTTTATATCCAAGGCCCAAAACATAAATGTGTGCTTATAATTCCATGACTGAGAAATCAATTTTTAAACATGAGAGCTGTGGCTACCTTTGGCATTTCTTACACTCTGTGCCTAAACATGTTTACAAATATGCAACAATAAGAGGACAGTTGGTTTTGGCTCGGAAGCAATTATTTTAAAAATAAGAAGAAAATCAATATGAGACAACAAAGCTGTCCAAGTAACATTGAAGAAATAGAAACAGCTAGTTATTTTTAAATGCTACAGCTAACCTGTACTTTCTCATCTCGGGAGTTACTAAAACTTCACTATGAATATAAAGCAAAAGCACAAACAGGAAACGGCTCAAACTCTAGGTAACAAATACAGAAAAGCATGACAGGGAAGATTTCCTATTGCATAAATCACATTCGTTTACTTTCCTGCCAGATAACAGTGCCACCTCTTTGGAAGGAATGACAAGGAGTCATTTGCCTTTCTCTGATCATATTTTTGAACATCAAAGAGACTATGATCTGCTATGATCTACCTACAAATAAGTATATCTTTATAGGTATACAGGTATAACGTTTGGTAATATCAGAAAACATACATGATTAAATTTTCAAAAGAGCATATATACAGTTCTCACTTGAGGCCAGATATATCATTAGGAATTAAGATATTAAAAATGAGTTCCATCATCTCTTATATTATCCAGTGAATATTTGCTGATTTTGAAGATGCTGGGAATATTTTACATTACCACAGTCAATTTTATTTGCTTTTTGAATTCAAAATCCATTTCCCTTGGTTTTCATATTAATGACAACAGAGACCACTATAAAGGAATTCACTATATATAAACAACCGCAATCCTGCACTTTTTAGCACAAGTACTAGCAATTTCCATTTATTGATGGCTTACAGTCTTCTCAGTGCTGTGTTAAATGCTTAAACACGATCCTATCTAATCCACAAATATCCTCTGAAGAAATAATTTCACTCTTTAAAAACATGGGGAAAAAATGAGAATTTAAATAATTTTCTCAAGTCCTATGTAACTGGCAGATCCATGTTGTGCACCCACACTTCTCTGACTTGCATCAACTACCCCAAACGACACACACAGACAAACACCTCAAAAAACATACCCCCAGAGAGGATAGGCGAGGAAGTAAATTAAGTAGTCTTAGATAATCACAGGAACATAAGCAACAGATATTTCATGTGAGGACCAGGCCCAGTGTCTAAACTTATTCCAGAGGGTTTTCTCCCACCACTCCAACATGCACTGATGTCTTTCGTCTCTGAACTTTGAATAATCGAAACCACATATATTAAGACTGAATTGCATTAATGCCTTATTATTTTGATGTCTTATATGCATCTGTCTTGACTCCTCACCTTTATCTAGAATCTAAATTTTAGATTATTACAGGATTTTAGCATGGTTACAACATTATATTTGTTCTATGTCCATAGCTCTCAAAAAAGCATGGTATATAGCTCCTCCTTTAATAAACATGTTGCTGATGTACTTGAGGTGTTGTTCTATAGTGCAGAGAATACCTAGAAAGCCAAATCAATACAGAGGTCCGAGACTGGGTTACTCTTCTACCCAGAAAAAGAAGAGGAAACCACCCTTGAATCAGGTAATTTTTTAAGGATCTTCTCCATTGAAGCAAAACTGACTACTCTCTAGGGTAGATGGGGGTTTGGATCCACACCCCAGGGCAGCCAGAAACCAAACCACTCCTAGGGATATCAGGCAGTTAAAATATTTTCTTTTTTTTTTTTTTTCCCCTCCACCTCCCACCCATACTGGAGGCAATCTGGCAAGTTTATCTGATATTCTTTAAAAACAAAGCAGTATTTCCCAAAGAAGACACCTAAGCAACACAGTGGCAGAATCCCTTAGAGGTATAATGGTGAGCTTGTGAAACATTGAGATTCTTACTGTCTCCTTTATTTATTACAGCTTTTACAGTCTCCAGGCTCTTTATCCTCACCCTACTCATGGTTTAAAGAGCACAGTGTTGCAAAATATCATATTCCTTTCTGCTTTTCCAAATGGCAGCTGAGAAAACCATTCTGAGGGGACTATGATCCACTTATTTGACTATTTAAGAGGGCTTTAGCTATGTTTTAAAGATGACACATTTCTTACCTCTTACTTTTAAAAATGTGAGAAAGTTAACTATTCTGCATATGGAAGCTTTTAGAACAGGTGGCTAAGTCATGGTTGACTGTCCTCCCAAATGACAATCATGCACCCTTTTTATTTTGATGAAGCTGACTTAGCCACCTGCTGTTGATTTCTCACTATCTTAATTTCTTTTGGAGTCATCAAGTTCACTTCTTAAGGAAAAGGAAGAAAATAAGAACCTTCCAGCTTGTTCTGTCACTAACATTTTGATGAAATCTGGCAGTGATGACATAAATATTGGAAGCTTTAATGTATAAAAGATAAATCTAATAACCTCACAGAACATGATACAAAGGCATGATAATATAAGGCAAGAAATCTTATATCTCATGAATATAATATGATAAGATTAACTGAAGTGTCCTCAGCTTAGTGCTAATAGATGGTACAAAAATTCTGGTCCCTATTCTCTCCTATTTTTCCTCCAATCCTAAGGTTATTTTTTTTCATATAATCTTCCCCTTGATAACCCATATAAAGCTCTTTCACAAAATCCAGGCCTTAGTCTTCTGTTCTTCTCAGACTATGACACAGAATTACAAAAATGAGTATTATGTAGTAATTGAGGGATTAAGTTCTGGAATGAGATAATCAGTATCTAAAACCCGGTTCCCAGAAATGTTATTTAACTTGACAGTACAACCTTAACTCAACTGTAAATGATGATCAACTGATCAACACAAGAGAAAACTAATAGTTCATTTTTAAAGACTAAAAACATTTATTTATTTTTTAATTAAAAAAACTTTAATTTTTTAAATGTTTATTCATTTTTGAGAGAGAGAGGTGGGGGGGGCGGAAACACAGGATCCAAAACAGGCTCCAGGCTCTGAGCTGTCAGCAAAGACCCCTACGTGGGGCTTGAACTCATTAACTGTGAGATCGTGACCTGAGCCAAAGTTGGACACTTAACCGATTGAGCCACACAGGTGCCCCTAAAGACTAAAGATATTTAAACGACTTATAATAATGCCTGACAGAAAGAAAGAAAGAAAGAAAGAAAGAAAGAAAGAAAGAAAAAAGAAAAGAAACACTCACCAAATTAAGTCATTATTATTATTAATGATACTACTGATCTGTTTATTACTATCATTTCTTGGCTTTAAACACAGTTTACTTTCATTACTTGACCTTAACTCGTTTATACACTCCCAAATTAAAATTTCTCTTCTAGGATAATGCGAGGCAGTGATTTAAACTTACTCTCAATTTATCACTTCACACTTGTGAGAATAGCTAAAATTAACAACATAAGAAATATGTTGGTGAGGATGTGGAGAAGAAGGGACCCTCTTGCACTGTTGGTGGGAATGCAAATTATTGCAGCCACTCTGGAAAACAGTATGGAGGCTCCTCCAAAAACTAAAAATAGAACTACCCTATGATCCAGCAACTGTACTATTAGGTATTTACCCACAGGATAGAAAAACACAGATTTGAAGGGGTACATGCACCCCAATGTTTACAGCAGCATCATCAACAATAGCCAAACTATGGAGGGAGCCCAAATGTCCATTTACTGATAAATGGATAAAGAATGGATAAAGACATGATAAATAAATAAACACACACACGCACATTATGGAATATTACTCAAATCTTGTCATTGGCAACAGTGTGACAAGAGCTAGAATGTATTATGCCAAGGAAAGTAAGTCATCAGAGAAAAACATATATGATATGATTTCACTCATATGTGGAATTTAAGAAACAAAACAGATGAACACAGGGGAAGACGGGGGAAAGGAAGGGAAACAAACTACAAGAAACTCTTAATGATAAAGAACAAACTGAAGTTGATGGAGGGAGCTGGGCTAGATGAGAGATGGATACTACAGAGGGCACTTGTTGTGATGAGCACTGGTTGTTGTATGTAAGTGGTGAATCACTGAATTCTACTCCTGAAACCAATACTGCGCTGTATGTTAACTAAAATTTAAATTAAAAAAAAGAAAAAAGAAAAAAAAAACCAACAACTCATTTAAAGAATGGACCAGAGACTGTAACAGACACCTCACTAAAGAAGATCTACAGATGGCAAGAAAGCATTTCAAAAGAAGCTCCACATCATATGTCATTAGGGAAATGCAAATTAAAGCAACAGTGAGATACCACTAGACATCTATTATAATAGGCAAAATTGAGAATGCTGACACCATCAATTTCTGGTAAAGATGTGGAAATCTCATTACTGAAGTCACCAGCTAGACCCCAAGACCTCACCTTTACTGCCCACCTGCTTGTACTGACCCACCCTTGTTCCATATTTTTCCTTAAGCTCTTTCCAGCTTATCTCTTAAGTCAGGCAAATGGAAAGCAAAGCCACCCTTCAAGTGACAAAGACTGCCATGACAAGACCTCCAGCCAGCCCAGACCACCCAGCCAGTTTGAGCTTAACCCCTGACTCACACCTGCGCAGGTGGATGATGGCGTGACCTTCGGAATGACTGACAACTACGTTTACCTCATTATAATACTAAAATCTTCCCGCAAGGAGGAGGACAAGCCTCATTTACATAACATAAGTTTGTATCTAGGAATGTTTCTGTAAGGTGCATGCACAGCCTTAGGCCCACCTCCATGCATGATGACAAGGCTTTTCTACCTACGTATTCATCCTAACCCTAAGTGAAAGGAACCCATCCACCCTTCCTTGAGGAGCCACAGCTTCAGACGCCACTCCATGTGATCTCCTTATGCGCTTCAAATGAAGTTTTCTTTGTGTGACTACTCAACCCGGTATGGTTTCTGACTCACCAAGGAATGAACTCATGTTGGTTCAGTTACAGTGGTAGGAACACAAAATGATACAGACATTCTGAAAGCCAGTTTGGCAATTTATGACAAAACTAAATATATTTTTAACATACAAGCTGGCAATTGAGCTATTTGGTATTTACCCAATAATTTGAAGACTTTTGTGCACACAAACCCTGCACATGGACCTTTTATTCATAACTGCCAAAACTTGGAAGCAATCAAGATGTTATGTGGTAGGCAAATGTATAAATTATGGCACATACAGACAATGGAATATTATCCAGCACTAAAAAGAAATGAGCTATCAAGCTATGGAAAGACATGGAGGAAATTTTAATTCATATTTTTAATGTTTCGTTTATTTATTTATTTATATATATATATGTATTTTTTGGGAGAGAGACAGAGTGCGAGTGGGGGGAGGGGCAGAAAGAGAGGGAGATACAGAATCCAAAGCATGCTCCAGGCTCTGAGCTGTCAGCACAGAGCCCGACGCAGGGCTTGAACCCATGAACCACGAGAATAACTGACAGCTACGTTTGTACTGAGCTGAAGTCGGAAGCTTAACCAACTGAGCCACGCAGGCACCCCTTAAATTCATATTAGTGATCCTTAAATTTCATATTGTTGAAAGAAATCAATCTGCAAAGGCTACATAAGTGTATGATCCCAAATATATGACATTCTAGAAAAGACAAAAATACAGAGACAGTAAAAAGATCACTGGTCTCCAGTGGGTTGGGAGAAGGGAGGGATGAACAGGTGGAGCCCAGAGAAGTTTTAGGCAGTGCAACTATTCTGTATGATCTACAATGGGAGATACATGGCATATACAATATTAAGAGTGAACCCTAATGTAAACTATGGACTTTGGGTGATAATGATGTGTCAGTGTAGGCCCATGGATTGTAACAGATGTACCACATTGGTGCAGGATGGTGACACTGGGGAAGGCTTGCATGTGTGGGAACTCAATTTTGCAGTAAACACACAACTGTTCTAAAAAAATGTGTGTGCGTGTGTGTGTGTGTGTGTGTGTGTGTGTGTGTGTTGTGTGTATAGTATAAAAAAAGAAAACAGCAGATTTAATTTGCTCATAATATGTCCTTCACTTATTAAGCCTATTAGTCATGGCCATAGCGTCCAGTGTGTTGAAAAACAGGAGGAAAACAAATACTTATAAAGACTGGTAGGTACAGAGATCGATGTAGAAAGGAGGAAGAAACAGACTATTGTGTTTTCACAGTTAAAGGAAACTAGGAAAGGGAACCCAGAAGTCTGATATTCAGTGGTGTGCATTATTTTACCTTTGTTGAATACTGATGCACAAGGCTCGCATGTCTCGGAGTATGTGTGTGTGCAGTTTCACCATGTGCCAGCATAATTTCAACCGGTTAGCATCATTTCTAGATGGAAAGTTGTATTTCAAAAAAAGATGGTTCTACATTTGGGGCGCCTGGGTGGCTCAGTCAGGTGAGCATCTGACTCTTGATTTCACCTCAGGTCATCATCTCACAGTTCATGGGTTCGAACCCACACGAGGCTCCACACTTACAGTGCTTGGAGTTTGGGAGTCTCTTTCTCTCCCTCTCTCTCTGCCCCTTCCCTGCTAGAAATCTCTTTCTCTCTCTCAAAAGAAACAAACAAAAAAATAAAGAAAACTTTAAAAGAAATGATTCTACATTATATCTTTCTTTCTCCTTATAACTCTTTGTAACTTGTAGACTGAAATACATGCACATATTTATATTACACTCTCAGGTATCAGTATTAAAACAGTAGGAAAAAAAACACAGTGTTCTCTTTTTAAAAACACTATTTTGTTGTGAAATGACATTATATTTTATATATGAAATACCACTTTGAAAAGTAAAATGCAGTTATAAAATTAATAAGGAATACAGGTCAAACAAAAAGCAAAGCCAAACCTTGATTTTACAGAAATGTTTCTCTACACAATTCATTTGAAATAATTGCTTAATTGTGTGAGATAACTCTCTAGAGACAGCTTTTTAAATGAGTCCCTATAAATGTAATTTCATACGCCTGAAGTAAAAAATAACAAATAATGCAAGGAAATTTGAAAAAACAAACATACTCTCAACAAAATATTAGCTAATGAAATCCAACAAAGAATTAAAAGAAGTATACACCATGACCAAGTAGAGTTTATTCCAGGTATGCCAGACTTGCTCAATATTCAAAATCAAGGAATGTAATCCATCACATCAGCAAACAAAATAAGAGAAACACATATGATTCTGTGGATACAGAAAAATAATTTTATAAAATCCGAAACCCATTTATGATAAAAACTTTCAATAAACTATAAATAGAGGGGAACTTCCTCAACTTGATAAAGACACTTACCCAACACTTACAACAAGTATCAACTGACTGGTGGAAAACTTGATGCTTTTCCACTAAGATTAGAAATAAGGCAAGAATGCCACCATTCAGCATTTCTATTCAATACTGTATTGGATGTCTTACCTAATACGATTAAGACAAGAAAAGGAAATAAAAGGTATACTAATTGGAGAGAAAGAAATAAAATTTTTTTTAATAGATGGTCTATGTAGAAAATTTCCAAAGAATCAATTAAAAAAAAAAAAAAAACTCTTGGAACTAGGTGATTGTAACAAAATTACAGGACATAGGCTAATATACAAGAGTCAATTGCTTCCCTGTATACCAGCAATGAACATTTAGAATTTGAAATTTAAAACGCAACACCATTTCTATTAACACTAAACAGATAAACACAAGATCTGTATGACAAAAATTGTAAAACTCTGATGAAAGAAATAAAAAAAATCTAAATAAATATAAAGATAGTTCAAGTTCATAGATAGGTAGACTCATTGTCAACTTTCCCCAATTTGATTTATACGTTTAACACAATCTCAATCAACATCTTGCACATTAATTTTATGGATATCAACAAAACTGTTTCTAAAGTTTAATGAAAGGCAAATGACCTAGAATAGCCAAAAGACTACTGAAGGAGAAGAAAAAAGTCAGAGGACTGTCACTACACAACATTAACACTTACTATACAGCACAGTACTTGAGACAGTATTGTATCAGCAAAAGAATAGACAAAAAGGAGAAGGAGAAAGAAGAGCCCAGAAATAGACCCTAACCAACATTGTCAAATAATTTGACAAAGGAGCAAAGACAATTAAATGGAGAAAGGATAGCCTTTTCACCAACTAGTGCTAAAGGACCCGAACATCCACATACAAAACGATGAATGTAGATTTTGACTTTTCATCTTTACAAAAACTAACTCAAAATGGATCAAAGACCTCAATGTAAAATGCAAAAGGGCAAAAGCCCCAGAAAATAGCAGGAGGAAATCTAGGTGATCTTGGGTTTTGAGATGCCTTTTTAGATACATCCAAAATAAGATCTATGAACGGAAAACAATGTATCAATATTGGCTCATTGATTGTAATAAATGTACCACACTAATGTGAAATATTAATTATAGGGAAAGTGAGGACAGGAAGGAGGTGGGGAGAGAGAAGATATACAATATGATGACTTTCTATACTTTCTGATAATTTTTTTTAATCTAAAACTGCTCCAAATACAGTCTATTAGTTTACAAAGCAAAGCAACAAAACCCATAACGCCGACAACAACAAATGCTGGTGAGGATGTGAAAGCAATAGCACCTCATTGCTGTTGGGAATTCAAATGGTACAGTTACTTTGGAAGATAGTTTGGTGCTTTCTTACAAAATTAAACATACTCTTACTGTACAATGTAGGAATCACTCTCCTTGGTATTTATCCAAAGGAGCTGAAAACATATGCCCACACACAAAAACCTGCACATAGATGTTTATAGCAGCTTTATTCATAATTGCCATGACTTGAAAGTAACCAAGATGTCCTTTAGTAGATGAATGGGAAAACTGGTGCATCCAGTCAAGGGGCTATTACTCAATTCTAAAGGAAAATGAGTTATCGAGCCAGTAAAAAATGTGGAGGAACCTTAAATGCATACGACTAAGTGAAAGAGGTCAATCTGAAAAGGCCACAACTGTATGATTCCAATTGTATGGCATTTGGGAAAAGGTAAAAACTATGGAGACAGTAAAGAGATCAATGGTTCTTGGGACTTGGGGGAGGGAAGGATAATAGGTGGAGCAGAGAGGATTTCTAGGGCAGTGAAAATTCTCTGTGTGATACCATGATGACAGATGCATACCATTCATTGTACAATTGCTCAAACCCATAGAATGTCCAGCACCAATAGTGGGTAATTGTGAATGGGCAATGTGGGTTCAACTGTAACAAATGTACCATTCTGGCAGGGGATGATGATAATGCTGGAGGCTGTGTATGTGTTGAAGCAGAGAGTATATGGGAAATCTCTGTACCTTCTCCTCAATTTTGTTATATACCTTGAACTACTTTATAAACTGAGCTATGTTTTACAGTTTTCTGAACACACAGAGTAGTCCGGGAATTCATTCTAAATTCACCTAGTCATTTTGAGTTTTCAGTAATTCTGCTGTTTTCAATACGGGTAAGTATTCTCTAAACTGTAGTAATATTATAACATTTCATTTCATTATATCTAAGACGGCATTTAAGATTACAATACTTTATATATCCAAAAAAAAAGAATAGTCAAATAAACAAACACTAAAAAACTGTAAAATACATGTTTACTTCAGAAATACTAAGGAGCACCTGAGTGGCTCAGTCTGTTAAGCGTCCAGCTTGATCTCCACTCCCGTCATCATCTCCCAGTTCATGAGTTCAAGCCCTGGATAGGGCTCTGCGCTGACAGCATGGAGCCTGCCTGGGACTCTGTCTCCCTCTCTCCCTCTCTGCCCTTCCCCCACTCGTTCTCTATCTCACTCTCAAAATAAATACAAATAAACTTTTAAAAAATGTCAAAACTTGAAAAACATACATTACACAACCTATGAAATATAGGAACATGTGAAGTGAGTATGCATCTTCTGGGCCACTCATTATGTACCCCAAGAGGAAATAAAAACATTTAGTCACTGCATTGTAACAGTGAAGGCCTGCAGATATCAGAGAACCACACAATGATCTCAATTTTGGCTCTAAAATTTTCAATAGTAACTGCCAAGAGAGAGAAACATGATATTTTACATAATTCAGAGGGTCTATAAAATATTCACAAATTCAAGTAAAACAAATTATTCTAGCTACTAAGACAAGAGAAAAATTTAATAATCAATTCTTAAGAGTCACTATGTAGAAAGGAATTCTGCAAAACCAAGTCCTAAAAATGCTCTTCTGTAATATTCAGCTCACCTCAGTAGTACAAATCCAAGAAGCTCCTTGAGATAACAGCGTTTTCCTCCATGTTTTCCTTTTCAAGGATTGGCATAATATATGTGCAAATATATTTAAAACCTTCACAAATATTTTTCTTCAATACTATAGAGCATTTTTTGCAATATTTGGTTAATAAGTTAGATGGACATTATTTTAAAACAAACTAAAATAAAAAAGATACTCGTTTTATGTACGAATCAAGGAATCAATTCAAGCATTAAGCCAGATACACAGGAACCAAGTGGCTGAACAAAACTTGTCCCTTCAAGTCACATCAAGGTCATAATTTGCATAGTACCTCATCAGCAGAAAACCAAAGGTCAGTTGGCTCAGAGCTGAGTACAATTTTAATACGAACACATTGGCAAGGCAAGTGCGCACTCAGGTAAAAGCACTGCCAGTGAGGAAAAATTTCCACTCAGGAATTTAATTTTGTTGAATCAGTTAACCAATTTCATGGGTAGGTACATTAACTTAAATGGAATTTAAATGTTCCAACTAGTGCACAGGAAAGTAAGTATATGTTTGCAAATCGAAGACTTCTTAATTATTTCTAGTACCACTTCTTTTTTTTTTTTAATTTTTTTTTTAACGTTTATTTATTTTTGAGACAGAGAGACACAGAGCATGAAAGGGGGAGGGGCAGAGAGAGAGGGAGACACAGAATCGGAAGCAGGCTCTAGGCTCTGAGCCATCAGCCCAGAGCCCGACGCGGGGCTCAAACTCACGGACTGCGAGATCGTGACCTGAGCTGAAGTCAGACGCCCAACCGACTGAGCCACCCAGGCGCCCCTCTAGTACCACTTCTATAGTTATTTTAAAAATGCAGTATCTTGCATATATTTATTTGCAGGAAAAACAAATCAGAACCATCCCAGTTGTAAACTCAATCCCCCCACACCTGAAAATCTGAAAGGTTTCGGTATTTACTGCACTGCCATCAGAACATCTCAACTATAGAAAAAGGGGATGTTTTTGCTAATAAAATCCTTGACTTTTTTAAAGCTATTTTCCCCTACTTCACAAATAATCCCCCAATCCTTTCAAACCCTAAAGGCCTACAAGGGGCCCTGGAACAAATGGGACACCTGCCTACCCATTGGGCAGTAAGGGAATGTGGACAAGAAAGTGCCTAAAGAGGAATTTTAGAAAGAGATCCATAATGGCCTGTGACATTCTGTCACAATTACTTATTGATTTTACTTGAAGAAACTCACTACAGGCTTTATGAAAAAAAATAAAATAAAAACCGATGACCTTTTATTTGGGGGGGGGGAACTAAGGGAGATTTCTGAAGAATTTATTTTAACCTCAAAACATTAACATAAAATTATTTAGTTGATCTATTATCCCCAATACTGCATTTCCATTGTGCATGTGGACTTTTTATGACTGTCTCCTTCAGTTAGACACCGTTTGTGTTTGTTTTTGAAAAGCAGGCACTTGCAAAAGTTGACAAAGGCAATAATTTGTAGGGGCGAAGGGTAAAAATAAAAGCTGTCAGTAGGTATAAATGCTTTTACAAATTTGTGAATTGTCTAGAAACATGAACAGTATTGTCCAATATTTAAAAGAAATGTGTGATGGTTAAGTGCTCGCTAAAGTATTTTGTTTTAATCCCAGTTTTGATTTTACACAATCAGGATAAATTAATCGGCAAAATTCAAAGTAAATAAAATACTTCTTTCAAATTTAACTTAAGGGCAGTAATACAAATGCTACCATTCTTTTAGAAATACAGTCACTGAAATGCTCTGGTTGTGTGAGAAGACCTCTGGCTTCGTTCTTGGAGGTGCCGCGATTTGCACAGGTACCACTATTTTAATACCCGAATTCACAGGCAGGGAATTCTGAGCCAGGGTGCAACCTAAATTTGTTTTCTTGATCTAGGCAACTCAGCAGTATTTGTCAAACTATGGTGTCTCTGAATCCCCTCAGAGAGATTCCTGGAAATACTCTGGAGTACTAGATACTAAAAATTGTATTAATCTTGCATTTCTTACTCTGAAACCTTTATGCATAATAAAATCTGAGAAACACAGCATTAAAACAAATAGGATGTGTGCTCCTAGAGAGGCTTACTCCACATTTTATCATGAAGAAAGGAACAGTTAGCTCTGCCTTGAAGGACAGAAAATGAAAAATAAGACTTCTCAAATCTTAGGATTTAAATTAAGTATTTTTAGAAAAGAAAAGTATGTATTTTATATATAACTGCCCTCAAATACTAAGTAAATCAAATTAGCCAATAATTAGCTACTTAGAATGAGGATGATAAATGCACCTACCCTTACGCAGCTGTTCAGCCCTGAGTGTGAGAAATAACCACCAAACTACTGTCATGTGGAGACTTAACCAGAAAAAGTACTGTAAAGTACCACTCACATCTGTATGTCTATTCTGAGGCTATTCTCAGTAGCCTACAAAAATCAGTTTAATCTCGAAAATTCTCAAGTCCAAGATAACTGGAGATATACTTTAGAACTTTAGAGATTTTGATTGGGAGAAAAGCTAAGAGGACAGAAGTCCAGTCATTTCACTTCACAAAATGAAATCAACATAAGGATGAGGAAAAAGCATGGATTCTTTTTTATTTTTTTATTTTTTTGAGAGAGAGAGAAAACATGCAAGTGTGCTCACGAGAAATAAAGAGACAGAGAGAGAGGTGGGGGGGGGGGACTGGAAGAGAGAAAGAATCTTAAGCACGTTGCACACCCAGCACAGAGCCCCCAACACAGGGCTCAATCTCATGACCATGAGATCATGACTTATCAGTCCTGAAATCAGGAGTCGGGCGCTTAAGTGACTGTGTGACCTAGGTGCCCCTAGCCAGAACTCTTGATATTGAATTCATAACTTTTTACTACTGTCTAGATGATACAACCTCCTTACACTGTTGTCATAAGTTTCTTAAATAATACCATTTCCCTTTCAACAATTTTTCATTGCTTGTTTGAGCTACTAAGGATAATCTTTTTCATGTCTAATATTTTATATTCACCTGTGTTCCAAATTGTGTATCCCACAAACTGACTATAATAGAGATGTTATGTACACCAATGTCTTGCCAGTGTTTGTATATCATTAAGCCATGTAACTACTTTTAAAATGCTCATTTCTTAATAAGTTTTTTTTTTAAAATAAACTTTTCTCAGGACCTCATACCTACATAACTATTAATATGCTCCACTCAAAAGACAGAGATTTGGAATTTACTAAGGACTGTAATGGGAAGGAAGGCCAAATCTTACAGTTTGCATATTTCGTGCTTTCACATAATTAAACTCGAAGTATGATGTATAAATCTTCCAAGCACTAAAGACCTGGAATGTTTTACACCCACCTTTTGAAAATTATTTTTATGCTGAAAAGAATACAGATAGCATTATTCCAAATCTTTTGGATAAAATACAATTAGCTAATATGATTTTATAAGATGAGAGACCAAAGGATCCTCAGGTCACCTGGGTGGCTCAGTTAAGCATCCGATTTCAGCTCAGGTCATCATATGGTTCATGAATTCAAGCCCTGTATTGGGCTCTGGGCTGACAGTTCAGAGCCTGGAGCCTGCTTTGGATTCTGTCTCCCTCTCTCTCTGCCCTCCCCCACTCATGCTCTGTCTCTGTGTCTCAAAAATAAACATCAAAAAAATATATATTTTTAAACAGATCCTCAATATACTGTCATTTCCAAATAGGATAGGACAAAATCAAGTAGGGTCTTGTGCAATGTAGGGGCTTTTGAAGCATTAAGTAGAAAATTTTTCTCTGAAAAACAGAAGACGATTGGGACCTGGTAACAGTCTTCACATGTATTTAAGGCTCAGGCCTGTATCAAGTGGTTACAGAATTTAGAAACTCTGGGAGCAAGCTGTAAGAAACCAGGCTTCAGTTCATTATCTGGAAAAATATTCTCACATTCAGAGTTGTTTGAAATCACAACAGTCTGCCTCATATGTTCCACTGAGGATTTAGGCATCTCACAGGGAGTTGTTGGTTTCTGTGTGTCATTTGCTGAAAGTAAACAAAACCACAAGGTCTGCATTGCAAACTCAAAGTGCAGCATACTCTGAACCACTGTCAGAGCACAAAGATCGGACAATTTCTCAAAATGTATTAAATCCTTCTGGAAGATAAAAAAACTTAAAAGAATCTGAAGCACTTCCCTTACAGTCTGACATCAGGACAGCAGTAAACGATGGACAAAACTAAAACTCTGTTACTTCCTGTGCAGTTTATATTCTTGAGGGCAAGTGTAAAATTCATTAAACATGCCAATATGGATCATGTATATTTATACTTGCTGATATTTACCAACACTTAATATGCATCAGGTACTGCTCCGAGAACATCACATGACTTCATCTAATTCTCACAACTACTCTATTATCATTTCCTATCTTATAAGTGAAGAAAATTAGAGATGGGGAAGGAGGAGTTATGCCCAAATTTTTACTGTCAGCAAGTGATGGAGTCAAAATTTGAACCCCGGCAATCTGATTCCAGGGCATGACCTCTTACCGACTGTCAATGTCACATCCATGTAGGCTAACAGGGGCTTACCCAGATGTTATACAATGTGAATAATGAAATGTCAGCATTTATAAAAGAACCATTAGCAAACATGAGCAATGACGATACTCATTTAAGCAAAACTGCTATTCCTTCTTTAACAAACGGCAGCCTCTTCCTTGCCTTCAAAAGAAACACAGGGGCGCCTGGGTGGCTCAGTCAGATGAACATCCGACTCTTGATTTTGGCTCAGGTCATGCATGATCTCGTAGTTTGTGAGATTGAGCCCCATGTCAGGCTCTGCACTGATAGTGCAGGGATTCTCTCTCTCTCCCTCTCTCTCTCTGCCCCTCCCTAGCTCGCACTCTCTTTCTCAAAATAAAATAAACTTAAAAAAAAAAAGAGAAAGGCAAACTATAAATAACCTCAGATTAGAAAGAACTAAAAATTACTTTTATTTTGTTATAATCACAATTATCCACAGTATGATACACCACTGCATCTTTAAAACTGAGAAAATGTGTATAATATGCATTGTATATCTACATGATATATACACACACATAAATATAATTTAAAAATAAGAAAGAATCAACCAATAAAGGAATGGTTTAACATATATTGATTACTACAGAATTCCTGGCTTTCAAAAGTAGAAATACATAGATCAGAGAAATAAAAACAATGAGAGAGTTTCTTTCTGGTATAAACAAAAGTAACCATCAATTGATTCTTTTAACAACAACAAAAAAATGAAAGTAGGCCTAAAATACCATCATGACACAAATATATCTAACCCATCTCCTATGCATTATTGATAAGCAATTTCCTAGAAGAGATGGATCTGTAACAAGTCATGAGTCATGGGTTTCATTCAGCCTGGTGGTTAAGACGTGAAGAGCTATGCCATCTGAAAGGAGTATCAAGATGGAAATCTTGAAGACAAGTCAACATAAGAGATAGCAATCAAGTTTCCCCAAAGAAATGGAAAGTAGAAAAGGCAGAAGAATGGTAAGAGATCCCAAAAGCATGCAATACCATAAGATGAATGAAGAAATGTTTAAGCCCTTTAGAAGTATGCTGAGTCTGACACGGTACATGAAGGGAGGTTAAGAAGGTGATAGTACCGTGATTCTCCTGGCCTTGGGATGATGTGAAAAGAAACAAGTTCTAAGATCCCTTTTCTGTGGCTTAAGTCATCTTCACTATGGCAAGAAAAGTCATCTTCACTATGCATGGTCATCCAAGTACGTCCACAATGCCAAGATGGCAGGTGACAAATGTCCCTGTAACAACCCAAACCCAAATTTGATAGTTTGAGAGGCTTCACTGGTGACATGGCTGGACCTTTTAAGCCACCCGCTCTGTGCAAACTTTTCTTGGCTCTATCCAGGCAGTATCCTACAAGCTCCCAAGGATAAAACCAGGAGGCTGTTCCTACTTGGCTCTGGCTGGTGCTGACGCTGCTGTTTGTGGCTGTGATCCAAGTAAATACCAGTGGCTCTGCCAAAAATGCCACCTGACCTACAGCTTATTACTACTCACTCTGTGCTGCGACTACCACGAGATAAGGGCTTGAAACCTGTCCCAGATGGCTGCTCACTGTGCTGCCCCTCTGCTTCTAGCCACTGCTCAGCCCATTTCAGTTCGATGCCATCACCATCCTACCCCCGACCACACCATTCTCTCTTCTCTGATATCAGCAAGGAAACTTACTCATTCTTTTTTTATCTTTTTTAATGTCTATTCATTTTTGAGAGAGAGAGAGAGAGAGAGAGAGAGAGAGAGAAAGCAAGGGATGGCAAGAGAGAGAGAGGGAGACACAGAATCCAAAGCAGGCTCCAGGCTCTGAGCTGTCAGCACAGAGCCTGATGCGGGGCTCAAACTCATGACGTGTGAGATCATGACCTGAGCCGAAGTCAGACACCCAACCGACTGAGCCATCCAGGTGCCCCTCACCCATTCTTTTAAGTTCAACTTTCTTAGGGGATACCTTTGGAGCATGAGGTGCAAATAGAGTTACACGTTTCCTCAAATTTTACTACGGCAACAGTTTCCCTTGGGTGCATAACAATTCCTGACAGCAAGAGGGTGGGCACAGGTTGGTACAGGACAGGTTCAAGAAGAGGGGACTGACTGAATACTCATTGGTCTTTTTAGTCATGGTTGTGAAGTCCAGCTCCATAATGATGTATCATTAAAAAGATTTTTTTTTTCTTATGGGTAATTCAGTACTTCCTGATAATTTGCTTTCCTCTACTGCTCTCAGCCACAAACTGCTGGTGCACAGTTTATTAGGTTTATCAGAAATGTCTAAACTTCAACTCTGGAAAGTCTGAATTTATTTCCCCAAAACTTTCCTGCCTCCATATAATTTACTGGGTAAAATGAGAATAGGCATACAGGCAGTGTTTTAGTTTCTACTGAGGTGTAAAAAATTTCCAGATATTTAATGGCTTAAAACAGTACAATTTAGGGGCGCCTGGGTGGCGCAGTCGGTTAAGCGTCCGACTTCAGCCAGGTCACGATCTCGCGGTCCGGGAGTTCGAGCCCCGCGTCAGGCTCTGGGCTGATGGCTCAGAGCCTGGAGCCTGTTTCCGATTCTGTGTCTCCCTCTCTCTCTGCCCCTCCCCCGTTCATGCTCTGTCTCTCTCTGTCCCAAAAAATAAATAAACGTTGAAAAAAAAATTAAAAAAAAAAAAAACAAACAGTACAATTTATCATCTCACAGCTTCTGGAGGTCAGAAGTCAAGAAATGGCATAATTGGCTTCTCTGCAAAGAATCCTCACAAGGTTGAAATCAAGATGTCGGCGGGGCTGCTCTCTCAGTTCCTTGCAGTTGAAGGACTGAGGTTCTAAGCTACTACTGGCCTCCAGGCATTCTCCTCCATGTGGCCTTCTCCAAAACACTGGAGTTTGCCTCGTTAGGGCCAACTTGTGAGTACCATCTACTCCTGTTTCTTATTTCTTTTAAAGGCTTACCTCACTGAGTCAGGATAATCTCCATTTTGATTGTAATTCAAAGTCAAGCGATTAAGGACTTACTACATATGCAAAATACCTTTTGGCACATAACATAATATAGGGAGTGATAACCTTCCACCTAAGAGGAGAGGGTTAAACAAGGCATGTGCACTAGGGAGCAGGGATTTTCACGATCATCTTAAAATTCCTCCTATTATAAGGACACCTGGGTGGCTCAGTCAGTTAAGAGTCTGACTTTGGCTCAGGTCATGATCTCATGGTTCGTGAATTCGAGCTCCACATTGGGCTCTGTGCTGACAGCTAGGAGCCTTGAGCCTGCTTCAGATTCTGTGTCTACCTCTCTGTCTGCTCCTCCCCACCCCCCCACTCATACACTGTCTCTCCCTCTCTCTAAAAAATAAACAAACATTTAAAAAAAAGAAGAAGAAGAAACTGTTTAAAAAATTCCTCCCATTATAAAAGACTGGTATTCTAATCATACATTCTAACCATACATGCCACTTTTAGTTCCTTTTGCAGAACAGGTACATTTATTTCCTTGCTGAAAATAAGATCCGTTCTGCTTTTGCAGTTAAGCTGTGAACTGTATTACCCCATATGCCCCATCAAATAGACACAGTCATAAGCCATTAGCTTTAAAGCTAAAAATAATCCTGAGTCAACTCAAGATTCACTCTCCAATCATTTGGGTTGACTTTGGCATTTAGGGTACTTTGAATACATACAAAACGATTTAAACCAATCCTGCTGAGAACTTGAGGCGGTTCTGGCATCAAGGTCATATATTTTAAACATTTTGGCATTGTTAATTTGACAGTGAAGAGAAGACAGAGGCCTTTTCCATGACCTGACTCAGGTTATCAGAATCTATACAACACTTGGTACCTAAGAACCAACTGGCATAATGTTTATGATTTGCAAAGAAATGCTTCAAGAAGTTATGTCTCTGGATATGTCAAACACAGACTTGATTTCATGTGGTTCATCACAGGTTCTCTGAGATGACTGTCTGAATGAGACTTCTTATAAAATTAAAAAAAAAAAATCATATCTGCCATGAGATCTGGTTCCAAGTTTCTCACATAACAGATGCAATTACAGAATTGTGAAGAATTAAGACTCTTGCTAAAAAGTAATATTTGGGGAACATGAAAAAGGTTTCTGTCTGATTCTGTATCTCCTGAATTGCAATTCTAATTGCCCAAATATATGCCTACTTAAAAATTAATTAATTAATCAAAGGTAATATGTACTACATCACGGGTATAACAAAAACACTGTAAAATATAATAAATAATATCTGTCTAGATACAAGGCAAATTGTATCCACGCCCATATTAAAGGAACAGTGGACAACCATTTGAAACTGAATATTCTGAGATGAAGTGAAGAAAATCAGATTATTTATTTACATTTCCTCCATTTCTTTCTTTTATTTTTTTAATCTTTTTTAAATGTTTATTTTTGAGATAGAGACAGAGTGCAAGCAGGGCAGGGGCAGAGAGAGAGAGAGAGGGAGACACAGAATCTGAAGCAGCCTCCAGGCTCTGAGCTGTCGGCACAGAGCCCAACGTGGGGCTCAAACCCATGAATGGTGAGATCATGACCTGAGTTGAAGTCGGACGCTTGACCGACAGCCACCCAGGCACCCATCCTCCATTTTCTTTCTTGAAAGGATCTCTAAGTTGGATATAAATAATATGTCACTGTAAATATAATCATTATTTAAATAAAAACAAGAGCATCCTCATTAACACCTGGTCAAGGGTAGAAACCCCACCTCTCCTGCTCATCAATAGCAGACATCCACTGAGTGACCCCTGCGTGTGAGGCATACATCAGATTCAATACCACACTACTCAGTGTCAAGTGTCTTAAATCCAATTTCCACTCCTCTGTGTTTCAACCAGAGCTACTATCATGTTTTCTGTTGTTCAAGCTGGAAACTTAACATTTTCCTTGACATCTCACATCACCCTGTTAACCCCTGTTGACAGGTTTAGTGTAATACCTACCATTGTAGGTAGGTATTACTTTCCATCGTCTTGGCACTCCTGTGAAGAACCACGTACCAAAACCCTGTACAATTGCATCAGCCTTCTAAAACAACTAGATGTTTCTGCCCCAAATTACTACCCTTTTCAAATTTTCACACACACAACTGCTATGTTATTATTCCCAAATTCCTAATAAAAGGTAATGGTTTTTCACATTGTATTTGAGTGCCATTGGGCAGATTTTCATCTGACTAGTTTATATGCATTTTGTAATTTAAACGTGGCAACAACCTAGCTGAACTCTTATGTAAATCTTCGTTTTGCAGAGGAAGAAACTTAAGAAATGCCAAGTAAGTTTTCTAAGGTACAGCCAAGTATCTGACTTCCAAAGCTACTTCTCATTATCATTACTGTATTGTTTCTCATGTAAATTAGCAACATGTACTAATGCCCGTTACCCATGAAGCTAAACCCGAATGCTTCAACCTACAGCTCAAATCTGCTCTTTTTAAAGTTCTGAAAATAAATGGATTACTCCCACTATTGTGCTCTTCCTGTCATTCAGAAAGCCATTTTTTTCTCCATCTATTCAAATGTGATTTATCTTTCAGACTGATCTCAGGCTCTGCCCTTTCCATGAAGGATCTCAGGCCACCTAGGTTATTGCAGTGTCTCCTTCTTTAGGCTTCTTGAACATGTATTTCATTTTCGTACTTAGAAAATGTCTTCTTATACTAGAGACATTTGACTTATTTGACTGTACTATGTGACATTTACCTTATTGAGACAATATAAATTATTTAGGGATAGAGTTTGACTTCTCCCTTTTGCCTTCACAGCACAGAGGATAACACCTTACATTAGTAAAGTGCTTTGCAGATGGTGGGCTCGCCTTCAGCACAAGCTTATTAAGGACTCTCCATGGGCAAGCTCCTATAATGAGAACGGTAAGGTACACAGAGGTGAAATACATGCTCTGTGAAAGTGTTTCCTTGCTGTGAAACAATTTCTAGTCTAATTATGGGGTAAATGTGTATAATCTGTTGTATTTTTACATACACAATAATCACAGTAAGAGAGACACTGGCAGGCACAAGACAGACTCAGGGAAGTCTCAGCAAAATTATATGTCTGGTGATCTACCATATCATGGGAAGGGAAAGAAGACATATGAGTAGAGAAGCATAGGAGACAGACTTTAGGAGGAGGAAACAGACTAGCTTGATAAAAATGTCACAGAGGAAATGAAATGGTGGAAATTAATAAAACAGTAGATGATGAATCAAAGGAGAAAGCACTCTGAATGGCAGGCTATGGATTTTGGATTCTCTTTGAGATGCAACATGGTTTTGAGGAGCAGCTAATGATGAACACTGCCCATGCCATAGAGAGCTGCTGCTAAGATTACAGAAGATACTGTTTGTAGAACAACTAGCGTGGGGCCTGGAAAACACAAATGTTCACCAAGGATACTTGTTATTGTTCACTGATGAGGGTACTGCTTGGGATAAATGTGCCACAGGATGGGGACAAAAGGAGAAAATGGAGGCAGACTTGCAGTTAACGTGTCCCGGAAAGGAGACAGGCTCCGAGGCCACTGAAACTCAATAAACATTTGTGAGTGCAATAAGAAAAGCACAAGTTAATTTGTTTTTCTTTGAATGTCATGGACATGCAAGCTCCCTCAGAGAGATGTTATAAGGATGCGGAAAGGGTAAAAATAATTAATTCTAAACAGTTCTCCCTTCGAAAGTCACTTATTTCTTTTCCTAAAACGAACAAGAAACTCGTGCAGGGGGGTGATTCTTTGGGCAACATGTAATACCAACCCTGGCCCTTTCCAGCACCTCATCCTTCACTGGAATCACTGTGCGTAAATTACGTCGGGCTAATCATCTTTGCAAATGCTTGGTTCCAAGAAAGAAACTTAAGTGGAAGCTAACCGTTTTAAGGCCATTTTGAGCCATTCGGTCTTCCAGTTTCTGGAGACAGACACTTGATCAAGTGCTTGAAAACAGGGTGACTACTCTTCCTCCCCCTTACACGCCAACAGGCTCTCTTACCACAGCCATCTGACTATTCGCTCCTTTCATTTTTCTGCCTAATTTCTGTAAATCCATTTCTACATAATTCTCTTGCTATACTTATTCCCCTTGTTACATTCCTGTTGCTTTTTAACTAAATAATTGAGTGAAAAGCTTTCTAAAAAAATCCCAAAATTCTAAGAAAATTAAATACGCAGTCATGTGGAGTTACTTTTAAATGTTATTTCACTTGAAAGAGAACAAAGAACTAAGCCTAGCAAGGCCTAAATTCTTTTGCTGTGAAGAAGTTTGTTTCCATTTGATTCAAAGGCTCTCAAGAGAGTTTTGTTTTGTTTTGTTTTTTTCTAATGCAGCTAAAAATAAGCAAAAATGGTGACTATTCCCCAGACTTTAACCTGTATCCTGAAGATTCCCAAGAGAGAACTAAACTCTCCTGTTCCATGAACTCTGATTTTCAAGTAAATTTTATTAAAATATATTTTAGATAAATATGAAGATAAAATGAAGAGATAACCATAAGTAAAGAATAGTTATTTCTATTATGTAATGGAAAGAAATAAAAAGTAGGAAAGCTTTCATTTATCTTTCCTGTGGCTCAGACAAATGAACAAATACGTGAAAATAAGAACAGGAGCAGTAACTGAATTTTGTTGAAAACGGGTCAGTCACGGTTACGATGAGATTTTGTCATCAGCAGTTATATCTACTAACGGTCAAAAGAAGTGAATTTAATCAGCTTCTTGTGACTGTTTTCCCATCATGGCTTCAGTGGACTATAATGGAGGATTCTGTTTCCTTAAATGTATCCTGCCTGCTGTCCTCATGTTTCCAGGAAAGAATTCATCAAGGAAATGTTGCTTGAGAACTTACATTTTCTTCTGAAGACTTCTGGCCCCTTTCCTAAATTACAGTTCTTGTGAATAAATACAGTGTTTCTAGTTCTTACAGCTCCTCTTCTAGGAAAAGTTGCTGCTAACCCAATGGCTTCTAGGTGTACAGATCAAAACACAAATTTTCAAAACTTCTAAAACCTCCATGAGTCACTAACTACTAATGTTAACACTATCCTGATTTATTACATTTATACCAATGTTTGTATTAGTTGTACTACATTCTAGTGCTTATTCTTAGCTTTTTATGCTATATGTATCATACCATTTTCTCCATTTTAAAGGTCATTTTGTTTCTCCAATTCCATAATAAATTTTAAATGGGGCATCTGGGTGGCTCAGTCGGTTAACCGTCCGACTTTGGATCAGGTTAGAGCCCAGCATCAGGCTCTGTGCAGACAGCTCAGAACCTGGAGCCTGCTTCGGATTCTGTGCCTCTCACTTTCTCTGCCCTCCCCTACTCTCACTCTGTCTCTCTCTCAAAAATAAACAAACATTAAATAAATAAATAAACAAAAATATTTTTAAAAATGCTTGCTCACCGAAGAATCCATTATATATACACATACGGACATGGAAGCATGTACAGGTCTAAAATACAAGTTGAAGAAAAAGTCTCAGTACAAAAGACATGAGGCATTGGCCATCTACATTTTCACATCCCATTTTAATTTACTTTTATTTGCAAAATAGTTACATTTAGCATTATTTTTTATTTTCCTTTGTTAGCATATAAACACCTGTAACTTTAAATATGTTAGGTTGCTAGGGTATTGAACTCAATTAACTTGGATTATGATTGATAAATAACCACATGTACCTTCCTACAATTTCAGTTGTACAATATGCATTCTGTCAAGAAGGCTGAAACTCAGTTCTGAGGGACCTCTGATGAGGCAGAAAGAAAAACGGAGAGAATCTGGATTTCTGAAATAAAATGTGGGTGGGATCACTGCTTTTCACAAGTGAGGTAAATGAGTATTCCGTACCTTAGTTTTCTAATCTGTAAAAAGGTAACTGTAACTTCCCTGAGTTATCGTGAGGATTACTGAGTTTACCAGTAAAACTGACCGGCTTTCGTAGTCCAAGGGTTTGTTTCTCTTGGCCTCTTAGTCCAAATTTTATTTAGATTCAAGGAACTCCATCTGAACTGTTTACCCATTTATCTCAATTCAGTTGGTTGCTTGAGACACTCCTTCAAATAAATTTCAAAGCAGGGAATATGTTTTGTTTTGGTTTTTTTCCCTTCTCAGGAAGAGTTTTTGTTTTTTTTCGTTTTTTTCTTGTCTGTGTCTGTAGGCACACCTTTCGAGTTAGCTCTTGTAATAAGGAGAAAGAATAGAATAGCAACAGGGTTTGTTCCTTCCTTTGTTGGTTGGTTTGTTTAAATCACTGAACCCCTGGTTGAAGCCAGAAGGCAGGCCCTCATTGCCGGACCTCACTCCACACCAGTCAAGTATTGTCATGTCAAATGGCCTGAGTATTGTCATGTCAAATGGCCTGACTCCCTCAGCACCACTCTGTCTAGCCACCAACCTGCTTTGTGTTATCAGTTATCAATGATCCACACCTTTCCTTGTTCGACATGTTTTGTTTTATGGTTTCTTTTGTAAGTAAGATGCATCACCTTTGTACCTTCCTTCTGTTCTGAGGCAACTCAGTAGGAAGTTGGTCTATCACATTTAGATGAACGATTTATATAACGAATCCCTCCTATGCATAGAAAGGTCAAAGAAACCAGTACGCAAGATTTATAAAAAACCCTTCTGGGGTACACTTTACATACTTTGTGTGCATATCTGAAACCAAAGAGTACTTCCCTTCTATGTTCTAATTACTTTTTGTTTAACTAAGTTTGTTTAACTTTGTTTTTTTTTTTTAAACAGGTAATATAATGAGAGACCATATTTTTTAGAGAGATTTATATAAAAACTGCTCACAATTCTCCTTGTAGCAGTACTGCATAATACGTAAGTCCAAAAGTTTATTTATTTTTTCAAGTTTTATTTATTTAAGTAATCTGTACACCACGGGGCTCAAACTCACAACCCCAAGATAAAGAGTCACATGCTCTTCCAACTGAGAAAGCCAGGGGTTCCAAGTCTAAAATTTTAGACTGAAGCTAAAGTTCAGCCAAATTTCCAGATGCAGAAAATGTTCTGACATCCAAGAATCGTAGATAACAATTCAGCAAGAAAGGAAATACATTCATGAATATCTGCAGTGTCTCAAAATTATCGCAGTTGAGGGGAGGGGTTTGGGTGATGGGGATGAAGGAAGGCACTTGTAATGAGTATCAGGTGTTGTGTGTTGAATCACTATATTGTTACCTGAAACTAATGTTACAGTGCATGTTAACTCACTGGAATTTAAATAAAATTTTAAAAAAGAATTCTCACAGTTGGATCATAGTTAAAGGGTAAGTGGAGAAAAACACTATTATTTAGTGAATCTGTAATCTTTACAAATTACAAGTTTGAAATTTAATACACACTTTAAGTTTGTAAAATCAAGTTATGTATATTTACCTACACACACACACACACATACACACATATACATTTTAATCAGACAACATGAATTTGGATTCTCAAACTGCCACTTATAATTTATTCTACTTAAATTACTTAACTTCTGAGGTTTACTTTATCTAAAACAGGAAAAAGTAATTTCTACTTTACAAGACTGTTGTATGAATTAAGATAATGCAGGTAATGTACCTAATAAAGTGACTGACAAAGTAGGCTTTTAATGAATGTATGAATATATAAATATTCATCATTATCATTACTTTCATAATTCCTTACATATGCTCAGCTCTTCACCATGTGGCTATGATATCCAATAGCCCACATGTTTGAATATCTCACAAATTTATCAAAACTACATTTATATTGAAATTATAGTTAAACTAAGAGACATCACAAAATGGCATGGAGCAAATATTTTCCCACCTTGAGTCATGGCTCACTCCAATAAGAATTCAATAAGTATATTTCATGTGACAGACACTGTGCTGTGCTACATGTTAGGGAAAGAGTCATGACCATTTTCTACATTCAAGAACTCAGTCTCTTGAAAGAGAGAAAGAGAGGCTTGTAAGGGAGACAGAAATGGAAACAAAAGCCTATCACAATGTTAAAAGAACAAAATCCCACATTGGAAGAAAAATACACTGAATGCCTTGCATTTAGCTGTCCCTCCACTCCACTACCAAGGAAGAACATTTTTAATACAAAGTAGCTGTCCTGCATTTTGCTAGTTTGAATTCAGTGAGATATATTCATTTTAAAATATCCAAGAAGCACACAGTAATATTAAAATACAACTACAAATGCTCACATTATAAGGGAAAGCTGAACTTGAGTTTTCTTTAATTATAGTCTTTAAAAATAACTTCAATAATAAAAATAATTGAAATAATAGTTATACAATGAAACTATATGTGGAGGTGCTAAAGAGAACATTGTGTAATTAAAACAAATTCCATTTAAGTATTTGTTTCTAAGCCTTCTACTATTAAATTGCAATAGCATTCTGGCGGCATGAGATGTAAAAAATAATTTATATTAAATACAAATCAAACACATTATAATTCTGGATAAATGACCCTCTGTTTCCTGAAAATGTCTAGGTTAAGACTTTATAGCTACAATAAAACCATATGAAATTTTAAGACAATTATTTTTTAAAATGTTTACTTACTTATTTTGACAGAGATGCTCACTGATCTGAGCCACACCAGCAATTAAACCCTAAAAGAGCTTTTTTTTTTCCCACAGGCAAACTTGATGGAGCAATGCATTATCAATTTCTTTTTATTTACACACTTAATGGTATAGGCCAATGTGGGGAGATTAGACGAAGCATCAATAGATACTTGAAAATAATAAAACAACTAACAAAGGTGATGCTTCAGAAACAAAAAGAAACACCTACTGGGGGAAAGAAAATGTTTTTGATCAACGTAAGAAATAACTGAAATGCATACTTCTTCACAATTTGCCATCTGCCTTTTTCTTTTCTTTTCTTTTCTTTTCTTTTTTCTCATAGGAAAGACAGGGGAAATACATCACTAATAAAAGAATAATTCTTTCATATTTTATGGCCTTTACCATAACCAAATAGCCAGTGGGTTACTCTAACAAAGTGGTAAATCACAGAATACTACCTAAAGAAACGAAAAGAGAGACAAAAGTCTAAATGCTTCCTAATGGAAAGATAAAATCAAACCAATAAACAATTGAATAGACTTCATCTGAACCAGCTCATTAGAGGCTCTTACCAAAATAGTACAAATAAATAGTACAAAGTAGTATCAAGAACTTTTCTGGAATAAAGGTCAGAGGCTTTTGTTTGTTTGTTTTGTTTAATTTTTTAATGTTTATTTATTTTTGAGAGAGAGAGACAGAACACAAGTAGGGGAGGAGCAGAGAGAGAAGGAGACACAGAATCGGAAGCAGGCTCTAGGCTCTGAGCTGTCAGCACAGAGCCCAATGTGGGACTCGAACTCATGGACTGCAAGATCATGACCTGAGCCAAAACTAAGAGTCAAGGCTCAACCGACTGAGCCACCCAGGCGTCCCTAAAGGTCAGAGTTCAACAGCTAAACTTCTTTTTCTGTGTCAGTTATTAACCTGGTAGATTTATCAAGGAGACAATCAGGTGACAATGCAGTGGTCCTTTCTGAGCACTCTGATGACACTAGGTCATGCTTCAATTCTAGCAGGTCCCCACTGGTTGAGCTGGTCTTTTGTGCTACACTTTTCCCCAAAGAAGCCCGAGCTCTAAACTAATACATTCTACACATTATTTTTTTAATATAAAATGACTGCAAAAAAGACAATAAACAGCAAAATGCGGAGACTCTAAAACATGACAAATGCTACTCTGTCAAAAGTAAATTAGAGGTGCCTGGGTGGCTCAGTCAGTTATGCATTAGACTTCAGCTCAGGTCATGATCTCGTGGTCTGTGGGTTCCATACCCGCGTCAGGCTCTGTGCTGACAGATCAGAGCCTGCTTCGGATTCTGTGTCTCCCTTTCTCTAACCCTCCCCCGCTCACACCTCTGTCTTTCTGTCTGTCTGTCTCTCTCTCAAAAGTAAATAAACATTAAAAAAAAACATTAAAAAAAAAGGAAATTAAATGACCCAGGATCAACAGGATCCAAGTAGTGTTTTGCTTTAAAATAATCATTAGAGGGGCGCCTGGGTGGCGCAGTCGGTTAAGCGTCCGACTTCAGCCAGGTCACGATCTCGCGGTCCGTGAGTTTGAGCCCCGCGTCAGGCTCTGGGCTGATGGCTCAGAGCCTGGAGCCTGTTTCCGATTCTGTGTCTCCCTCTCTCTCTGCCCCTCCCCTGTTCATGCTCTGTCTCTCTCTGTCCCAAAAATAAATAAACGTTGAAAAAAAAATTAAAAAAAAAAATAAAATCATTAGATTTTGGGGCGCCTGAGTGGCGCAATCGGTTGAGCGTCCGACTTCAGCTCAGGTCATGATCTCACAGTTCATGGGTTCAAGCCCCGCATCAGGCTCTCTGCTAACAGCTCGGAGCCTGGAGCTTGCTTCGGATTCAGTGTCTCCCTCTCTCTCTGCCCCTCCCCCACTTGTGCTCTGTCTCTATCAAAAATAAATAAAATGTAAAAAAAAAAAAATTAAAATAATCATTAGATTTTAATGCAGCTTTAAACCCTGCACATCAACGGAGTAAATCACCACAATATTCTCTCTGTAATGTCAAGTTAAAATCTGCCTACCAAAAAAAGGCTATTGGGAAATTATTGCAATATATGTGTGTACGTATGTGTACATATAAACTTTTGATTGAATATAGATTTTTAACAATTATAAATGTTAACACAAAATAGCCCAATTTGTGTTCTCTAACTAAACACATGTAATACATCCAAGGGATTCTCCCTGATATGTTTTTTGTGGTTTGTTTTGTTCTGTTTTGTTCTATTATAGTTTTGTTGTTGTTGTTTGGGGGGGGTTTGTTTGCTTTATTTTATGGTTTACAGGAAGATATGAGTTAGCAAAGAAAGACTGGTTAAAAAAAGGATAATTAAACAGTTTTTAATAGATGGGCAGCTGGGTGGCTCAGTTTGGTTGAGCGTTCCGACTTCGGCTCAGGTCATGATCTCACAGTTCGTGAGTTTGAGCCTCACATCGGGCTCTGTGCTGACAGCTTGGAGCCTGGAGCCTGCTTCAGGTTCTGTGTCTCCCTCTCTCTCTGCCCCTCCCCTACTAACACTCTCTCTCTCTCAAAAATGAATAAACATTACCAAAAAAATGTTTTTAATAGAAAAACTTCTGTTTTACTCTCACATAATCTTGAATGTATCAACAACCATAATTTCATCATGAACATTACAATGCTGATAAGACCTGAATTGAAAACTGATGTCTAGTAATAATGGTTGGCCTTTATTTATATATTTATTTACTTGAGAAAAAGAGAAGGGGCACAAGTGAGCAAGGGGCAGAGGTGGGGGAGACAGAGAGAGTAGCGGGGCTCATCTGGGGCTCATGTTTTACCCAAACCAGGGCTTGAGCTCACCAGATGTGGGGCTCAAACTCAGGAACTGTGAGATCATGATCTGAGCTGAAGTGAGATGCTTAATGACAATGGTTGAGCTTTAATGACTCTCTAGGACTACATTACTTCAGTGTGCCTGTCCAAATCATTTCTATTTTCTCAGGCTTTTATAAAACTCATAATTTTTGTAAGTCTCATATACAAGTTCATACTGAAGTATCTACAGATCATTATATTCTTATAATTTATACCTGCCATGCAGTTGATTTATCCAATGAATCCTTCAACAGGAAAAAGTTTCAAGAAATTCACTTCTTAAAACCTTCATGTGAAATCTTTGTTTCCTATTCAGTATTACTTTCCTCTGGCCAAAAATAAGTGAAAACGTGAATTAAAAAAAAAAAACTAATATTTTTAAGCCTGTGTTCATCAGTGAATGATAATTGTCTAGGAGTGTGAACTCCTTATGGGTAATGAAATATCTGATAATCAGCCCTTGAATCTGATAGATAAAATCTAATCTACAAATAAATTTAACATAGTATACATTTTACATGGTTACTCTCAAGCTACTTTTGTGCACTGTTTCTATATCTAGAACATAATTTTAAAAGTACAGGATTACATGTGCATATGTGTGTGTGTGTTGAATACTAAGGATTTCAAAAATGCCTAATATTCTTCCTTTTAGACTAAAATATGATTATATTCTACATCTAGGAGGCCGCCTTACAAATTTTAGTATGTAGTGTATAGCAAAGAAGTAGCATTAATTTTTACATTAAAGGGTCCTGCTGCCTCTTGATAACTGTTGTCACTTCACCTATGCTCTGCAACTCTATATCTTATTTCTTTTCCAGCTTTTGTGACTAAAAATGGTAAATGGAAGAAGGGTCAAAGCCCGGCTCTCAGTCATACATAAAAGGATTCATTTAATCACCTCACACCTACCAGAATGGCTAAAACCAACAACACAAGAAGTAACAGGTGTTCGCGAGGATGCGGACAAAGAGGAACCCTCTTGTGCTCTCGGTGGAAATGCCAACTGGTACAGCCACTCTGGAAAACAGTATGGAGGTTCTTCAAAAGGTTAAAGATAGAACTACCCTAGGATCTAGCAATTGTACTACTGGTATTTACCCAAAGAATACAAAAATACTACTTGAAAGAAACACATGCACCACAATGTTTATAATAGCATTATCTGCAATACCAAATTATGGAAATAGCCCAAATGCTCATCAAATGATGAATGAATAAGGAAAAGATGGTGTGTGTATGTGGTGTGTGTGTGTGTGTGTGTATATTAATATATGATTTCACTCATAAGTGGAATTTGAAGAAAGAAACAAGCAAAGGGAGAAAAAACAGAGAAAAACCAAGAAACAGACTCTTAACTATAGAGAACTGATGGTTTACCAGATGGGAGGTATGTGGGGTGATGGGGGAAAGAGGGGATGGATATTAAGGACAGCACTTGTGATGAGCACAGGTGTTGTATGGAAGTGTTCGATCACTGTATTGTACACCTGAAGCTAATATTACACTCAATGTTCACTGACTGGAATTTAAATAAAAACTTAAAAATAATAGGATTCACTTCAAAGGGGCATAAGTTCATGAACACATCCTATCCCTTCCTCTTTGAATCAGCCACCTCTTTGCCTGTTCTCATACTCGATTCCTTGCTGTTGTTGTTGCTGTTGGACTTCCTAAGTGGTTTCACCAGCAAAAAAAAAAAAAAAAAAAAAAAAAAAAAAAAAAAAGAGAGAGAGAGAAAGAAAGGGAGAAAAATAAATAATAATAATATTGTAGAGGCTGAAATTCGCTTCTGTCAGACTTTTTGCCATGTTGTAAACATGAAAAAAAAATGGTAACTCTCACTCCACATAAAAATGCTTAAGGAAAAGATGCATTATTTCAGCAAAAGGCAACCATTTCTTCAACCACATGAAGATAGTTATTTGGGAGTGCAAAAAGTTCTTCCTGTTGTATTCTGATTTCAGTGGATTCCTGTTCACATGGAATCTAATCCACCTGTATTAATCTGCCCCCAAAATACATGAATGGCTTACAAGTCATGCATTTGAAAAAAAACAAACAGAAAACAAACAAAAAACAAAAACCACGTGAACAAGATGACTTATCTGATGGAGACAGTAACAAAACAAAACTCATGAGATGCATGAGGGGCCAATGTTCGAGGTAGAACAGGTACATCTAAAAATAGAAGCAGAGGTGCACCTGGGTGGCTCAGAAGGTTAGGCTTCTGACTCTTGATTTCAGCTCTGGTCATGAGCTCATGGCTGTGAGATTGAGCCCTGAGTGGGGCTCCATGTTGGGTGCTGGGCATGGAGCCTGGCTGGGATTCTTTCTCTCTCCCCCTTTCTCTGCCCCTCTCCCACCCGCATGTGCTCTCTCTCTCTCTTTCAAAATACGTCAACATTAAAAATAAATAAATAAAAATACAGGAGCTGAAAGGACTTAATAGGGTAGATCCAAATTATCCGAGCAAAGTGGTAAGGGAGAACAGGGCAGAGACAGCAGTCAGAGAGGTCAAGATCGGAGATTGCATTTTAAAGCAGTCCATGAAGAGCCATTTCCAGCACTCAGAGTAGAAGAAAAATTTCTGCCCTGCCCTCTGAGCTCTTGAGTCTCTCACATGCCTCCTAATAATGGCCACTAAAAGAAATTAATTTTTAATTTCTCAAATATAAACAGATTAATGGAAATTGAACCTATTGCTGTTATCCTATAATCAGCAAACATACATTATTAAAACATCAAAATGGTGACATTTAGCTAAGAGATTTGTTAGATACAAAAAGCACTCAAGCCTTACTTTCAAGGAGTTGTTTTCAAATAGAATTTTAGTTTGGTAGCTCTGAGCCAACTCTTATTTATTCCCAAAATAGCCTAAGTCAACTTTTACTGCCCTATTTTTTGACAAAAATGTGAGGATGCACCCAAGGAGGAAAACTTTATTTTATGACATATGAAAGTAGACTTTTTTCTTGCCGTTTGTACAAAATTACCTTATCTGCCCAAATAGTTAGGATTCAGAAGATGCTCCATATATTACTAGCATTAATTGTTAATGCAAACCTATTTAGTAGAGCGTGGCATTTATAAATTAGTACCAGCAAAGTAAAAGATAAAAGCTTCTATACAGCTCCTTTAAGGCAATAAATATTCTTAATACTATCCATAAGTAATACTTAGGAAAAGCAAGTTATTGGAAGATTCTCATTTTAATTCTCTGAGTCTAAGTCAAAGAGCAGAGGCAAATATACAAATATAAATCAAATTAGAGGCCAAATATTATTTTCAGTAATATTTGACATACTGTTGCTAATGGAGCCACCAAAATTAGGGGACACAATAAAAAGTTGATTTCTGTATTTCAATGCAGGAGCATCATAGCAGCACCAGTAAAAGCTACAGCAAAATAGTAATCAAAATTGTTAACCACCCTACTAGTGCTTGCTTAAAACCAACATGAAAACTGTAGAATGGCTGGTAAAAATAAGTCAGATTTTTTTTAGTCTTCTTTCTAAACCGGGTCAACTGAAATAAAAATAGGAGTGATGATGAATAATCAGCTCTCATCTCCCCTTCCTGCCATTCAGGGGTCAGAAATAACTCTGATGGAACCATTGATGAAGAAGGAGGAAAGAAAACCCAACAAAACAAAACTCCATTTTCAGCACTTCTCCCCAATTTCCGGTTTTCATATTTTTCTAAATATGGTTTGGTTTGAAGATAAACAACTAAACGGTCTCTGGAGGCCTTATACTTGGAAATTAACTCTCAGAAACTTATGTTTCTACACATTTTTCGTAGGTGCCTGAAGTTGTTTCTCAGTAGGTGTGTAACATCCTGCTTGGTACATTCTCAGGCTAAATAATATATGATTAAGAGAGAACTTAACAGTTTTTTTCTTACATTTAATGAATAAAGCAATGCTTAATTTTTTCTCAAGATACATTAATATAGAGGTGAACTCAAAACTGTCCATTCTTTTTATATTTATATTTTTTTATTTATTTTTGAGAGAGAGAGAGAGAGCACGAGAGCAAGAGTGAATGGGGGAGGGGCAGACAGAGGGAGAGAGAGAATCCCAAGCAGCTCCCACACTGTCAGCACAGAGCTTAACCCATGGCACTTAATGTCACCAACCGCAAGATCATGACTTGAGCCAAAATCAAGCACCTGTTGCTTAACCAAATGAACCACCCAGGCACCACTACATCCTTTTTAAAATAAAGTGCTTTTTTTTTTTTTATATGAAGTTTATTGACAAATTGGTTTCCATACAACACCCAGTGCTCATCCCAAAAGGTGCCCTCCTCAATACCCATCACCCACCCGCCCCTCCCTCCCACCAAAATAAAGTGCTTTTTGATAGCCTCAGAAATATATTTGAATTTAAAGGTTTGTATTATTTTCATTACACTGGTTTCTGCTTTCAGGATTTAAAGGCATAATTAGACAAAAGGGGGAAAAGTGAAAAAGTTTCAACATTTTGCAAAATAAATACTCTTTATTTGAACTAAAACCACTCACACACACAAATAAACTTTGAACTACATATTTAGGACCCACAAAAAATCAATGTTTTCAAAGTACTCCGACAAATATGGAATATATGAGTAGTGAGGGTGGAACTAATATACAGGTATTTCATACAGAAATTTAACAACTTATTTGGCAAAACAAAGATAAACTTCGTGATTGAATGGGCTTAGACAGTCCACACAGTAGACTTGAAAAGGCCTCAGCACCATGTTACCACAGAGCCACATCATGTGGATAAAAATGGAAAACAGCCAGACCTATATTAAAATATACAAAAGTGAAGAAAATACAAATATGAAAGAATTCTAAATCCAATGATACCTTAAACTTCACATACTCTGCAATTTTTTGTTAAATAAATCCAACTGTATATACTATATACAAAATATATAAATACTATACTTTATATACTGTCTACACTACACTTTAAAAAAATACTTAGTTTAACTTAGATTTACAATTTTCCTGCGGTATTGTAACTTTCCTATTTTTCCTTTTTCCTATATTTAAACTTTAAAAAAATATTTATTCATTTTTAACAGAGTGTAAGCAGATATGGAAGGGCAGAGAGAGGGAGAAACAGAATCTGAAGCAGACTCCAGGCTCTGGGCTGTCAGCACAGATCCTGACGCAGGGCTCGAACTCACAAGCTGTGAGATCATGACCTGAGCTGAAGTTGGACGCTTAACCGACTAAGCCACCCAGGTGCCCCATTTTTCCTATATTTTTAAGAATCATCAACAACGAAAAAATTTCTATATAAAGGCAATCATCAGCTAGACTATACAACAGAAAATAACACCATTCTCCGTAATAACTAAGGATCATTTTATTTTTAACTTATAATAACATTTATATTTTTATAGATGTTTCATATGTGTAACATGCATGAAAATTTGCTTTATATTAAAAAAAAAATAGATCAACCTAGGTAAGATGCCAAAGTAATAAAAAGTATTTCATCTTTCTTTTTCTTTTAATGTTTATTTATTTTGGAGAGAGAGAGAGACAGAGCATGAGTTGGGTTATAGAATCTGAAGCAGGCTCCAGGCTCTGAGCTGTTAGCACGACGTGGGGCTTAAATTCACGAACTGCGAGATTGTGACCTGAGCCAAAGTTGGACGCTTAACCGACTGAGCCACCCAGGTGACCCTAAAGTATTTCACTTTTCAAAATTAATTTACAGGTTAAAGTTAACTATAATAAAAACCCCACATATCTGGAACTTAGGAGAAAAAGGGTATTTGGAAAAATAAGAAGACAAAAGAGTTCTGAAAACTTGGGAAAGAAAGAATAATATGGAGAGACTGGTTCTTTGAACTACAGAGTACATAAAACTACAGTATTCTAAAAGTGTTTTGAAGAATAATCAGGCTTGCCAAAATAACAAAATAGAACATCTAGAAACAATGTCAAAAAGTTTGATGCATTTTATGTATAATAAAGGATTTTCATAAATCACTGGGAAGAAATTACTAAGAATGAATAGTGACAGAATCAACTATTTGAAAATATCACTGCAAACTTCATTTTTACATCCTATCCAGGACATAAATCTCAGATGATTAATGTGGTCAACCTCAAACATGTTGTAAGTAACAAATGTTTACTGAGAAATATGTTTATCTTTAAATAATAAAATATTAAGTAACTACAATGTTTATTTTGTTAACAGATATTAGAAAATAACTGTATATTTTAAAAGCAACATAAAAAATCAAGTATGATCTCAACTTTGAATATGTATAAAAAGGGAGCAATTCAATAAAAATGTTAATTATCTGTGGATATGAAATACTAGCTTTTGGTGTTTGTTAAGGTCTCTTTTTATACTGAGTAAAAAGAATATTATGAGGTTGTCTACATTGCATAGTATAGACAAAATTAATGTAGACACTCTGTTTTCCCTTGCTCTTTGTTAACCTTTACCGCCCTGCTCTTCCTGATTATTCCCAACCTGACAGGGAAACATTCCATATTTTCATGGATAAATTATAATCACCTTTTTAACAGCCGGATCCCACCATTTTAAGCAGATGGGAAATTGGCCCATCTGTTTCCTATTAGTGAATAGGTTAAAGAAAATGTTAGAAAGAAAAAGTAAGTGCTCTAAGTCTACATGTAGAGAAGGCAGAAATTTTGTTCTATGCCATGATTTCAGACAGTGCTAGTGATGATCCTACACCCTCAAAAATAATTCCAGCGTTTGGAACAGGTTCTTTACATTGCACCATTAGTGAGGTATTTCTCTGATGCAAATGTTTCCCCTTTAAACAAAAAACATCTTAAGCAGCAGCTCAGACGTTTAAATTTTATCAGTCCTTTGTAACAAGAGGTGAATATAATATTCAAAATTCTTCTTGGGAGCAAGTTACCAAGAGGAATAGGACACCGTTAACATCAGAACACCCTTTGTGTGGGGAAAAAGAAGTCAGAGCAGCCAAATCAGGGGGAAAGCTGAAGGCTGAAAGAAAAGGTAAGAGTAAAGAAGTGGACCTCTTCCAAATGTTTATGTGAATTACAGATTACTGAACTGTCTTTCAGTTACAGAAATTCATGCATGAAGAGGTTCTTAATTTTCAGTTGATACCAGGATCAATTTTATAAGCTTTGCTTTGGATACACTTATGAATTTGGGGATTTGAATTGGAGGTAATATCAAAGGATCCTAGAAGAAGACCAAAAATAGCTATAAATTAATATTTTGAAATAGCTTTTTTAAGGCCCCAGGGTAAAGAAGTCTTTGAAGCCTTGTAGCAAGATTGGAAAAGCTATCCAAATACAAATGAAATAATTAAAATGCACA
Organism: Lynx rufus; assembly: GCF_022079265.1. Lineage (NCBI taxonomy): Eukaryota > Metazoa > Chordata > Mammalia > Carnivora > Felidae > Lynx > Lynx rufus. The sequence goes on from NW_025814856.1 coordinate 88,039,776, forward strand.
ACTGCCTTACATTACATTTACTTGTAATTGAGATCCCAACTTAAAAGCACCATGTCTCATTTTGCCTATATTATGGTTAAGACATGTTCGTAATTAATATTAAACAGTAATTAAAGGGTACATTCTGGAGATACCCAGAAATAAACTGTATTTCCTCAAAAGATGAGAGGCCTCATAAATGCTGTTATGTCATTAACTATATCAAGAAATAATTCTGTTAATTGCAATATAATCACTGAGTTCGAGTTACATTTGTTTTTGAGAATATCATTCACACATACACACTTTAAAAACAATTGAGATTTTAAAAGATTTACACACGTCTCCCTCTTGATCAATGTTGTACACACCAGTACATTTCCAATTAGCCCCAGGAAGAAGGTTTTGCCCAGTTTAAAACCTCAACTGTAATTTCACTTGGGTTGATAGCATGCAGAGATTTATCTATTCATCTATCAAAATCACACGAACAGTGGCAAAGCATACTAAAATGGGATTTGAGAGACCAAAGCAAACATTCCTCTTTGAATGTGATTCATTATAATTTCTTTACAATATACTTGCAAAACAAAATTGTATCTAAAATAATTTGGCCCAAGAGAGGAAAGGAATTCTTGCATGCTTATTATACTTGCTTCCAAGATCATAAAAACATACGGTAATAAGGATATACAGTGCACACACACCCCCACTGAACTTTACATAAGCCAAGTTGCTATACTATTCACCTATTGTCCTGCAACAGGTCAAGAAATGTATGTCATTTTAGGAGAAAAGTGACATGTAGAAGGAAACCCATGTTTTGTAATTTTAGTTTATTTCTGGTCTAAGTAGTAGGTAACATTCATTGAAGGCTTACTTTGTGCCAAACATTGTGCTAAGATCATTAATTGATGTATGTCTCTATTTAGGAACGATTGTCAAGTTAATTTTACAGGTGAGGCCATTGAGGCACCTGGACTTTAAGTATGTGGTCCAAGATCACACACCCAGTAAAAACTCGTCAGGTTTCAACACCACAAAGTCTGCCATCACCGTGCCGCCTAGATGCTTACAACATGCCTCATGCTGTGAACGCTCAGTCTCCTTTATTTCTATCATCTTGTGTTCAGATTTCATAGTGCCAAGAGCACTAGTATTTTGTAAATACTTGGATGAATTGCTACTAATCAGTGTATTACTATTTTTCATTCTCTAATATTTGAAGAATTCAGTTTTCTAAAAAAAAAAAAAAAAAAAAAGATTAAAGGGCGCCTGGATGGATGGCTTAGTCGGTTAAGCATCTCACTTCATCTCAGGTCATGATCTCAGAGCTCATGAGTTCGAGCCCTGCATCAGACTCCACCTGACAGAGCAGAGACTGCTTGGAATTCTCTCTCTCTCCCTCTCTCTCTCTTCCCCTCCCCTGCTTGTGCTCTCTCTCTCAAAATAAATAAACTAAAAAAAAAAAAAAAAAAACTAAAAAAGAGCCTGTGTTCTCAAATGTAGAACTTTTCATAAAATGCTTTAATCCAAGTTTCTTTTCCATTATATGATATGGAAAGAATAAATAAACGGATAGTTCTATGGATTTTATCTGTACCACTGTGGGTCAGACAGAATTTCAATCAAATGGTATTAACACTATAATGAATTTTGACATCAATGTAATTGTTAAATGTGACTTGATGGACAAATCATTTATATGGCAAACCAACATGACCTCAAAAATAACGGTATAATTATTTATATTTCATAAAATGACAGTTCCTAGCTGGACACCTGCAATTTCTCTACATAGTAAACATAGAGAGAAAATTCTTATTGACAATAGCAAGTTCAATAGTGTTAAGTGACTTCTGGTGGGGAAAAAAGCCATTTCCTAAAACAGAGACCTACATTAGTCCCTGATTGCTTTTGATTTAAATAATAAAGAATTCATTTTCTTATGATTACTCAAGAGAACAATGATCATTAATACAACATTAATCTGGTCTAGAAAAGATATTTCAGAATATTTTTTTGATCCTGACACAACTTGGTCAAAAGGAAATATGAAAATATTCATCAATAGATTTTCAAATATTCTGATCCAACCATTTTGCTTGTAGGAAGTTATACTTAGGAAATAAACAAAGATATTTACAGCTGTATGTTCAAGGATACTCACCAAAATCTTATTCATAATAGTAATAATTTGTCAAAGATAGAAATGCCTGGCGTATATATATATGTACATATACAGAAGAGGTTAAGTATGTATACTCACAAAATGAAATATGAAATAACAGTCAATATTATATTTCTAACAAATATTCAATAGACTAGGAAAACTGCATATATATAGCATTTACATATAAAAATAATTTATCTATAGGTTTTAAACATGTTTGGTTCTTGTCATTTCTCTTAATAACCCATACATTTTTTCAAATATTCTACTTTTACTAAGGAGTTCTGAGAAAAATTAAATGTTATTAAATTTATGAGATCCAATAAACATGAAAAGGAATAGAATGAGATAGGTCAAAAATTGATATCTTAAACTATATATTATTTCTGAATAACATACTTGGTTAATGTAACTCTAAGGTAATTCATGGCCGTGTAGAGTTAAAAAAAAAAAATCTAAGGTCATCAAAACTTCATAAGGAGATCTCCATAAGTTCTAGGACATTTTATTTTAATTGCATTATAAACTGCTAGACTGATTCAACATTTTATTCCAAATACCTACTCTAAATAGCATACCAAAATATAATTCATAAAATGTTGTAGAATCACATTACATTAAATAAAATATAATTCCATCAAACAGTTCCTTTTAAAAGTGCATAACTGGGGCGCCTGGGTGGCTCAGTCAGTTGAGCATCTCACTTTGGCTCAGGTCATGATCTCACAGTTCTGGGTTCAAACCCCACGTCGGGCTCTGTGTTGACAGCTCAGAGCCTGGAGCCTGCTTTGGATTCTTTGTCTCCCTCTCTCTCTGCCCCTCCCGTGCTCACGCTCTGTCTCTCTCTCTCTCTCTGTCTCAAAAATAAATAAAAACATTAAAAAATTTTTTTTAAATAAATAAAACTGCATAATGAACAATCTCTAAGTTTTTCTATCATAGACCGACTGTTCCCCAGGGAATCACCTCCTTCATTCACGAGTTTTGGTTTTGAAAAATTATGGGGCGCCTGGGTGGCTCAGTCGGTTAAGCGGCCGACTTCGACTTCGGCTGGGGTCATGATCTCACAGTCCTTGAGTTCCAGCCTCGCGTCGGGCTCTGTGCTGACAGCTCAGAGCCCGGAGCCTGCTTCGGATTCCGTGTCTCCCTCTCTCTCTGACCCTCCCCTGTTCATGCTCTGTCTCTCTCTGTCTCAAAAATAAATAAACATTAAAAAAAAAAAAAAAAAGAAAGAAAAATTATAGTGGTAAAATGACAATGTGCACTGCTTCATGAATCACAGAGTATGCCTGGCACTTTCTACATACATCCTCAAAACTTCAGGAGTCCGGGAGATAAAAATGCTGAGGAGAAACAGGAGGGTAAATAAAGGCACTTCCAACATCAGACAGGAAAACATGAAAGCCTGACAGCTAAGAAGACAACTGGTTTCATCTGGATCAGGGTGACTGGATATGAAAAGAAAGAAAACTGTACCAACAAGTTCCTCTTAAGGCCTCTGAAACCCCCGATAAAACAGTGGGAGAAATGATCCTGTTCCCTTTTCAACCCACTCCCTGTCCACTCCATGGTTTCCACTGTTGATGTTTCCAGATCTATGTCAGGAGACAAATATAGGTAAGGGCTGGTGGGTTAAGTCCAACAGTACGTTCCATAAGCACCCATGCTACATGCCCCTCGCTGACTCATTGTTTTCCTCCCATCTTGAATATGGACGGCATTGTGGCTCCTCCCTCTTTTTTAGGCTCACCTTTCATTGGTCAGCACATCCTGTAGCTCCTGCCTTAAGAATACCTCTCAGGTCCTTTTCCTCATTTGCATCATAACTGACAGGGTCAGACTGGAGGTGCTCTTAGTTATCACAGGGAAAGTATGTGGCCTTCCTACCTTACCTCAATTTCTTCTTGGCTATTGTCCACAATGCTGACAAGATAATCTTTTGAAAAATCAAAAGTGATCATAAATATCCCTAGTGAAAATCCTTCTATATCACTCCAGTTTCTTCAGGATAATATCCAAAATCTTATTATGATTTATAAGCTCCTTCAGGAGAATTGTGTTACACACTAGGAGACCAAGTATGTGTGAGAAAAAGAGTCCAGTTCAGAACTGGGTAACTTGTATGAAATTCTACAACCCAAATCTGTAAAGAACCTTATTTCAGTATATATGTAAATTTTTATGTTTTATTTAAAGACTAGTATGATTTTTATTTTGCATCACATATTCAGGGTAGAGAGACTTAAAAGTGCTGAAGCTTTCTGAGTTGTCTGAATTCCACTCTGCCATATTTGAGGTGACTTTTTCTATCTCACCAGCTTTATCTCTCCACCTCCACACCCTGGCAACCCTTATCCAGTCTTTCTAAAATACTTTATATTCTAGAACATATTGGGATCTCTTATGCCTTTATGGATTCGTATTTCTTTTCACTTCAGTGAAATGGTGGTCTCCCATTTTATTAAGAGAATGGAGGCCTCTTCTTTAATTAACTCATTAAACCCATTTAGGCTGTCACCTCTCCAGAATGCTCCCTTGGCTCAGGCCTCAAACCACACAAGACTACAGACAATGCTCCATACTCATTTTCTGCCAGTCTTTGTTAACCTAGTATCTGTCAAACTTTCTATTCAATGCCTAACATATCTGCCCACTTACTTGAAAGAAAGATTTTATATGGTTCACTCGAAAACCCAATTCAATCACCACTGGCAGGAGCAGGTAGAAAGGCAGGCAGGACAGGCATCAGTGCTAACAACCTGAGGCCAGTGAGGCAAAACATGGTGTGCCACAGCACCACAGCATGTCAGGAATCTCCCCGGCTTGCCTCAAATCTGCTCTGCCTTCTGAATCACATACCCTATATTTGTCAAGACTACAGAGTAAGGAGACTTCAGTCTAAATTCAGTAATTCTTTCAGTTTCTGAAGATGCAGTAGTTTGTGTGCACGTGAAATTTACATAATTAACATAGAATTAACATAGAATGTAAAAACCCCCTCTCAAAACATAAATTTAATTTCCCTTAAACAATTCATCAATTAGGAAGCTACCAGCATGAATGCATTCCAGAAAGTTTTCAACCAACGATAAACATTTTGCATTCACACAAAATTTCATCAGCTTCAAATCAGGACGTCTGAATAATCTGTGTAAACTGGGCATCTAAACTCGGTGAGTCTTAGCTTTCTCAGTATTAAACGAATCTGCCTTTCATTAAAGTGCTTCCCCAGACCTAAAGTCTCATGATTCAGTAACACACCAAGTCGTGTGACGAATACAGAAAGAAGATACTCATTTCTAGAGGAATCAAGAGAACCGACAAATTTATTTTTTTAAGACTAAAATATCCTGAAAGCTATTTTTTAGATTTTTTAAAAATGTATTTATTTTTGAGAGAGAAAGAGAGAGAAGAGAGAGACACAGCATGAGTGGGGGAGGGGCAGAGAGAGGGGGGGAGAGAGAGAGAGAGAGAGAGAGAGAGAGAGAGAGAGAGAGAGAGAATCCCAAGCAGGCTCCACAATGTGAGTGCAGAGCCCGACGTGGGACTTGACCTCATGAACCATATCATGACGCGAGCCAAAATCAAGAGTCATACGCTTAACTGACTGAGCCGCCTAGGAGCCCCGGAAAGCTACTTTTAAAGTTAACACATTTCTTGATACACTTAGACCTGGAACACTTATTTTTCACTGAAATTTCATTTTTTCCCCCAGATAAATAATGGTTGTCTTAACCCTGTGCTAAATGCAAAATACTATGTCCTCCTATCATGTTGCACTCTCATGCAGGAATATTAGGGAGGTTATAGACACTTAGAGTTTAGTTTCTAAGAAATAAACTTATGTACAGAGTACGTTTTTGAACCAATCAGAGAAATAAATCTCTCTATATAATGTAAATCCCTTATATAAATGTTTTGGTGAGCAATGAAATATGCTCATCCCAACAACTCATTTTTAGTTTCTTCGAAAATAATGATAACTATCCATTTTTTTTTAGCAGGGAAACTTGCTTCCCTGAAAAGAATTCAAATATATATGTACACAAATGTAGTCCTCACTACTAAATAATGATTTGTGGAACAAAGGGATTTTCAAAAGAAAATATTCATCTCCTTAATGCCAATCCACGTCTGAAAGTATAAAATAACTTGCCAACCAAATATCAGGATGGAAAACAACACTCATTTCAAAGTATATCAAAGGATGGATGAGACAAAAATAGCTACAGAAAATAGAATCATATTCTCTCTAGCCAACTGAAGAAAATAGACTCTTTTTCCCTAGTACTTTGCCACTTTTATGAGGGATTTGGAGGAATAAAACTCTGATTTCGAGAATTACTGAGTAAGAATGGTGTAATCTCACAAGTAAGGGCTGAAGTGATTGCAAGAGCTAAAACCTCTAATCAGCTGCCAATTTGGATGAGTTTTGCCAAACAGTCTCGGGAAGAAATTGCTCCAAAATTTCCTCTCTTCATTTTTTCTCTCCCTACTTACTGGTACAGATTTTGTACATTTGGATTTACTTATAACAAATATTCAATTGATTTTGCATTTTGAAAAACAAGGCCAGAGCTTGAAAGAAAAAAGTGTGCTTCAATTACATAAGAAGTCAAGTCATTCGATTGTACTACCATGTCCCGTAAAAACATTTTACTAGGAAGATGTTAAGCATGTGCCATATTAAAACAAATGCCTTTGGCTCAGTGAAGAACATGACTTTCAAGTGTATACTTCACCGATGGAAGTTTCTACATGCGGCAATCAAAAATCACTCCGGAGTTTTCACTCGAATTGAAAACAAGTAATGTGAAAATCTCACTTCAAAATTTCTTTTATTATTGTTTGTTACAAATGTGCCTATTCCCCACCTGAATTTAATATGACTACTGAATATTACATTTGGATGGGGGAAAAAATGGTGCATTTACTTTTTAAAATTTAACTTAGGAAACTCTGCAGCAATATGTGGAAAGCACTGTCAGGAATAACTTGGGATGCCCCAGAGTTGGCAGCTGTGCAGATGACATGATGTGTGAGTCACTGCGGGGGCCTCCTAAATAAAATGTCCCTCTTCACTATGTGCCATTAGAATCCTGAAAGATGTTCAGTCTTGGGAGATTCTCAAACTTGAACCCAACGGAAAATAAAAAGACCTTAAGTCATTATCTCTAATTTCTATATGGCTCGAAGTTGATATTGATAGCCACTTGAGAGCAAACAATCATGGGGATGGTGGGGGTGGGTTGGGGAGGGGAGGGAATGATGATAAGAAGCAGCCCAGAAAAAGAGGGGTGGGGTGGCATCAACATGAAATGTATCCATTTTATCACTTAGCCTGGGATCAGCTCACAAAGTTAATTCCCAAAATTACTAACACAATCCAATTCAACTCAGCTCACATTCTCAGGCTAAGGTTCTGGACACTCTAATAAAAATCCAATCAAATGTGGATCTATTTCTATAATGTGACATTTCAAGAATGTATGAATGCAATCATGCAGTATGAAATCTTTTGGGGATTTTTTTTTAATTCGGCATAATTCTCTGGAGATTTATTTATCATGTTATGTGTATCAACAGTTTGGGTTTTGTTGTCATCTTCTGAGTACTCCATGTATGGATGTAGCAAGATTTCTTTATCCACTGAAGGACATCGGCATTGTTTCCAGTTTGAGGCTACTATAAGAAAAAAGCTGCTATGAACATTTGTATACAGATATTTGTATGAACACAGTCTTTGTCTAGAGTAAGGGCCCAGGAATGCAAATGTTGGGTTACACGGTAGTTTCGTGTTCAGTTTTTAAAGAAACTATCAAACATTTTCTAGGTGGCATAATTCTTTATATGTTGCTGAATTCTCTTTGCTAATATATTTTAAAGGATTTTAATGTATACATTGATGAAATAGATTGGTCTGAAATTTTATTTCTTTGTACAGTCTTTCTTTTGGCATCATGATAATGCTAACTTCAAAAAGTGAATGGGGAATTACTCCCTCCTCTTCTATTTTCTGGAAAAGACTGTACAGAATTGGTGTTAATTCTCCTTCAAATTCTCTAGAAAAAACTATCTGAATTTGGAGATTTCCTTTTTTGGGAGTTTTAAAGTTACGAATTCAATTTCCTTAATAGTTATAGGTCTACTCAAAATTATCTATTTCATGTTGAATGAGTTACGGTTGTTTGTGGTTTCAGAGAAATTATTCTATTGCACTGAAGTTGTCAAATTTATGTGTACAAAGGTGTTTGTAGCATTCCTTTATTATCTTTTTGCTATCTGTGGGGTTCTGTAATGATATCCCATTTCATTACTTATATAGGCAATTTGTTGTCTTTTCTCTTCGTCTTGCTAGAAGTTTGTCAATTTTGTTAAACTTTACCAAAATAAAACAAAAAAGAGCTTTTGGTTTCGTTTTCTCTATTATTTGGTTTTGAATTCCACTGATAGCTGCTCTTTATTGTTTCTTTCGTTCTTGTTTTGTCTTTAGTTTGCTCTGTTTTTCTAAGTTCTTGAGATGAAAACTTAGGTTATTAATCTAAGACTTTACCTCCTTTCTAATTAGTGCTATAAATTTCACTCTGTGTCGACTGAGGTGAGTCTCACAAAAGCTCCTATGTTGTATTTTCACATTCACTCAGCACAATGATTTTATTTCCTTTGATGCTTCCACTTTGACCCATGCATTATTTAGATGTGTATTATTTAGTTTCAAAATGTTTAGAGATTTTTTTTAAATCTTTTACTAATTGCTACTTTTTTTCATGGAGTTAGAGAACACACAGTATATGATGTAAATTTTTCTAAATCTGTTGAGGTTTGTTTTATGACCCAGGATATACCAATGTCTTGAATATGCTTCCTTGCCACTTAAAAAAAAAATGTGCATTCTTTTGTTGTTGAATGGGGTGTTTCAGAAATGTCTGCTAGATTCTGCTTATAAAATCCACAAATAAAATCTTGTTCTCCATAAACAAGGCATGCCCATTCATTAAATGCAGGAAGTCTACATCACTTTCATCACAGATACATTTGTTTTAAAAAAAAATTAATGACACAGGGTGCCTGGGTGGCTCAGTCGGTTAAGCGTCCAACTTTGGCTCAGGTCATGTCTCAAGGTCCATGAGTTGGAGCCTCATGTTGGACTCCGTGCTCACCGCACAGCGCCTGGAATCTGCTTCAGATTCTGTGTCTGCCCTTCTCTCTGCATCTCCCCTGCTCATGCTCGCTCGCTCTCTCTCTCTCTCTCTAACATTAAAAAAAAAAAAAAGATATTAAAAAAAGGTGCATCCTTATAAAAAAAATTAATGGCACTAAACACATCCTAAATTAAATTTCTTAACTCTATCCTCTTATTCTGTATACATTATTAATATGTAAAAAAAAAAAAAACCCTATGATTTACACTTGATAAGTTTTAGAGTGCATTCCTCTGCATTAACCAATGCGATCCTCGCACTACCCCTTCTGAAAAGTTTGCTGGATAAAAGTTAACATCTCCATTTTTGCTGATGATTAAACTAATATAATTAATGCAAAACCTACATTTTGAACCCAAGTTCACATTCTGCACTGCAGAAATTTCGTTGCTATCTGAGTTAACACAGCAGAGTGGCTGGACTTACTTGAACCCTGGCTCTAACAATCACTAGCTGAATTGAATGACCTGTACTAGTTACCAGCCTCCTAACTCAGTTTCCTCATCTTTAAAATGGGAATAGCAATGCTATGTACCTCAAAGGTTGTGTAAGAAGTAAAGAATTTCGTACATGTAAAGAGTTTAGAGGGAAGTGCCTGGAGCACAGCATACATGCCGTGTGTATCAGCTACGGTGACATGTCACCTGTAATGGAAAAAAAGGGGAGGCCGTCCATAAAATTCATCACGTCAATATGCCCCGATGTGACTGCTGCTGTTATTACTTGGAAGGTAATAAAGTAAATCAGCAAAGTAAATAAAAGTAAATACACATAAAAAGATAAATGCAAGGGCCCGGCCATTTTTTTGGCATATGAAAAACATTTCTTTTTCATAGGTTTAAGTGCTTTTTCCTCTGGTTGTTCATTATTGTGCTTTACAAACTGTGACCCAGAATAATCTGCTGTTAGATGCAAAGTCTAAATAACACATTTCACTTTTTTATATTACAACTGCCTTAAATTGGTTTAGAAAACAGAGCACTTGGTCTTGTAAAGAAAAATAAAATATGCTAAGACTTCAAAGAACAACAAAAATCCAAGAGCATGATCATCCTTCAAAAACTGGTCTGGCAAACTAGGACAAGTTGAACATCTTTGCTACACATACTATACTCTGTAAGACACGAGCAGGTTCTTCTTTGTTTAACGCACAAAAATGATCTCTGAGGCTAGGAGCACTCAGAGAGTGTTTTATGAATATATTTCCCTCTAATCTCAGTATTTATATTAATGACAACGTGGATTAATGTTATTTGCTGATAAAATCATAATATGAAAAAGATCAAGAAAATATTAAAAAGAACTCTTCTAAATTGCCTCATATTTCCACACTGTTATTAGAGAAATAAATGAGAGCATTTGTCTAAGTAAATACAAATCAGGTTACGTTTATTCAGCAAAGGGAAGCGTCTCTCACCGCACCTCACAGAGAAGCCAAAAACACCATTCTAATGTCAGGGGTGTTATTGACATAATATTACCTGGAGTACTTACAGGATCGCAACTTCTCCTGTTTACTAATCTGATGGTTAAGATAATCAGAATATCTTAATATTCATCCCAGAAAATAATTTATTCGATTAATAATTAATGGTAATTGATTTCTAATTTTCGGAATTATCCTCTTTTTTGGTAAATACTGCAAAGTGAGCATAGAAGGCACCTTCTCTCTTTCAGATGTACCACATACAACCATATCTATTAGTGTGTTGTTAATAATCAAGAAAGTAACATAGAAGTTAATTCAGCAACTGCTAGAGGTCTTGTGTTGGACACCAAAGGACGGCAAAAATCTTGCCTTCAGAGTTTACAGTCTAGCTAAAGTGACAATTATATGTCCTCACAGTGAACTGTAAGCTCTATGTATCTGTAGAACACCTGTGATTATTAGAATTTTGAATGTCAGGCATAAAGGAAGTAAATGACTCAAAAATAATTCTAGTTGTATCATTAACAGTCCAAATAATCACTCTTGCTGTACGCCTTAGCATATGTTCAGAAACCCATCTGCATCTCTTATACTCTTCTGTCCGTGATCATCTTTTAGCATTGACTTCCTGAGATTAGCTGCCTTCCCTGACCAAGTTCTCTTTCATACTCAGGACGAAACAGTCTCTCATATTCCAGTAAATGTGCGATCTTCCTTCGTTCTGCTGTATCTCTTGGGTGATACAAATTATAGAAGACCAGCACAGAAAAAGGCCATCATGAGCTGTACTAGTCAGCAAGTATTCCAAAAAGAGGAGGAATTCAAATTGGTTCTTGAGGGATAAACTCAAAAAATAGGGCAGAAGAGATGGCATCAAGAGGAGTTTGAACAAAGGCCTTGGGGTGGGAAAGCACAAGATGTATTTGGAAACCAATGAAATACACCTGGAAAGCTGGGGTGGTTAAATTTGATATGGTGAACAGTTCCTGCAACTTCTAAGCACATAAAGTAAATAAAAACTTAACAGACTTAAAATATGAGGCTAAGGAATTTGAAACCTCTTCTCTAGATAAAGCAAAGCCAGTGAAAGTTTACCAGCAGTGCTTTGCTCTGACGGCAACATGATGACGGAGTGGGTAGGAGGGAGAGGAGAAGTATCCAGGGCAAACAAGACAGTGAACAGAAGGGGAATGCACAAGAAAGGAGGCTGGAGGCTGGAAGGCTCCAAACAAGGATTGTGAAAGAGAAAAACCACCTGGATAAAGAAACAATATAAAAGAAGAGGCAAACAATATGGTGTCACTCACAGTATATAGAATTCTTTTGTACTTTGTTTTAATTAATATTTATTAATTTTCTAGCCTTACTGAGGCATAATGAACAAAAATGAGTACACTGAAGGTGTACAATGTTACAATTATACACAGAACCTAAAAAAGTCTAATAGAAGCAGAATAGAATGGTGGCTACTCTCCTTCTTGATGTATAATCTGCTTGCAAATTTGCTAGGATTACAAATTTGCTAGGATACACTTCAGGCATGTGTTAATCTAAGTTTGGATCTAGAAAATGATGCACTCTCCATAAACACTCTCTGCTATATATGTGTATATGTGTGTGTATATATTATATATAAGTATATTATATCATATATTATATATGTGTATATTATATTATACATATACATATTTATATTATACATATATATTATATATATGCATATTATATATACATACATATATATTATATACACGCATATTATATATATACATATATTATATATATATACTTATCAGAACTTGTGCCAACAATAATGCTCAACTAAGGGATACAATTAGTGTAAAGGTTATATTATAAATGAGAACTTCACATATTTTATATATTGGAATTAGTCTAAAACAAAACAACACATAGATACATACAAATACACATAAATTTTACTCACCAAATTTTATGATCATGAATCCTCTTTGTACTAAAAATATAAAATGTCTGAATAAGTTTTATTTTACTAAAAATAAAAAATTCTATTTTAGTGAAAATATAAATGTCTGAGTAGTAAAATATTTCACCACTTTTAAGAACACTAACAAATGGCATTTTAGGATTTATAGTTATTTGTTATGGCCCTTTATTAAAAAGAGTAACAACAGATCCTTCCAGTTCCTAAAATTAATGAATGTAATATCTATTTCTTGGTTAAATGTAAGCATTATTTCTATACCACAAAAGTGGCAAATAGTATTGAACACTTTTTCACATATCCTATGAAAGAAAAACCTATGACAGGTTAGAACTCATGGAGAATAACTTCACAAAAAAATTTTACAACAAAATCAAAAGGAAAACAGAGAGAAGGTTAATTTGTATTAAAGTTCTATTAAGCATTTTACTTAGGAATGGATATAAAGCCCATTTTAGACGTACCTTCAATCTGTTAAGGGCCAGCAATAGGAAGAACATGGCATCATAGGCTAAATAAATCTGCATCATCAGTGATTAACTTACCTCACAATTCTACTTAGCTGGATATGCATTGTTAATGAAAAAGAATCAAACAAAAGAAAGAACAAAGTTGGACTGAATAATATAATTAATAGAAAGTATTTTCACACAACAAACTGACTTAATTTTTCTAAAACTTACTTTTGGGGGCTTCATTCTTTGGGTGTAGCTTTAAAATAATTTATTGTCTTATCTGGGCAGGACTGAGGCAAAGACTCTCCTTAGCTATTGAGCCTAAGGCTAGAAAATTCTGATGTATTCTTTCCCAATATAATGGGGGTGGGAGTGCTAGAGGTGGGTATGAAATGGAAAAACAGCTGTGGAACAATCTGACAAGTGGACCCTAAAAAGAAAGCATGTATGGTTACCAGAGTGCCTTCCAAAACCTTGGCCATGAATGCTGTAAGTTTCACTTTTGCACTATAACTCCGCCTACCCTGGGATGCCCTTCACTTGCCTGTGACTTTTCAACTCTAGCTTTGAGCTTTATTTAGTTCATCACTTGTTAGAGCAAACTCTGCTGTAAGAATGGATGACAGAACCAATTTTATAGAAGCTTTATCATAAACACAAGAAAAAGAAACAGTTTCCAGTGTTCCATAGGGGTCAAAGGGAATCAGAGAGCGAGGTCCTTTCTCATTTTGATGTCTAAAGAGTAGGGCCACATGTGACTGGTACAGCTAATTAGAGGAACATGGGCTGTTCACTAAAAAAGTATCACAGTTTGAGCTCAATTAAAATAAAGGCAGAGTCTCCTTCATCTCCAACCAACTATACTCTTCAGATTTCCACTCTGAAGGAACAAGAAATACAATAACAGAAGATGACACTAGTTGATGGACTAGCTGATCTAAGTTCCTTCTGTTTCCATATTATGATTTACAATTACGATTACTCAGTAGCAACTGTGTTGGGGTTTCACTGTCCAACAGTGGAAAACTGCCTTTAATTCTGCAGTGTTGAGTGTAAGTAGCTGCAAGTTTTTTTAGAAGGGGTGTCTAGATCATTCTAAGACATTCTTTTTTGACTATACAACTAAAATCAACATGACTGTGTGAAAAAGTTCTCCTTCCAAAAAGGAGAGAAGACTTCAGCTTTTATTTTGATTAAATCCTCCAACTTTTTTGTGTGTGCTTTAATATCCTATACATCACACACTTACATTTCCTCTGACAAGGAGATTGGAGGATATTTGACCAGTGTTTCCAATAGTGGGCATCCAAAACACATTCCTGAAATTTGCCACAACTGAGCCCTGAAGGTGAGGGATGAAAACACAGGCGTTGTTTTCATGCACATTAACAGCACACCATCCAGGACACTACAGCAGTGGTTTACCAATTCCCTGGCTTATTCTAGCCCTTGGGGAAACACAGATTTCACTTCAGTTTATTTCAACATGAACTGCATATCCATTCTTTAGAAAAGAAGTCTACTCTGTTCTGTGCTCAAATAAAAACAAGAAAAGAATATCAACATTCTTACCCATACAGAGTTTATATTCTGGCAGGAGAGAGGCTACTGTATGACAGGATGTGAGGATGTCGTGAAGGAAGAATTTACAAAACAAAAATGTCACTCAGGTGTGGTTACAGACACAGAGAAGCTATGATAAAGCTATATTTAGACAATGTGAGAGCCAGAAGTTACTTGAGAACTCCTTCTCTACTCTGTAAGACATGCATACAATATAGTTTCAATATTTACCACTGTTACCATTTAAGTAATATTTTTTTATAGAGTATCATGATTTTTGCTTGGTTGTGTGACCAAAAAAATAGAAATTAGAAAGAAGCTATGCTTTTCCTTTTTTGTGTGTATAACTGTTAATGTCTGAGGGAATTAATAGCCTCCTGAACATTGCTGAGAAAATCATAAATTTCCACTGAAAGCGTCATTCTTTTCTAAAATCGGTGATAAGCAGAGTTCCCTGTGGACCAAAACCCCATGTTTTTAACCAGAACCGTCAATTATTCTCCTGTTTCTGACCTCAATGACGTCTCTGTTCTAGACTTGAGAAAATTTTGCAATGGAAGGATATATAAAGGAAGAATAGAGCTTCTCAAGGGTACACGTTATAGAATTAGATAAAACATATAAGTTCCTGCAATAAATATGAAAGAGCCAATGTTGAAAATGTAACCAAGTCTTTGGTGCAGCCCAGATAGCATTATGAGGGCTCAGAGGAGAAAAAAGTCGGCATCTGTACTTGGCCCACATGTTACTTCCTAAAAGGAACCTGGACATATTATATGTCTCATTTCTAGCATTAATCTAGGGGCATAATTTGTTACTATCCAAGACCATAAGTGTTATGTTTTCATACTGAAGGATTATAAATTTACCCTCCCATTTATAATGATATATATATCAGTCCCATATTTAGGGAGTCAATGTTCAAGAATGTGTTCTAGGTTTAAGAACAAATTTTCTTTTAAAAACTTTGGGGCGCCTGGGTGGCTCAGTCGGTTAGGCGTCCGACTTCAACTCAGGTCACGATCTCACGGTTCGTGAGTTCGAGCCCCGCGTCGGGCTCTGGGCTGATGGCTCGGAGCCTGGAGCCTTCCTCCGATTCTGTGTCTCCCTCTCTCTCTGCCCCTCCCCCGTTCATGCTCTGTCTCTCTCTGTCTCAAAAATAAATAAACGTTAAAAAAAAAATTTTTTTTAAATAAATAAATAAAAACTTTGTCAGGTAAAATATACCAAAGCTACATTCTATTTTGCTTTGCACATAAGAAATAAAGACTAGTTTTATATAACAAATGTACATATCTATTAATGGTATGTTGACTTTTACATGGCATAGTCTACCTAAGATCTACACATGAAATTCACACAGGACTAAAATTTAACCTTAGGAATTAAAGTATATTAGAATATGGACTAAGTGGCTCTTTTTTTTAGGTCTCAGAAAAAAAAAAAAATACTACAATCACTTTGCCAGTGAACTTAGTAAACAAAACTACAAATAACACTTTTTACTCTTAATTCCAGCAGGGAGTAAAGTTAAAAAAAAAAAAAAAGAGGGATTATAATAAATAAATCTAATAAATAAATCTATTTAGCAGATAATACTTAATGTGTCTTTGGGTAATTAAGCTATCAGGCATGATGGTTGTAGATTCTAAAATGCCTTTAGGATCAGACTTACCAACCACTGGAATTATTTACATATTTTATGGCCATAAACAAATAAGACACAAATATTTATCTACATGACTGAACAAAGTCAAAATATGTACAAACATTTATTAATATTCCGAATGCCATCATGCACCCACTCAATACAAATTACCTTGGTGATCTGACTCAGAATCGAGGGCTGCATTTTATTTGAGCGGTCATTTTCCTCACTTTTATATATTTACCCTGCCACATCGCCACCCCACCCTCTCTCCACCATACACAAAAATAAATCAAAAGGTTAGGGAAATAAAAAAGATAGAAATTTCGGAAATGGAAAGATCTGGGTTTGAATTCTACCTCTCCCTTATTGTGATATCAAGCAAATTAATTAAAATGTCTGCCATACAGCTATTTCAATTGCAGGATTGAAACAGCAATATACGTCATGTATTTATATCATAATTTAAATTGTGCCTCCTAAAGAGATTGTCATAAAGTAAGTACACGACCAACAGGTACTGAATAATTTCCTCACTGAAAACTATATAAATTTTTTCCTTATAAAACTCAAGATATGTTATCTCTAGCTAAATTCTTAGTTTTGCTTTCATAAGTTAAGAAAGAATTCTTATTTTTCAACTCTCTTTTACAAGATTTAGTACAGTGTAAATTACATCCACTGACAAATCTTTCCTCAATTTAATGGTTTATTTACTTGGATGATTATTCTCCTAAGAAATTCTACTGATATTAGTTAATCCACATAAAATGATAAATTGTTCATGAGTGTTATGTAACGTTAAACTGAAAAACCAACTTAAATTTCCTTTAGAACTCTCTGAATCACAA
Source organism: Lynx rufus (assembly GCF_022079265.1). NCBI lineage: Eukaryota > Metazoa > Chordata > Mammalia > Carnivora > Felidae > Lynx > Lynx rufus. The sequence goes on from NW_025814856.1 coordinate 88,057,039, forward strand.
GACAGAGAGAATATATCTGTGTACAAATATAACTATAAATGAAAACATAATTATCAATATAAACAAAGCCTAATAATTGACACACTGTTGATGGACGTTCATTAATTAATGTAGGTGGAAATGAAGCACAATTTGAATGGTATACATTTTACTTTTGGCAAAAGAAACTGTGACATTTTAATGCGGCAATGGCAGAAATCTGTTGCTTCTAAGAATAAATATTCTAAAATTAACTTTGCCAATCACGAGGCGATCCTGCTTCACACTCCAAAAAATTTCAAATTTGTTTATTTGGGGACAATCCTCCCCAGAGCTATCCTGAAGTCTAACATTTCTTAGTAGACAGCTACATGCTTCACTGATGAAAGCCTAAACTGAAATAAACTCACCCTTTTTTCTGAGAAGATAATGTCATTAATTTTTGTGACTCCAAGCCAAAAGAACAATGTGATTTTAATCAAGCAAACAAATAGACATGAAACAATTAAAAGAACTATGCTTGGCACTTTCAGAACTGGAGGGGGCAGTTTTATGAGCGTTGAAAAATTATGAGGTGTGTTATAAATTTAAACTCAACATAGTTCATTATGATTAGAAAATCATGCAGAATGAATAATTATTTACTTTTGATTATGCATTGTACAGCAGTTTCTAGAATTCACCTAAGTGATGAGGATGGTGTTTCTTGAAGAAAAGATAAGACCTATTATTTGAACTAAACTTAAACATTTCTTAACCTGCATATCAAAAAGGCATGTTTTATCTTCTCGGTTAAGCATGCTAAATGGCTTACAAATATAAACGCATGGCATTCATAAATCGAGAATGTCTATTAAAGTCTGCCTTTCAAAGGAATCTGAAACCTTTCTTATATGGAAATTTTTAAATGGTAATTAGGAATACTGGTTGGCTCTCCCAGGAAAAACAAGCCAACATGATCTAAGTCTATAAATATTTTTTGTTGTTTTCACTACTGTTTAAAAAGAAAATATTAATTTTGAGATGTACTAACTGTAATCTATTCCAATATATTTTGGTCATACTATTCATATGAATTAAAATGAAAATGAATGTACTTTAATGTCTATCTATAAGGTCAGTTTATCATCAAAATATATATTTTCAAAAGATGAGACATTAAAATTTGGGGAAGAAGAAAAAATGGAGCAAGAGAAAAATATACCAATGAACCAAAACAGAAGTTAAGAGAGAGACCTGGAAATGAGACCTGGAAACAGACTAAATGTTCATTACCTAGAGAATGTATAACTTGTATGTAAATGTAAATATAACTTATAATGTATAACTTATTTATAAAATATCCATACAATAAGCCAGCCATTAAGAGAGTTAAGATGAAGAGAAATACATGTATCCTCATTGATTAAAATTCAAAACAATAGTTTATATTGCTTATGCATATGTGTAGGTGTAATAAAAATATAAAACCCTATTTAGGGTAAAAAAAAAAATTTAAGGTGGTAGTTTTCTCTGAGAACTGAGGGAAAGTAATGGAATTAAAGAGGATCATGGGATGCTTTGCTTGGACCCATAGGGATATATGCCTAAAAGCAAATAAAAAGATCTGACAAGATTGGATGAGTTATTCATTATATTATTCTCTTTGTACTTGAAATATGACCTGTTTGAAAATGGCTTCTAAAATAGCTGTTTTTTCTTTAATTTTTTTAACATCTCTTCATTTTTGGAAGACAGAGACAGAGAGCTAACAGGGGAGGGCTAGAGAGAGAGGGAGACACAGAATCCAAAGCAAGCTCCAGGTTCCGAGCTGTCAGCACAGACCCAACATGGGGCTCGAACTCACAGACCACAAGATCATGACCTGAGCCGAAGTCGGCTGCTTAACCAACTGAGCCACCCAGGCACCCCTAAAATAGTTGGTTTTAAAAGCTACGTTAGAATTAATTTAAGCAAGCAATAGCAATGTGAACGATTATCTAAGTTGTATTAAGATGTCTGAGGAGTCCACGACATAAAAATTTTAAAAATCACAATTACAGCCAAAAAATAAGTTCTCAATGTACTTCCACCTGGGCACATGCAACAAATGATTTCATGGGCATTCCAGAAACTACCTGTGATGAAATAAAGCATTACAGTAATTCAGAACTACCACAAGGATGAGAGGGAGAGAAATAATCCTTTGCTCACTAGAAATGAAAGCAGATTTAGTTCAACTTCTGCTGCTCTAATGATGCTTCTTTTATAGTCTATCACAAAACAAACATCAGGAAACATGTCCATTAAAATTAGGTGGTAATTCTAGAGTAAATGTCATTGTACACTAACGTACTTGTTTATGAAGGTTGTTTACAAATATGAATCCTCTATGACATGGAAGGTGTCATCTCGTGACACTTTTTTTCTAGCTCTCTCTACTCAAGATAACAATTCAGCCCTCTCTACCTTTCAGAGCTTTTACATAAGCCATTCCTTCTGCCTGAATTGCCCTTCATGCTCCCACCCCATTCCCTTGATCCTTCTCACCCTAGTGATTTCAGCTAAAATGATCCAACCACAAAGAGATCTTCAGGAAACCACCCTGTGTTAGTACTATGTTAGAACATCATTTAGTTACTTAATTCCTCCTTTTCCCATAGACTGAACCTGGCAGAGCAAAAGGGTACTTGCCTATTTTATTAAATGAACTAGAGTCAAAAGCTGATGCAATGTCTGGCATATCATAAAGGTCCAAGAGAAATGGGCTGATTATACGTGAAACTCGTATTTTTAACATACCTCACAAGTAATTACAAACCCCCAAGCAGCAGGAACTTCTACTGTAAAATATTAGTAATTTATTCCTGATGTTACTATATTTTTTCTTTATTATTATTACTTTTTAATTTTTTAAAGCTCTATGCCCAATGTGGCCTTGAACACAACTCCAAGATCAAGAATCACAAACTCTACCAACTGAGTCAGCCAGGCACCCCACTCCTTTTTTTTTTCTTAAGATTAATAGGACTAATAACTTAATGAGTAGGTAAAGGGCTTAGAATTGTACTCAAAATATAAGAAGCATAGATACAAAATTCTGACCAGAAAAAACCTCAGAGATTATCTACTTACTCCCTTATTCTAGTAGCCACCTATTTTTCTAAGGTTTTGGAGGGGGGGGAAGCTATTTACACACAAATCATTATGTATGCCAGTATTCTTGAGACATAAAATTATGAGTCTGACAGCTGTCTTAAAATATCCATACTTAACACAAAAAAGCATAGGATTTTTTTAAATTAGAATCTCAACCATAAGCAAGTCAGTTTCTAATTATTCCAAACCATAATAAGCACTTCATTTCAATGTTCTTTGCTGCTTATCAAATTGTCAAGGAAAAAAATAATTCTGAATTTCACTTAAATTTCAAAATAATTTCAAAAAATTGTAATTATGCTGTCATATAAAAATCAAGAAAGGCTAAACACAAAATATTAACATCAATTGCAAAGAATCCTTCCTCGCCATCATTATTTATTATAAAGTCACAAAATAGTTTATTGTATTAAACTAAGACTTGCCCAAGAAAAATCTCATTCTCTCCAAATAAAGATATTTGCCTATCGTTAGTAAAAATTAAATTACAACTTCAGGAATAACAATGCACTTAAACAATGATGGATGCCAGACAGTCAGCTAAGGGACTGTGTCCTCTGAGACAAAATTATGATTTTTTTAAAGTTGTAAATCATTTACTTCATTAAACGGCACCTTTAGAGGCTTTGACTTCAAAGCCTTCTGTTCAAACACAAATTCTAAGGAAATATAGTAACAGTACAAGATTTCTGAAAAAGAGACATCATTTTTTTATTTCAATTTATCTGGAAGTATCTTAAGTTACTGTGCATTTTAGTAAAAGAAAGGAAGACATGTAATAATAATAATTAATGGTTGATCAAATTATTATTAAATAATAATAATTAATGGTTGATCAAATAGTCGCCATAGTAAATTCAAAAGTAAATTGACCACATAAGTAAATTCAAAAGACTTATTTGGTCTTATGCCTGATTGCATTTTAAAGGGAAGTATCATCAATTTTTTGAGCAATTTTAATAACATACACATGTATTTCACTTTTACTTTGTTTTCTCTTACATAATTCTATGAACCATGTTCATCATAAGCTCCGTCTAAAATTCTAGCTAATACAGCTTTCAACTATAGTCATAACACTGATAACGAGACACCCAAACAAAATCACATCATGGTTGAAAAAATCCATCACCTCGCTAGAGAAGCTCCCTAACACTCAAAAGCAGTATTTTCAGAAGCAATCAAAAGAAGCTGATTTTAATTATCTCAAAAATACATTCATATTTTTTTAAAAAATTCAGAAATGGATATGCTAGTTTATAACATAATAGTGGAAATTCTTATTATTCCTAAATTGTTTATCATCTTTTAAATACCTTATTAAACTACACTCTCTCTCCCATATTACTATCAGGAAAAAAAAAAAAATGACACAACTGACGGTATAGGTCAAAACAGAGACCTAGACAAAGGCTTCTATGTGTTGGGCACTGCACTCAACCTTCTCAATAATACGAAGCCTTCTGAGAGGTATCCACTAAGTACCTGTCTGTTGAACGAATGAATAAAGAATGAGCAAATGAATCATCAAGAAACAGAATTTAAGACTAGTCTTCAGTAGCGCCTAATCATTTCCACCATAGTACAAATCTTATCAGTGCAAAACATCACTTTTGACAATTCTCAACACAACCAAAGTTTAAATTAAGCAACATATACGTAGTACCAAGTATGTGATAGCTTCCATGGTATGAGGTCTGATACAGACAAGATCTAAGCCCTTATGTGTAAGGAATCCATGGTCCAGAACTACTTGAAAGCAAAATATCAGTTATGAAAAATGTACTGATTCTCATGGAGGGCACAAACTCCTCATCCTGATATTTTTATCCTGACATGTTTTCTTTTTATCAGAATACCCTCCATTTCCACAGCCTTAGCCATATGAACACATACACCCCAGACATAAAATCTAATTGCTATGGTCACTGTAGCTTCAGAAAATAGAGATTTGGGTTCAATATCCCTCATAACAGCTATTTATATATCCTTAGTCAAATCACTTAACTCTTGTGTACCTCAGTTTCCCTATCTGCAAATCTCATAGGAGTATTTTGATTGTGAGATGAGAAACACAAATTTAAAAAAAAAGTGGCAAAATACCAAGAATCTTTGAGGCTTGTATTTCTCCAACAGCATGTTGAGGCACCCTCAAGAGGGGTGGGGTGCTCACAGGGCGTTGCAACTATTTTAAATTTTCAAGAGAATCATAGCAATATTCACAGTACACCACACAAAGTGGTTACTATTATGTGGTCTGGATCTAATTTCTTAATAAAAGAAACTGTTAGATACTTTGTGTTGCCTACGAGTACTGTGAAAAAATTACTCATGAACCAGAAAAGTGTAGAATTCTCTATTTTCCACTAAAAAATGATTTCCTGTTACCTTCCTTCTCTGGTTTGACCAAGACCTACATACAATATTTGCATCTTTGTCTTTGCTGAACTTGCACCTCAGAAATCAAGAAATACTTTCTTGCAAATTCAACTTTTATTTTATTTATTTTAGAGAGAGAGTCAAAGAGAGAGAGACAGCATGCAAGCAGCAGGGGCAGAGATAGAGAGAGAATCTTAAGCAGGCTCCATGCTCAGCACAGAGACCACAGAGCCTATACAGGGCTCGATTCCCAAGACCATGGGATCGTGACCAGAGCTGAAATCAAGAGCTGGATGCTCATCTGACTGAGCTATTCAGGCACGCCCAAAATTCAACTTTTAAAGCTGAATTAGTAGGGTCCTTTCTTACGAATAACAAAAACCTATTTCTGATAGTCAGAAACAAGATTTGGGGGAAAAATATAGTACACACAGAGAGCAAAATGGAGTCTCTCAGGTCAAGCAGGGGCCTGTGTCCAGCAATGACACAAGCAGTTAAAGGTACTGCACTAGGAGATATCGCCGGGACCAGCATCAGCTGACACCCAGAACTGGTAACAGGCAGAACCAGAGGAGGTCTGCAGGGACCCAAGACAGATTAAATCCCTTTCAAAGGGGGAGGACTTTTGCAGCAAACTGCCAGACTCCTCAGACCTGACCCCTCTGTGTCTGACCACTTAAAAAAGACAACTGCGCTGAAATCTCTGCTTGACTCATTTCCGAATGCAAATGAGAGACTTCACTGCTTGAACAAAATAAGCAGTAAGCGCAGAGAGCTGACCCGGCCCAGACAGAGGCCTTATCTCAACTGTGCACCCACAGACTGACTCGGTGTTTGGTTCGTTAACTTCTTGCACCCTTCTGTCATCTTGTTTGCTGGGCGGTTGGTCTTCTGTCCTGCTCTGTGTGCCAGGTAAGAAGCCAAGTTTAACCACATGGTGAAATGTCATTGAGTTGGGAATCCTGAATCTGCTTTATAATTGTGATTAACTTTGCCTTATGAGTGAATTAGACACTGTGGGAAGATACAACTCGTGTATGTACCTTCATAGTGTACTCATGACAGTATAGTTGTCAAAATCAGCGGGATCTGGAGGAACAGTCTGAAAACAGGAAACAAGAAGACTGGGCAGGAGGAGCCAGAGTCACAGTCAAAGGGAAGGTGCAGCCAGGTAAGAATGCTGGCTGGCATTGCTGCCTCCACAACCCCGCTCATTGCAGGGTTCATTCACACAATGAAGACACATGTGAATTCTACACTGCCACATCTTAGCATCCCTCAAGGTGCCAAGTCCTTTAAGAGAGTCCCGAAAGGGAATCTTAGCTTGTGTGGAGTCAAGAGAAGAAACATCTTCCCTTCCTATGCCTTCATAGTGAGAGGCAAACCTGTGCCTCCCACCAAAATTACCCAGTGAGGAGCACCCGGGTGTCTTAGTCGGTTAAGCTTCCGGCTTCAGCTCAGGTCATGATCTCACAGTTCCTGGATTCGAGCCCCGTGTCAAGCTCTGTGCTGACGGCTCAGAGCCTGGAGCCTGCTTTGGATTCTGTGTCTCCCTCTCTCTCTGCCCCTCCCAAGCTCACGTACACACACTCTCTCTCTCTCTCAAAAATAAATAAACTTTAAAAAATATTTTTTTTAATTACCCAGTAAGCATATCTTATAAGAATGCTCAGGATGGAAAATCAAAATGATACAGCAAATGTCCACCCCAAAAGTCTAACCCACCTTCAAGGACAGTTCACATTCCACTCTGCTTCATCAAATACCTCATTTCCTTATTTTTGTGATACTTTTTTTTTTGCACTTCTATTATAGTAGTTATTACTGTCTAACTTTTATGAACTATTTTACAGGTTTTCCTATTCTACTGCTAATATTATGATTTTTGTGAGGGCACATGCTATGTTACTCCTTTTCTAAAATCTTCCAAAGCATTTATTAAGTTTAATTGAATTGTACATCAAACAGTAAAATACCCAAGTAGAAATGGAAAACATAGGTATATTTTATTCCATACCATATATATTATTATTCCATTTTAATAAACTGTAACAAATTTAACTACGCCAACATTTCCAGAAGTACATCTCAAATAACACACACAAATCCCTAGACATGAGTATGAAAATAAGTTTGAGAAAAGTGTAAGCATCCCTTTATTGGAGGTTCCTCATGTACATTAACCACATTGAAAATTCTGAGAACTCTCTACAGTAAGAACAATTTTTTTTAACTTTGTTTAACCAAGATGATCTAGTATATCAAACATATGTGCTTATTAAGAGTGTGATTCATCACTTTTACCCGCTTTTTAGAATCAATTGAAAATAATGTTAGCATGAGGATTTTTACCATCCTCTGTCATACCTGAAGCACTGTGCAAACAAATTAGTAAATATATCTATAAATACTTGGAAGGCACGCATCAAACACAGACTCATTGCATTTTTAAAGAAAAAAAAAAGAGCAGTCAATATATACGGTGATTTAAGCTCTCTTCATCTTTGTCAGAGTGACCTTTTTTATCTTTCTACTTATCTTCATAAAACTATGTAGCCAAGTGCTACCTTACGATGAAATTCTGTGCATAACTAAGGGAGGAAAGAAGAATCTCATATCAACATTTTATTTTTTTCAATCTTGGTATTTTCAGTTTTTCTTTCAGGATTTAAATCCCAGCCTTGGTGAATATTAACCGCTTATTTTACAGGTCAAATTGTTAGTCTTGACTTCCTTTGGAAATACCTTTCTTTTTTCAAAAAAATTCACTAACTTATTATATGATCATTAATATCTATTTTGTAACACTGTAAATGACTAAGTGCATTTTTTTTTTTACCAAGAGCCATATCCCACTTGCTTTTTTTTTTTAAAGTAATAATATAAGCAATATTTAAAAGAAAGAAATTGACTACCTCTTAATTGCAAGGGGGTGTGGACCTTTGCCAGAATCACTAACAAAGCTGTATTATTAAGAGCTAGGTACTTATGCACCTATGATTTATTCTGTCAGTGACCAATGTAACAGGAAAAGAACACGTCTGAACGTCAGCACTGCCACGTCACTACTGTCATGCCTGGATGAATTTCATTTAGCCCCTGCTGGAGTTCAGTGTTGCGAAGAACAAAGTTTAATATTTAATCAAGACCAACATGAATCCATTTCACCTGAGTCTACCCTTCTGTCATTTATCATATACATAAAATGCAACACTGTTTGCTTTCTTTTGGCCTCAGCTGAGACAGAATTATGGCTTAAATTGTAAGTTAATCCTGACGAAAATATCTACTAGAAAGTCAATACTTAGTCGCCTTTAAAATCAATAATTTTGAGTTTTCATTTAGATTTTTTAAATACATTGAATTCATTAGAAAATGTATTCCTCAAAAGATAAACACTCAACACCAACAAAATTATCCATAAGTTACATATATTATATATCATATATATAATTTATACACACATATTATATACTGTAGCATTTTATATATAATTATACACACACACACATATATGAAGAATGATCCAAAGTTTCAAATTACAACAGTTTTCAGATATTCTTTGGCAACAGTAATTGCCATCAGTGAATGGTCATGGATAAATCAATATAATTTATACAAAGTAAAATAAATAGTCTGTATGTACATTTCTGTGTACATATGTATAAGAGAGGAAAAAAAATCTCCAAAAAATTATTGACTAGAAAAAGGAAGAAGCAAAAATCACAGTTAGTAGGGCAAGTGACAAGTAAGTTCTCTGCTCTGATTTCTATATTAGATCCTAAGTCCACATTTACTTGATCATTTTGCACACCACATAGGCCAACCATAATCCTAGCATTCAGCATCTAAGTAGGTATCTCCCTACCTAACTACTTATCTACATATCAGCCATTCTTCTATCATAATTAAGAGATTTACCAGAGAAACTAAAATATATTTGCATGAAAATTTTAATATAAGCTACCATTTATTTACAGCAATTTCCTATTGTGTGTGTTGCCAAAAATTAATGATTTATACCAAAATTTTATCTTTGAAAAATAATACTGCCCAAATTAAATGTAAAATATTTTCTGAAAACTTAATGGAAGTTCATAATTCTGAAACAAAATGAATTCCATCCTTAGTTCTTAATCATGAAAGAAAGGCAGAAAGGGATAAATGTTCAACATATTGCTCTTACTTTGTAAAATATATCATCCCTCACCATTTTTTTCTCCCTTGGGAAGGATTAATCAATATACATCACCATTGCATCAATCAACCCCTTTCATTAACTGTTATCTGAATCAAGGTTTGGTCTGCAAAACTTCTCTTCTCTGGTCTTTTCAGAATGCCCTTTTTAAAAGTTTTCCTTTTGGGGCGCCTGGGTGGCTCAGTCGGTTGGGCGACCGACTTCGGCTCAGGTCACGATCTCGCGGTCCGTGAGTTCGAGCCCCGCATTGGGCTCTGTGCTGACAGCTCAGAGCCTGGAGCCTGTTTCAGATTCTGTGCCTCCCTCTCTCTCTGACCCTACCCCGTTCATGCTCTGTCCCTCTCTGTCTCAAAAATAAATAAATGTAAAAAAAGAATTTTTTTTAAATAATAAAAAAATAAAAGTTTTCCTTTCTTTCCAACTACTCAGCATGCAATGTTTTGCCTCCTTCCCCTTCCCTCACAAAATGTGGCCTTTCCTGGCTCTCACGCCTCCATATTTGCTTTTCGACATTTTTTTTCTTCCATATTATAATCTAATTTCATGACTTTGACACTTCTGATGGCATCCAAACGAAGAAGTCTGTCCCTGAAATATATCCTCTAAGATCTAGAATTGAGTAATCTAACTTCCCTCTGCATAGGAACATTCTAGTAATTGAACATTGCTCCAATTTCACTTGATTTTAAAATTGCTGTCCCCATATGTCAGAATGAAAAGCATGTAGTCATATTTATCTTTCTACTTCTACACATCCAATCAGTTGTTTAGCCCTGTCAAGTCCATTCCCTCCCCTGGAAGGAATCCTATACCCTAATCTCCAATATAATCTGGTTCATTTAATTAATTAATGATAAGATTACCCAAAAAAATAAGGTCAAGCATTTAACTGTAAATTCATAAAGACCTCTCATTACTATCCCCGTAAAGAGAATAATGCATTAGTGTTGTTATGTGGAAGGCCTTAAATGAGAGATGACACCATAAAGATGACTTCTGGTACTGCTCTGACACACCCTTTTTCCTGTCATGGGATTTCAGCTAAGTTAATTTGACTTTATATCCATGGGTCAGTGGAATACCCGGGTGCATTTATGTATGCATGCCCTGTAACAAAATCGATTTAATACATGTGCCCTCCTTTACAAAATTCTCTCGCTTTAATAAATGTAGTAACTTAGCTGCTGGGGCAGGCAGAATTCCCAAATGCATCTCTCCTTCCCAAGATTTCTACCCTTTGGCATACATGCCTTACTTAATTGCCTCCCCTTCTGTGCAGGTGGAAACTGCATATATGATGGGGTATTTCTCCATGATCAGGTTACTAGTAAGTTGACTTCTGAGTAAATTAAAAGGGATGTTATCCAGTCAGGCTCAATCCAATCAGGTGAGCTTTTGGAAGAGCCTGGGACCTTTTTCAAGTCAGAGACTTAAAATGTGAGATGGATTCCACGTAATGGAAATTCTGCTATTGACTTTCAAGACAGGGGATCCACGACACAAGGAATGCCAAAAGTTTCCAAGAACTCACAGTAGCCCCTGGCTGACAGTCAAGAAAACAGACCCCTCAGTACTACAACCACAAAGAACTGAATTATGCCAAAATCCTGAATACATCTGGAAGGAGATTTTTCAGCAGAATCCCCCAATGGGAACACAGCCCCAACCGCATCTTGACTTCTGTCTTGTTAGGACTCTGATCTGAAAACTGAGTCATTTCCTACCAGACTTTTGAGCTACAAAACTGTGAGCTAATAAATACATATTGTTTTAAACTGCTAAGTTTGGGGCGCCTGGGTGGCGCAGTCGGTTAAGCGTCCGACTTCAGCCAGGTCACGATCTCGCGGTCCATGAGTTCGAGCCCCGCGTCGGGCTCTGGGCTGATGGCTCGGAGCCTGGAGCCTGTTTCCGATTCTGTGTCTCCCTCTCTCTCTGCCCCTCCCCCGTTCATGCTCTGTCTCTCTCTGTCCCAAAAATAAATAAACGTTGAAAATAAATAAATAAATAAATAAATAAATAAATAAACTGCTAAGTTTATGGCAACGTGCTACCTATCAATAGAAAACTAACACCCACTGTAGAAAAGAAAAATCAGTTTCTACTTCACAATTGAAATTTGGAGTAAGGATTCTATATGTAGACTTTAAATGTTGCATAACTTTTATTAAAAAAAAACAATAACATGATTTTTAAAGCTACAAATTATATGAGTGTTTATTTTTGTATAATTTAAATACTTTTCTATGCATCAAAAAGTATATTTATAATTTCCCTGAGTGTGACACAGCATTTTAATTACAAAATACATGTTTGTTTTTAAAGAACTAGGATAAATCATTATAACAATGCTGGCTACTGGGCTTTATTTGGCAAAAAAAGATCATGATGACATAAAACCTTCATTTAATTCAAATTTTTTAGTAAAAATACAAAAATGTGAGCAACTTATTAAAATGTCAGAAAAGAGAACAAATCTCAGACCATGGCTGACATGAATTAAGCCATTCAGAGTAAGCATTTCTCATGTCAACATATTCTTCTTGGTAATTACCTCTCAGCAATTTTCTAAGGCTTCTCAAGTATACTCATTTTAAGAAAATCCATGATAAAACTTCTCTCGATGGAAGTCTTTTCAAAATCTTAGAGATACTTTGCTTCGTTTCATATGTAAAGAAAGCATTCATATTAATATGCCACAATCACAGAGAAAAGCTCATTAAGTAAAAATAGAATCACGGTTGATATCGCGTATAAAACCACAGCAATGCATGTGTCTTCATTTTAGTCAGGGCCCATTACTTTTTACCACATTATACAAAATAATCTGAAATAAACTTTCAAGCTTGGAGTAAAGGCCCACACTTGACATTTAACATTCAAACACATTTCATTAAGCAGCTTAGTTTTCCTTGGAAGTAAAATTTCACTTAGAAGAGAATCATTTTTCATCCTGTCTTAGCAAAAGGTATACCTCGATACCAAATGCCTTCTAGATCTGGGAAGGGTAGCTATCAAAACTATCACTTATTGAGGTTTATCTACTACTGTGAACTGTCTTTAAAGCTTACTCTGTATTCACTCTTCTAATTCTGACACCAACCCCATGATCATGATCTCATGATCACGCCCGTTTTATTCGGTGAAGAAAGCCAGCCGCTCTGGGGTAACAGAGACAGCATCTTGACAACACTGCTATGCTGCCTCTCTATGGATCAGCAAACCCACTGTCTCTTTTCCGTGAAGTTTAGTGTCATTCATTTATGCCTCAGCTGTAATAGAAGATACAGTGTTCCTTATGGACCTAGTTTGGTGACAATTTATTTTGAAGTTTTTTTTTTTTTTAATGTTTATTTATTATTGAGAGACAGAGCATGAGCAGGGGAGGGGCTGAGAGAGGAGGAGACATAGAATCCGAAGCAGGCTCCAGGCTCTGAGCTCTCAGCACAGAGCCTGACGCGGGGCTCGAGCTCACAAACTGTGAGATCACGACCTGAGCCAAAGTCGGACGCTTAACCGACTGAGCCACCCAGGCGCCCCATTTTGTTTTTAAAATTTTTTATAAGTTTTTAAATATATGTGATATTGTCTTCTTTCCAACTTTTGAGATGAAGTCTTAGAAAAGGTGAGGTAAGAAAGTCATTAAAAACATTTGCAGCTAACGAGATATGACGTGAGCATTCTGAATCAATATTCCAGTTTACCCTACTCAGATATGCATCTGTAATAACTATACAGGATTAATTCACTCACTCTACTAAGATTCTGTATGAGTAGAGAAGTGCCTGACACTCATGTAACTTGTATTCTAGTGAAGGAGAGAGATAATGGTCAAAAAAGCATAATAAATTAATAAATTAACTACCATGTTACATGATACTAAATGCTATAAACAAAAGAAAAAAGAAATCAGGGTGAGAAAATTTTGCATTATGGAAAGCAGGTGGCAGATTATAGTAATAAATAGTGGTCCAGGTTAGCCTCATTGAGGTAATTTTTGAGCAAATGATTAAAATTAGAAAGTTCTTAAGTTTCATGTAAAAAAAAAAAAAAGCTCACCGTCTTTCTAATCCTTCTAAGCTTTAAGAACATGGGTAAAGAGGGGCACCTGGGTGGCTCAGTCCGTTAAGCGTCCAAATCCTGATTTCAGCTCAGGTCATGATCTCACAGTTCGTGAGATCAAGCCTCATGTCAGGCTTTGCACTGAGTGTGGAGCCTGCCTGAGATTCTCTTCCTCTCTATCTGCCCCTTCCCTGCTTGCTTGCTCTCTCTCTCTCTCTCTCTCTCTCAAAATAAATAAACAAAAAAGAACACGGAAAAAGAAATACATATTACTATTTAAGACTTTTTTTGAAGGACCTTAAAAAGCCTTACAGCCAATACAGGACTTAGTAAGTTTCAAAGTATTTCTAACTACAATTTTAATGCCATTAACATGAAGCATGCACTTCCCTCTACATGCCACTTGTCTAAATTCTGTTTTTCCTTCAATGAACAAACATGTTTTCACTACCTACCATGAGCTGGCATTTTAATGGTACCGATAGCGCCCAGGGGTCACATTGTGGTGACATTACACAAATAAAGAGACAACTGCAACACTATGTAAGAAAGCCTGATTGAAGTGTTAGAACATGAACAGAAATGATGTTTGAGATGAATCTCAAAGAACTGATAGGAGATAAATAAATATGTGGGGAGAACTGAGGCACTAGAAAAGGTATGGTGAACCAAAAGTACACACTTTGATCATGCCACTGAATATGCTTTTACATGAAGAGAGATTACGGATTCAGTAGAACATGATAAACAAGGACACTGCACAAATAATCAGCAACTCTTTGGAGTCTGAATTTTAAGAAACTTAAGTTTCCCAAGTAAAGTGTTCAGGGTCCACTGCTGTAACAGGGATGATACACAATGACTTGAACAAGGCTCTAACAGGATAAGACAGACAGAAGGGAACAAAGATACCTTTAGCAGGTAGAACCAATCATAATTAAAAGCCATAGCTTCTGGGAGGTGAAACAGAAACGGAAGCTTGGAATGGCTCTCAGGATCTGTCATGCCTTTCAGCAAGACAGGAAGCACGTCAGAAGAAACATGGGGACAAGATGATGACTCCCAATATGGGAAATGATGAATAGGCAGTATGTGCGTGGTACATTTTAACAGAAATCTTCCCTAGATCGTGTAATGTATTGCTCTACAGGCAAAAGAAAAAATTCTAGGAGATGATAAAGACACCAATTCAAAGGTATTTAATATTTCTAATACTATTTCTTGAGCAATATGTGCCTTCCAGAAACCAATTCTGCTAAACAAATGAAAAGGCTGTGTGGTAAAATAAATTTTTTGTATACTAGGTAAAACAAAGTTCTATCTTCAAAGATCTCCCACAGTGCTAATATATGCAATTTATATCTCTAAAAGAGATTAAATGTGAAGCATATGCCAATTTTCTTGACCAGGGGACACGTTTTTAGTGTAGCATCTGGTGAGACTACACTTCAATAAAATATACTGGAGAAAATGTCCTAGATTATTCTGACAAGGATCAGACTGTGTTGGGTCCTCAATTAGTATATATCTTTACCCATTACAGTGCTATGAGAAAACTGACTCCAGGTGACTGAGAATTCTGATAAGCATGCAAAGTTTTTAAATAAAGGATGATTCTTTAAGAACCTAGGTGGCTCAGTCGGTTAAGCATCCGACTCCTGATATTGGCTCAGCTCATGATCTTGCAGTCGTGGGATTGAGCCGTCCTTAGGATTCTCCACTGAGTGTGGAGCCTGCTTGGGATTCTCTCTCTTCCTCTCTTTCTGCCCTTCCCTTGCTTTGCCATGCACATTTTCCCTCTCTCTCTGTCTCTCTCTCTCTCTCTCAAAAATAAATAAATAAACTTCAAATAGAGGATGATTCTTTTTATAAAAGTCATGAAACATATTCAATCTCTTATTTGGCAGGTCTTAGCTGATACTATTCATTTCTATTTAAGTTTCTTAAGTCTCTTATTAATGGTTTTGTACACATAGATAATACTTACATAATTACTTCTATATTAATGTTCTTTTTAAAGTGGAGAGCATTTATTTTTTTAGTTACTCACATATTGCAGTATGTTGATGAATTAAACAAGAATGTCAGAATAAAAACGTGACATATAATAGATGTCAGAAGTCCACACAGTTTCATGAAGGCTGAGTAAATAACAGAAGAAATGAGCAGGCAATCTCACAGTTTACTCAATGAAAAGTTACATTGTTTACTGAGTGCTTTAATTATCTTTCCTTTGGAAGTTTGATTTAGGTATTAAGGTTCTATTTTTAGCAGGTGCAAAAGAAAATTGCTGGTGATAGCACTTTCAGATGATAATAGTGACAATATGTGGTATGCTGAGAAAAATCTTCTACTTACAAAGTTATGCATTAGTGAAATAAACCGAAACCAGGTGAAAAAAAAGTGGAGTAATTACTACTCTGACATGCCTAAAAGGTAATCAAAGTGAATACACAGCTAATTTCAGGATTTAAAAACAAGATGAACTTACAAACATCATTTACATACATTTATTAGCCGTTAAAAGAGCTTTATTATAGTATTAACAAACTAAAAATGCTTTAAAAGAACATTCCTTCTTTCTGTGGTTTCCCAAATGGGTAAATTAAAATGACATGTCTTCTAAGTGTCCACAAACACGTTTTCTTATAGCATTTTTTTAAGTTTATTTATTTTGAGAAAGAGAGAGAGAGCAAGACAGGATGGACAGAGAGAAAGGAAGAGAGAGAATCCCAAGCAGGCTCCATGCTGCCAGCACAGAGCCTGAAGCGGGGCTCAATCTCATAAACCATGAGATCATGACCAGAGCTGAAATCAAGAGTCATATGCTTAACTGACTGAGCTACCCAGGCGCCCTTATAACATTTTTTTTTTTTAAAGGACATTCATTCAACGTTTATTTATTTTTGGGACAGAGAGAGACAGAGCATGAACGGGGGAGGGGCAGAGAGAGAGGGAGACACAGAATCGAAAACAGGCTCCAGGCTCTGAACCATCAGCCCAGGGCCCGACACGGGGCTCGAACTCACGGACTGCGAGATCGTGACCCGGCTGAAGTCGGACGCTTAACCGACTGCGCCACCCAGGCGCCCCCCTTATAACATTTTTAAAAAGCAAGAGAGAAACATAAAAGTATTCAAAGCCAAGGTTAGGCATTGCACACATGGATATCTGAGGTTATTTTTATTCCAGTGGCTAATTCAATATGTAAGACACATTTCAATTTCTCCTGATTATATTTTTACTTGACACTACATATTTTAGAAACTGACAAGGCAGATGTGACTCACACTTCTATATGTTAATACACAACACTATGTATGTTTTCTCCCAAAATAGTATTTTGAGTCCTAATCCTTCCCAGGGAAATTTCTATTTTATATCTAAAAATATACATATATAAAAGTGTATACACACACCATACATATATATGTGTATATAGGTATATATGTAATTTCCAATATGAGAAAATATTATAGCAAAACGTATTGTTTCAATTATATAAATATCTATTATCATTTTTGTCTCCTAAAGAAAAACCTGCAATAAGTTTTATGAAATGACCATGTAAATTACATTGTTAGTAGTATAGAGTATCATATATAGAACATTATTTTGCCATCTAATTAGAAAGATTTCTAAAATTTAATACAAGAGTAATCTCAGTCATAAAACTGTATCGTGAAAATGCCATTGCATTTATTTTTAAATTATATTAACATTATGTCAAAACGTAGGATTATGTAACCCACATACAGTGGGGCAAGAAAATGTTAATACATACTAAATCATGGAGCATGCTTATTTGCATATAAGACTGAGTTGTCTGTTTTGTCCTCTTGCTCTGGTGCTCACAGTTTAGAAAAGGAGTTGTTAAAAGGAGCTGCATAAAACAGCCTAAATAAAGAGTATTTTAATTTAGTACTTAGCGATCACTATCTGGCCCCAATCTTAAGCATTTAATTTTAGTTCTCTGAGCCTAATTTTCTTAATCTAAGTAGGAAGTTTCAGAGGTAGTCTTCTTTAATGGAAGTTTCATGGAGTTGGATGAGAAGCAGGTTCAAGAGTAAGAGAGGTTTCCAAATGGGCAGCTTCCCTCTCGCAGTCAAGTGGCTGAAATTGGCCTCAACTAGCCTACTTTCAATTCTCACTGTTTTCTATCCATGGTCTCCATATGTAACATCATTTTAAGAAAGAAGTCATAATATTTTAAGCTTAAAATCCATTGGATTGGGGCACCTGGATGGCTCAGTCAGTTAAGCGTCCGACTTGGGCTCAGGTCATGATCTCACGGTTTGCAAGCTCGAGCCCTGCATACGGCTCTGTGCTGACAGCTCACAACCTGGAGCCTGCTTCATATTCTGTGTCTTCCTCCCTCTCTGCCCCTCACCCGCTCGTCCTCTCTCTGTCTCTCTCTCTCTCAAAAATAAATAAACATTAATTTTTTTTTAATCCACTGGGTTATTAATACCTCTTGGGAAAGAGAATCCTCAGTCTCTCCTGCTCCTGGATGTCTTACAGTTTATGCCAACAATGCAAGGCTCTGGCTGCTCTTCACTTTGGCCATTTCTTAGGCTTGTGTGTATAGTGGGCAACCTAAAAGGATAAGGCAACGTCTCTCGGTAAGACAAGGAATAGGCTGGCTTACCATTTGCGATATAAGAGGTAGATTCAACAAGCTCAGTGTTCCTCACATGTGACTCAAACCCACTACATGTGCAGTTATCAGTGTAGGCCCATATCACATGATCCACATCAGAGTGGAGGGCAAGGTGAACTGATACAAATATGCTGACGTTCACACTGCCTGCTGTGGTGTGAGTAATAAAGTTCCCTGTCTTTGACCCAGGAGTGTCATATCAATGACTGGCATCTACAAAACAGTAACAAGTTAATTTATTAGCTTATAAATAAGGTAAAGTCAAATTCTGGGCGGGTACACACCCTATCACTAGACTTTTTGACTTAGATTTTCATTGATACTTAATATTTTTAAATGTTAAAACTAGACTAATAAAAATAGTAAGGTACTAAAACTGCAGACTAGACATTTAACATTTAATAGTACAATTAAATTAAAGAATCTAGAAGAGTGAATTGTTTTAAGAAAATGTATTACAAGATAAAGGTAGCACTAAAAATCAGAGTAAAGAAACATATTTCAACATAAAAATAACCATATACGGAAAACTCACAGCTAACATCACACTCAGTAGTGAAAAGTTGAGAGCTTTTCCCCTAAGATCAGGAACAAGACGAGGATGTCCACTCTCACCGCTTTTATTCAACATAGTACTGGAAATCCTAGCCACAGCAATAAGACAACAAAAAGAAATAAAAGCCATCCAATTGGTAAAAAAGTAAAACTTCCACTATTTGCAGATGACACGATACTATGTATAGAAAATCCTAAAGACTCTATGAAAAAACTACTAGAACTAATAGATGAACTCAGGTCACAGATACAAAATCGATATACAGAAATCCATTGCATTTCTATACACTAACAATGAAATAGCAGAAATAAAAAATTAGAAAACAGCCCCATTTACAATTGCACCAAAAATAATAAAATACCTAGGAATAAATGTAACCAAGGAGGGGAAAGATCTATTCTCTGGAAACTGTAAAAACTGATGAAGAATAGAAAATAACACAAACTAAATGGAAAGATATTTCATGCTTATGGATTGGGAGACCAAATATTGCTAAAATGTCTATACTTCCCAAAGAAATTTACATAATTAATGCAACTTCTATCAAAATACCAAAAGTATTTCTCACAAAACCAGAACAAAAATCCCAATATTTGGGGATGCCTGGGTGGCTCAGTCAGTAAGCATCCGACTTTAGCTCAGGTCATGATCTCACGGTTCGTGAGTTTGAGCCCCACATCGGGCTCTGTGCTCCTTGATAGCTCAGAGCCTGGAGCCTACTTTGGATTCTGTGTTTCCCTCTCTCTCTGCCCCATCCCCATTCATGCTCTGTCTCTCTCTGTCTTAAAAAATAAATAAAACATTAAAAAAATTAATAAAAAAATCCTAATATTTGTATGAAACCACAAAAGACCCTGAATAACCAAAACAATCTTGAAAAAGAAAACAATTTGAAGTATCACAATCTGAGATTTCAAGATACACTACAAAGCTATAGTAATCAAACCAGTATGGTACTGGTGCACACGCGTGCACACACACACACACACACACACACAGACACACACACAAGATACACAGATCAATGTAACAGAATCAAGGGCCCAGAAATAAACTCATGATTATACAGTCAACTAACCTTCAATAAAGGAGTCAAGAAGGCAAGAACATGCAATAGGAAAAAGAAAGTGTTTGCAACAAATAGTGTTAGGAAAACTGGGCAGTTACATGCAAAAGAAAGAAACTGGACCACATTCTTCTACCATACATAAAAGTAAACTCAAAATGGATTAAATACCTAAATGTGAGACCTGAAACCATACAAATCGCAGAAGAGAGCACAAGCATCAATTTCTCTGACATCAGCCATGTCAACATTTTTCAAAATTTTTGCCTCCCCTGAGACAAGGGGAAAAAAGCAAAAATAAACTACTGGGACTACATCAAAATAAAAAGCTTATGTGAAGAGAAGGAAACCATCAACAAAACCAAAAGACAATCTACTAAATGGGAGAAGATATTTGCAAATGGCATATCCAATAAAGGGTTAGCATTCACAACATATAAAGTCAGCACTCAGAAAACAACTAATCCAGTTAAAAATTGGCAGAAGATATGAACAGACATTTATCCAGAGAAGATATACAGATAGTCAACAGACACATGAAAAGATGCTCAGCATCACTCAGCATCAGAGAAATGCAAATCAAAACCACAGTGAGATATCAGCTCACACCTATGAGAACGGCTAAAATCAAAAACACAAGAAACAAGAGTTGGTGAGGATGTGGAGAGAAGGAACCCTGGGCCACTGCTGATGAAAATGCAAACTGGTGCAGCCACTATGGAAAACAGTAAATAAAAGTCCTCAAAAACTTGAAAATAGAATTATCTTAAGATCAAGTAATTCCACAACTGTGTATTTACCCTAAGAATACAGAAATACTGATTTGAAAAGATATATGCACCCCTATGGCTACTGCAGGATTATTAGCAACAGTTAAGATATGGAAGCAACACAAGTGTCCATCCATAGAAGAGTGGATAAAGATATGATATATACATAAAATGAAATATTACTCAACCATAAAAATAATAAGACCTTGCCAGTTTCAACAATATGAAAGCATCTAAGAGGATATACTGCTAAGTGAAATAAGTCAATCAGGGAAAGACAAATACCATATGATTTCACTCATGTGGAATTCAACAAAGAAAACAAAGAAAAAAGAGGAAAAAAACTAAACTCTTAAATATAGAGAAGAAACTTATGGTTAGCGGAGGGGAGGAGGATGAGAGGATGGGTAAAATAATAGATGAAGAGGATTAAGAATAAACTTGTTGTGATGAGCACTGTGTAATGTATAGAATTGTTGAATCACTATATTGTATGCCTGAAACTAATATAACACTGTATATTAACTATATGGGAATTATAATAAAAATAATTTAAAAAGAGAGTGAAAAGAATGAATTACTTAGTAAATAATGTGGCGGCAAGCAGTCATGCATTGTGAATATGTAAAATTAAACCCTTCACCTCACAATACACCAAAAACTAATAATAATAATGACAGATAAATAAGTGACCTAAAGTGAAGAATAAAATTACATGTTTATAAGAAATGTGGAAGGCTATTTTTATAATATAAATGTAAAAAGGACTTCCTTAGCAAAATAATCATAATAAGAAATCAAAAAATACTTGGGAGCAAATGAAAATAAACCCATTTAAAAGCTTTGGGATGTAGCAAAAGCAGTTTTAAGAGGGCAGTTTATAACAACATAGGCCTATCTCAAGAAACAAAAATCTCAAATAAGCAACCTAAACTTTTGCTTGAAGGAACTTGAAAAAGAAGAATAAATAAAGCCCAAAGTTAGTAGACGGAAGGAAATAATAATTATCAGAGCAGAAATAAATGGAAAAGAAAACAATAGAAAAAGATCAATGAGACTCAAAGCTGGTTTAGACTCATCAAGAAAAAAAGAGAGAGGATTCAAATAAATAAACAAAAAAAGACAGAGAAGCTACAACCAATTACACAGAAATTCAAATAATTTAATACAATAAAAAATTATATGCCAACAAATTGGACAACCTGAAAGAAATAGATAAATTTCTAGAAACACAGAATCTTCTGAGACTGATTCACAAAGATATTTAAGATCAATTACTGGTAACAAAATTGAATCAGTAACCAAACAAATCCCAACAAACTAAAGTCCAGAACCACATGATTTCACAGGTCAATTCTAATGAACCTTTTAAAAAGAATTAATACCTTTCTTTCCAAACTGCTTAAAAAAAAAAAAAAAAGAGCAAGGAATGTTTCCAAATGCATTCTATGAGACAACATTACTTTGATACCAAAACTAGACAAAGACACTACAATAAAAGAAAATTACAGACCAATATCCCAGATGAGCATATATACAAAAACGTCAACAAGGTATTACCAAACCAAATTCAACAACACATTAAATTAAAACGATTATTATAACGATCATAGGGATTCATTCCAAAGATGCTAGGATGGTTCAATATACACAAATTGATCAATGTGATTTACAAAATTAAGATTAAAAACCAAATGATTAGGGCGCCTAGGTGTCTCAGTCGGTTGGTCGTTCAACTCTTAACGTCTGCTCAGGTCATTATCTCAAAGTCATGGGATTGAGCCCTGCATCAGGCTCTGTGTTGAGTGTGGAGCGTGTTCAGGATTCTCTCCCATCTCTCTCTACGCCTCCCCCACTTGCATGCACGCGCGCGCCCTCTGTCTCTCTCTCTCAAAATAAATAAATAAGCATTTAAAAAAACACCACAATCATTTCAAGATTCAAGAAAAACATTTGACAAAATTAAACCCATTCTCAATAGAGTGGGTATAGAAGGAATACCTCAACGTAATAAAGGCTATATATACGACAAACCCTCTGCCAAATTCATACTAAGTAGTGAAAACTGAAAGCTTTTCCCTAAGATCAGGAACAAGACAAGGATGTCCATTCTCATCACTTTTATCCAACATGGTACTGGAAGTCCTGGCCATAAAACCAGACAAAAAATAAATAAATAAAAGCCTTCTAAACTGGTAAGAAAGAAAAAAGAAAACACTGTCCATACTTGCAGATGGCACGACACTATGTACAGAAAACCTTAAAGACTCCACCAAAAAACTATTATATCTAATACATGAATTCAGTAAAACTTCAGAATACAAAATCAATATACAGAAATCCACTGCATTTCTATACACGGATTGCTATCAAATAGCAAAAAACAGAAATATGTGTAACAATCCCATTTACAACTGCATCAAAGAGAATAAAATACTTAGGAATAAATTTAACCAAAGAGGTGAAAGACCTGTACTCTTAAAACTTTAACACATTGATGAAATAAAGTGAAGGATACACAAATAGAAAGGTTAACCATGGTCATGGATTAGAGAATTAATATTGGGTTTTTTTGTTTTTGTTTTTTTTAATTTTTTTTTTAACATTTATTTATTTTTGAGACAGAGAGAGAGTGTGAACAGGGGAGGGTCAGAGAAAGAGGGAGACACAGAATCTGAAACAGGCTCCAGGCTATGAGCTGTCAGCACAGACCCCGACACGGGGCCCGAACCCACGGACCACGAGATCCTGACCTGAGCTGAAGTCAGATGCTTAACTGACTGAGCCACCCAGGCGCCCCAAGAATTAATATTGTTAAAATGTACATGCTACTCAAAGCAATGTACAGATTCAATGCAGTCTCTATCATAATACCAACACTGTTTTTCCAACAAGTAGAACAAAAATATCCCAAAATTTGCATGGAACCACAAAAGACCCCAGATAGCCAAAGCAACCTTGATAAATAAGAACAAAGTTGGAGGTATCACAATTCCAGATTTCAAGATATACTACAAAGCTATCACAATCAAAACAGTATGGTATTGGCACGAAAACAGACACACATAGATCAATGGAACAAAGCCCAAAAATAAACCCACACATCTAGGGTCAATTAATCTGTGACAAAGAGGCAAGAATATGCAATCAGGAAAAAACAGTCTCTTCAATAAATGGGACTAGGAAAACTGGACAGCTACATGCAAAAGAATAAAACTGAACCACTTTCTTATATCACACACAAAAATAAACTCAAAATGGATTAAAGACTTAACTCATAAAGCTCCTAAAAGAAAACATAGGCAGTAATCTCTTAGACATCAACCTTAGCAGTATTTTTCTGGATCTGTCTCCTAAGGCATTAAAACAAAAGCAAAAATAAACTATTCCAACTACACCAAAATAAAAGGCTTTTGCACAGCAGAGGGAACTGTCAACAAGACAAAAAGACAACCCGAATAAAAGAAAATACTGGTAAATAATATA
Source organism: Lynx rufus (assembly GCF_022079265.1). Classification (NCBI taxonomy): domain Eukaryota; kingdom Metazoa; phylum Chordata; class Mammalia; order Carnivora; family Felidae; genus Lynx; species Lynx rufus. Next base: position 88,081,330 of record NW_025814856.1, read on the forward strand.
ACCAATAAGAGATTAATATCCAAAATATGTAAAGAACAGATACAACAAAACTCCCTAAAAAACAAATAATCCAATTAAAAAATGAGCAGAGAACGTGAATAGACATTTTTCCAAAAGAAGACACAGAGATGGCCAATGGAACATGAAAAGATGCTCAACATCACTAATCATCAGGGAAACGCAAATCAAAACCACAATGATTTCACCTCACATCAGTCAGAATGGCTAGTATAAAAAGGCAAGTGTTGGCAAGGATGTGAAGAAAAGGGAACCATCCTGCACTGTTAGTAGGAATGTAAACTGGTGCAATTACTGTGGAAACAGGATAAAGTTTCCTCAAAACATTAAAAACAGAATTACCATAAATGATCCATTAATTCTGCTACTGGGTATTTATCTTAAAAGTAAAGTAGCACTGATTTGTAAATACATATGCATCCTTATATGCAGCATTATTTACAATAGTTAAGACATGGAAGCAACCCAAGCGTACATCAATAGATGGATGGATGAAGGAGATATAGTACATATACAGAAGGGAATACCACTCAGCTATGAATCTTGCCATTCATGACAACAATGATGGACCTAGAGGGTATTATGCTAAGTGAAATAAGCCAGAAAAAGACAAATACCATATGATTTCATTTTTATGTGAAATCTAAATAACAAATGAGCAAACAAACAACAAAAAATAAACAGACTTATAGAGAACTGATGGCTGCCAAAGGGGAGGAGTGGGGGGGGGATGGGTAAAATGCACAAAGGGGGTTAAAGGGCACAGAGTTCCAATCGTAAAATAAGTAAGTCACAGGTATGAAAAGTGCAGCATAGGGAATCCATTCAATACTGTAATACACTTATTGTGGCGAGCATTTCATAACATATGTAATTGTTGAATGACTGTTATACATCTGAAACTAATTACACAGCAATCAAAATTTTTAAAAAAGCAAAAAAGAAAAAGACATGTCTGAAAAGATACTAAGTCGTTAGTATGAAGTGCATGGGGGAGAGAAAGCTATTTCTCTTCAGACACTTCAGTACTGTATGGATTGTTATATACATAACAGATACATATATATATGTATCTATTATATATATATGCACATATATATGCACATATATACTACTTGTATAATTCAAATTATTGGAATTAAGTTTTAAAAGTAAAATAAACAGCAATTAAGAAAAGAAGAGGGAGAAAATAGCAGACCAGATGATGTAAATTCTAGTTATTTTGTATTGCTAGGTCTCCAGCAACTGACCCAAAAACTGATGAATTTTACTCAAAGCCACAGATTCAAAAGTTCTGAAGGAGGAAACATTGGTACCTGAGGGATCAGTAGAGAAGGTGTCCTGACCTGAAGACTCGCATGGCCACACTGTGCTAGTCAGTAGGACTGATACTTCTTAATGATGGTTAGGAGCACCTGAGAACATTGATCCTTATGTCTCTTGATGAGAGAGCCCCTAGACCTCTTTGCTCAGTAATGAATGCAAAAAGAACTAGCTATCTTGTGTAATATGAGGAAAATTAGCTCTGGAAAAGACGATCAGAGATCAAGAAATCTAATAACATTGGTGTTTCTGGTAGAGAGAGAAAGATATATATCCTACACAGCGGTATATTGCCACACATGAGCCTAGGCAACTACAAAGTTGTGTGATGAAATGGCAGTAAAAGAAGCAATACTTAAGGAAGAAAAGCCTTATACAATAGTAATCACAAAATTATTGAGATGTTTTACATTTTTTCATACTGACTTCTTGAAATCCACTGTTTTTTCGGACTTAAAATAATCTTAGGTTAAGCTAGCCACAGTGCTCATTAGCCACATTTGTACAGTGACAATCTTATCAGACAATGAATCTCGAGAGAAAGAGCAGAATATATGAGAAGCTGGTCAGAATATAAACTGATACAAATGCCTGGAGAACAAATTTAAGATATAGATAACCAAAGGTCCAACAATCCCACTCATCGGAATGTAGCAAAGGAGTCTACACCAAACTGTTGGGAGAAGCAAGGATTAACAACCACCTTAGATGTTCATAATGTTCACAGAGTAAAGTCTTTGCATTCCCTGGCAGGAATGTAATAGTATTTCTGGCAGCTGCAGCAAGCATGCTTTATGTCCTCACATTCACTATATATGAAGGCAGGTCATCACTCAGTCTCTTTCACGTGTAAACAAATGGTGACCAGCTGGTGGACTTATCTGGAAAGAAAAATAATGCAATGATGCTGGCCTCTACACTTCTAAACCTCTTCATCTGCCCATCCTTCTAAATCCAACCATGTAACACATCCACCACTGTTCTGTGAGCTCCAAATGTGACCTTGCTTTGATGCAAATATTAGCAAATTTGCTGATATTAAAGTCCTAGTAATCACCAACTGACACAACTTACAAGTAAGAGAGGACACAACAAGAGGCATTTGTTTTCGAGTTCCCTAGGTCACTCAAACATATTACAGGAGAGAGGGGCACGGGCTCAGCCTCTGGGGCTTGATAGCTGCCCCCCTCTGATAGTCATTTTCCTGATCTCTAAAATCACTGTAAAACCTACCCAACAAGGCTGTTGTGAGGAAAAGGACTGTCTACTACCAGCCTGTAGAAAAAGGGGGAAAAAAAAAAACAAAAAAAAACAGCAACAACAATAGCAGTTTACCTTTTCCCATAATGCCTGGACAATATTTTCTCTAGAAATCATCTATTTGCCTTTAATATTCAAACAAAATGGTAATAAAAGAAACATAAGTCAAAGGAACAATATGATAGCAATTTTAGACTTCCAGATTAACAAATATCATTTTAAATGTTTTTCTTCAAGTATGGAGAAGATTCAGTAAGAAAGGAATCACATGACACCAGTGGTGGCATTGTCAACTGCTTTATCGTCGCCAAAGAGAATCTGACACTGCAAGGTCCTTGTCCCCTCCTTCAGTAACATCAGTACTGGTAAGCTTTCCTTGGGAAACAGTGAAAATACAATATATTTGCATCCAAAAATATTACTCATTTATAAGGAAAAAAATGAAACCTAAATCCCTAATATGAGAAGAATGTGTATCCATGTATCCAAAAAATTAAGTAATATTTAAATTAATATTGAAAGAACATATCCATGTATCCAAAAAATTAAGTAATACTCATTTTAATAATATTTAAGAAGAGTTTAATCATGTGAATAAATGTTATATAATCACCTGTTAAGATTGGGATAGAGAACTATCAATATAGAATAGAATATTAAGCACGTAAAAAGGCATAGAAAAAAGACTAATGGAGAAATTGCTTTTTGATTAAATTTGTTTAAACAAAAATCTATTTTAAATCCCTATTTGGATTTTCTGACTAAATATACACTTAATATAAAGGCAACATATCAAAAGTCTCCTAAGACTTAAGAACCAAAAATTTTGCTTCTACCCACAAACTTGTCAACTTTCTCATGTAAGCTAAAAAGGGCTAGCAGGCGTCCCTCTCTGCCAGGGATGTCGAAGTATTCACAGGGAATGCAGATCTCCACTAGGTGATTATTTTAAAAATAATTATTGGTAGAAGAGTTTCCTACTTATTGATTTTTTATTATCCTTTCAGTCTTCAGTTTGGTGTGTATGTATGTACTTATGTGCTTTTGGGTGCTGAGAGATATGTGTGTGTGTGTGTGTGTGTGTATTTATAATTTTTAAAGAGTTAAGTAATCGTTTTTAAAGTAAAAGCAGGATATGTGTTTGCCAAACTAAGAAACAAAGTGCACGCCCATTAGGCTTTCCTTGAGTATTTGATAGACAATGCAGAAGCCACCTCGGCTAGAGAACAAAGATCTGAAGGGATCCCAGTTACACCAGTGGGTCTTAATTGGCTCAAAAGGCCCATTTGTTGCCTGGTGACAAATATATGCTAGCTATTCCTACATCATTTAGGCCATGCATAATCATCTTACTAAGGAAGCAAAATTGCGACCCTAGAACTTCCTGAAACATGAGGAGACATGGTTTTAAGTTTTATTCCCGTAGTACAAAACTCTTTTTGAAAGGTATAGTAAAAACATTAAGATAAACACCCACTATGAGTAATTATGAGTCCTTTTTTGCATTTGAACTGAAGTAGAATTATTAAAATTCACTAGGTAAATGGATTGTCAATTTAGGCTGTTTTTCTCAGGATGCTTCCAAATTCTCTAAGACTAGCTCTTTCAGAAAGCCTTGCTGCTGCTTTTAAAATTAATAACATGTGTCCTGAGCTACCAGAAGTTAAAGCCTAGAAGCCTTTTTCCTTGCTATCAGAGGCTAATGGATTACAGTGTCATTTATACAAACTTGGCATCAAACAGTTAAACCTTGAAGCTTAGGCTGAAGCCTGGCTACACCCCAGGGCCCTCGGGCAGCCCTTGGCACAGCTCAGGTGTTGTGGGGGATGCTGTGCATGAGAAACAGGAAGCAACCTCAGAGACAGGTGTGTTTGAGGGCTGTGCGGGGGAGGGGGAAATACTCTCTGTAGCTCCATAACCCATATAACCAGCCCTTCTCACCACCAGAGGAACAGAACAGCAAAAGGGGAAGGCGGGGTGGTACCCATGGGAAAAGAGGTGCTGCCTCACAGTGATAAGGTACAGCGGAAGCAGAGGCTTATAATATGAAGTTAAATGTGCTTTATTAGAAAAATACATGGAAACAGTTGAATCCTTACTTAGAAATACCATTTATTTGCATTGCAGGCATAAAGTCTGAGTATTTTCTGAGCGTGCCCGCTAAAACTAGAATGAAAGAGCAGAAAATATTAGGTAACAAGAAACAAATATCAAGCAGAGGGGAGAAAGCACAGAAATACGGCAACAATCAGGGAGAAGATGCTTTCCTAATCGCTCCTAACTGAAGGCAATGAGCAGAGATTAGCAGTTAAGAACTCTGGGACAGCACCACGACTTAAGCCTATAAATCGTATCTACAATTTTCTGGAAATATATGTGCACGTACGCACACACATATGCAAGCATAATGTGCCTTCTTTTCAACTAACTCCTTCTGCCAATTCTCTGAAGTCCTTTGGGGTAATAGTAATAGGGATACTTGAACAGTGATTAACTCAACTAACATCATTCACTCCCTTGATACTGGGTCAGCCAATGGACGTTACCTAAAGACCAGAGGGCACTAAGGCCTTACACTAACTGAAAACTTCATACGGATTAGCACAGTTAAGCTAAGCTAGGAGCCCTAGCCAACCGCTTTTGTTAACACCAGATTTTTTTCTCCTCTGAAACATGATCTCCTCTGAAACATGTATATACAGACACATTTGTACAAAGACACACACAAACACATACACACTCAAGTCCTCCCTCCACACTACAGTGTTTTGTTTTGTTTTGTTTTGTTTTGTTTTTAGCGTGCCCAAAATACATTTTAAATGCAGACATTATGTTTTGTTTTTAGTGATGCAATTTGTTTTATAAGTATTAAACTGCACTGTGTTGACACCTTAAGACTCCTCATTAAAGGGTACAATTCTGTAAGTCTATGAAATACAAAATTTTCTGCTTCATGAATACACAACCAAAAACAACTCTTCTAAATATATGGAAGAAATTTAAGGTTTGCTTTTTGTTTTGCTTTTGCATTGAATCCAAAACACTGCAAGTAATAATTATAGTTGTTACCATTCAGGAAGTGCTGAGGGAAACCAAATTTTATCTGCCTTTTCAGTGGATCTTAGTTAACTTTATTCATCACAGATAAAGAAGATAAAAATGTGCTTAAATCTTTAGAAACAATACTTTCATATGGTGTTAATAATGTCAAAGCAACCTAAGTCTTTTAAAGGTAAAAGAATAAAAATTATACATGGTTTATTCTCTTAAAAAACTTAACTTGAAAACAACACCAGAATCTCTAAAGCTTCTTTTGTGTAGTTGCTAAAATCTGTTCAATTTTTCCATTCCAATGAATCACAAAATCAAAGAGCACAGAAAAAAAATAACCCTTAAGTATTTTTGATGTGTGTAAGACAATGAACAATTACTTAAAATTCAATGTCTAAATATGTATTAACCATCTGACACAGCAGCAAGCGTTTAATCCCTGTTACCCAAGATCCAAATATTCATTCCAATAGCCCTAACACATTACTAACGCTTATAGATTCATTCTTCTCTAACTGTTAGGTAGAAATTTGCCATCTGCTGTTAGGTCATTTACGTTTGGAGAAAATGTCTCATCATCCCATAAAAAAAATAAAAGTAAATAAAAACACAATTTCTTGACATCAGTTACTGAACCCCAGGTATCTTTTTTTTTTTTTTTGGCACATTTCTTAAACAGTACTCTATTATATTTAAGCCAGATAACAGTCCCAAAGAGAATTATAAAAAGTCTAGACATAGTACGTTTGAATCAGTATTTTCTAATAAGCAATATTAACTTACACTAAGTTCTTAAGAATTTTGTAAAATGACAGACCTCATGTTGTTTTGGGATCTGCAAGGAACCAAAACTTTCTTTAAGGTAGGAGAGACAAAAGGGATTGGAGATAATGGGAAAGGTAAATTAGAACCTTATTTGGCGTTAATGAGTGAAAACCGGATACGATTCCAAAGCTACAGGTCTTTAATTCATGAAGGAATGCGATAATTGTTATTTTAAATTGTCAACTTATTTCATCTTCTTACTTCTGGTGCATAATCCAGAAAAATACAAATTATATGAAACTTTAGTAATAAACTAAGCATGTAATAAGTAATTGAAACTTCTTCTATGACATCACTATTAATATACCTTCTTTACTAGAAATGTTTTTGTTTATTTTTTGGAGGGTTTTTTTTGTCTAGAAATTTGGTTAACAAAATATTTCACAATAAACATGATAGAGTCACATCCGTAAATAATATATAAATTGCTTACCTCAGTCAAGTGTGGCATAGGGTTAAATCCACAGAGATTACACACTTGATTCTTGCATTCCGTGCAAGTATTGAAGTTAGGAGGATCCTTAGAACCTATGTTGAGTTCAGTCTTGCAGAGAGGACAGGCTGATTCTGGTTTGGGAGTTTTCTCCAATTTGGGGGGAAGGACAGCCTTTTGAGGCTCAGCTGTTAGAGGTTTGCTATCCTTAACAGGTAGAGGCTTCTTTTCTGTTTCTGTTCTTTTTACTGTTGGAACTGGTTCAGATTTGGGTTCTAATTTTTCAACTACTGGAGCTTTTGCTTCCTTTTTCACAGGTACAACCTTTGCAGGTGCCGGTGGTACCTGACCTGTGGATTTGGGTGGCCCCTGAGAAGGAGGTGGCTGTGAAGGAGGAGGGCCCTGTTTTGTTGGGGCTCCAAGAGCACTCTGAGATTGAGACCCAGGCTGGCCTGCTGTGGAGATTAAATTTGATGCCTGGCTGAAGATTGATGCTCCAAACCCAAAGAGTTTTCCAGTCACAGTTTCTTGAGGAGTCGTGGGCTGCGATTTAGGGGCATCGGTAATACTTCCCAGATTCAGACTGAAACGTCGCGACTGCTCCTGAGGCTTTGGGGGCTGCTGAGCTGTGGGGGCAGTTGGGCCAGTGGGAGGTCGTGGGCCTGCGGGTGGAGGTGACCCTTTTGGCATCGGCTTGGCATCTGGCTTAGGACTCATTTTGGTTTGTGCTTTCTTGGGCTCTTCTCTCTTCTGAACTGGATCAGCTTGTTTTTGACCTTTGCCCTCTGGGCTGGGCCCAGGATGTGAAATAATTTTCGAATCTGATGCAGGTCGGGGTATGACTTTAGAATCAAACGGGGTGACTTTTTCTCCCGTTGGTGGAAAACTCTGGGAGGGTTTGGCAGCGTCTGTTTTTAGAGGAGGGGTTATTATCTCTTGATCTTCCAACTGTACTTTGGGGCTTGGAATATCAGGTTGTGCTGCTACTGACGATGAAGACGCGACGTCTGTGGCTGGCTTTCCCGTCTTGGGCTGCTTTGGTTTATCATCAGCCACGGGGACCTCGGCCTGCTCAGAGGGAACCGAGGGCTCTTTGGGAGGGGCTGGCTTGGGCGAAGACTCCGCCGCCGCTGGAGGTTGCCTCGCGGCAGGTGGGGGAGAGCCGTGAATGGTCGGTTGTTTCACTAGAGGTGGGGGCCTCTTAGACTCAGGTGCCTTCGAGATCTCCTGCTTGGGTACAGGATCCTTCTTTGGAGAAGTGTGCTGTGGCTGTGGGGATGGTTTGCTCACGGCAGATGCAGGACCAACAGGGGCAATCTTCGGTTTAGGCTGAGGTGATGAGGGAACTGGAGCCAGGTCACCTCCGAGAGCTCTTTTCATCTGACAGTTTAAACAGAGCCACTCTTTTATCTAGAAATAATATAAAATAATGGTCAGTGAGAGAGTAACAATGTGAAAACACAAAAACATTTTTAAAAATGCATGGTACCATTTGACGCTATGTCACTCATCATTTGAAACATATAGATCAAATTAGTTCATTTAGTTTATATTAAAATATTAACATGTTGAGGCGCCTGGGTGGCTCAGTAGGTTAAGCATCCGACTTGGGCTCAGGTCATGATCTCACGGCTAGTGAGTTCAAGACCCGCAGGGGGCTCTGTGCTGACAGCTCAGAGCCTAGAGCCTGCTTCGGATTCTGTGTCTCCTTCTCTCTCTGCTCTTCCCTGATCATGCTCTCTCCCTCTCTCTCAAAGGTAA